>NW_026642992.1:600000-1145000 GCF_028554395.1 Pezoporus wallicus | reverse complement strand
ACAACAAACAAGAAACAACAAACATCTCCCCATCTCTGTCTCTATATAATGGGAATTGATACAGTACTTGTGCAAGTAAAAAAGAGGGGGGGTTCTGCCACCATAATAGAGAGGGTCCCCATTCCCAACTAAAGTGATTGACAGATTTTAAAGTAACTAGACTGAGAAATGTAGAAGGACTAAAACAAATGTATCACGAATGTCAAAACTTAGAGATAAAAAAGGAACTGACCATCTGCTGAAACTACTGTGTGAAGCCTTCTCAAAGGAAAATTTGATAAAATTACTCATGCTCTGCCACAGTATCTGTCATCTGAGATGGCTGGCATTGAATGTAGAATTTAAAAACTTAATTGAAGGTATGACAGCAGTAAGGGATAACATCTGAATTGTTTTCAAGTCTATCAAAATAAAAGCAAGTTTCTCAGAAATACTGTGACTGCTATAGAAACAGATCTCATTAAAGATCACATTCAGCAGTTGCTATTAAGTTATCATTTACTATGCCATAGTACCTGGTACTACCTACTCTTCTCTCTTACTTTGGAGTGGAGGCATAACTAACAATAATCAGCAAGTAACTTCACAATAATTTCTACCACATCATCTTGTATAACTAGATTTCCTGTGCAGTGCAGTTTCATGGTCCTATGACAAAGAAAGAATGATGAAACACTGAAAATACTATCACCTTGGAAGCAGGCACAACATGACTTTCATCACTGGGAAATAATAGTATGTAAGACAGCCCTTTCTCTAAACATGGACATAATGGACTACTGGGAAGCATGGAAGGTTTGCCTGGGAAGCACTGTGATACTCTAACAGTATATGTAATCATACTTAGGCATCCACTGTTGCCCACTGTACCCCACCTCCTTCGGCAAACAAGTCATCACTTAAGACAACTTCTCAGCTGTCTTTTGGTGCTCTTGGAAAAAGAATATTGGGATAGATAGTTGTATAAATATCTCTTACATGAAAGTAATATTTTTCTTACCCCTTTTAGATTAAAACTGTGGTAGCATTCTGCAGAGACATGTGTATTTATATATTCAGAAACACAAAGGAAAAAATAAGATTGCATATATTTTAATAATATATTATTTAATAGAGAGATTTAGCATTTCAGGAATGCATTAACAGTTGTCTCTGTGGGGGTTCTGAAAGTGTGCCTAAGATATGGCAACCTAAAAGCGGCGTTTTTAAGAAATACAGTGTGAATCAAACATGATGACCCAAATTTTTCTTTAGCAAGCTAGAGACATGTAAATTGTCTTTCAATGTATTGTATGTCTTTTAAATGCGCAGCCTAGATCATAAATCAGATTTTTGCTCTTTTACCGGTGGGACCATATATGAAGACATTTATTTGGAGGTACTTATTAGCATGTTTCCAAAGATAAGCTTTATTAAGGAATTCATAGGCAGTATGATCTGAAACCTATAGAGAGGATATTCTTATTTCAGGAGGTTTCATTCAGGTTTGACTAAAAGTATATACTTGCCAAGAGATAAATTGTAATTGCCACTGAAAGACATGATCACTTGGAAGACTCACTAATTCATCATAGAATATGAGTCATCAGACATGTCATACTGGATTGAAGCAACTAGAACACCTAGTTCTTTAGTTCAGTCCCTGAAGAACCAACTCATCTATTGATTGCAGCCAGCCATTTTGCTCATGCTCAGATTTCTGAAGGGGACTAAGAAGTTCATTCAAGAGACTCTTTAACAGTGCATAATATTCGCCTTCAGATAACAGATGAGCACAGCAAGCTCTGATCTTACAGATTTTTCCTAAAGCAAAATATTCCTCGACATTATAAAGATCATCGTCAATAGCACATATCACTTTAAATGCTGTTTCTGCAGAAACACACTTGGGGTCTTGCTGTACTTGTGTCGTAGTTTAAACCCAGTCAGGTAACTTGTTCACTCACTCCCAGTGAGTGGTGCCGAGCTGACAACAATCGAGGTCGCCCCCCCCACCGGGGCTCTCCCCTTCCCCGCTCCCGGAGGAACGGGGAGGAGGATCGAAAGAGTGCAACTCCTACAGGTTGAGACAAGAACAGTCCAGCAACCAATGTACAACACAAATCACCACCGCTACCACCAACTACAACAATGATAAGGGAAAATAACAAGGGAAGAGAATACGATACCACCGGCCAAGAAAACGAGTTCCACCTGGAAGCCCGTGTCCTTCCGGGTAACTCCCAGTTACCCCCCACCCCGGGCATGATGTGCTGTGGTATGGAATACCTCCCTGGCTAGCCCGGGTCAGGCGCCCCATCTCTGCTTCCTCACAGCTTCCCCTCCTCCCTGGCACAGCATGAGCCTCACAAAGTCCTTGGTCAGGGTAAACATCACTTAGCAACAACCGAAAACATCGGCTTCACCAACACTGTTCCCAGGCTGGAAGTCAAAATACAGCACTGCACCAGCTAACACAAAGGAAAAACATGACTGCTACTGCTGAACCCAGGACAACTTGGTTCTTCATTTGTTTCCAAGGGTATGCACCTTAGAATTGTTATTCGTTATATCAGACAAGCTCTGAATCCTGTAGCTGGTTAAAAGAGGAAAGACAGAGCAAAAAGGGAGAAAGAAAGGGAAAAACTTGTTATGATTCAAATAATTTATTCTTCAAAAGCAAACTGATTTAAAGTTTCTGCAGGTCTCTTGTCCTGGGTTCAGCTGTAAGAGTTGCTTTTCCTCTTCCTAGTAGCTAGTTCAGTGCTGTGTTTTGGCTTTAGTTCAAGAACAACGATGATAATATTTTAGTTGTTGCTAAGTAATGCTTACTCTGACCAAGGACTTTTCAGTCTCTCATGCTCTCCTAGTGAGGAGGGACACAAGAAGCTGGAAGGAAGTAGAGACAGGACACCTGACCCAAAGGGATATTCCATACCACAGCATGTCGTGCCCAATATATAACCCTGGGGGAATTACCCAGAAGGGCCAGATCAGGTCAGGCTGGGTATCAGTTGGAGAGTGGTGAGAAATTGTATTGTGCATCACTTCTTTTTACTGTTTTGTTTTCCTTTTTCTCTTTTAATTTTATATTCTCTTCCTTTGTTATTTCCTTTATCATTATTATTATTAGTAGTAGTAGTTCTATGTTATATTTTAGTTATTGGATTGTTCTTATCTCAATCCATGTGTCCTGTGTTCAGCAGCTGCAGTCATTTTTCTCCTTCTTAGTAGCTGGTGCAGTGCTGTGTTTTGACTTTTGTCCTGGGAACAGTGCTGTTAACACCGATGTTTTTAGTCGCTGCTCAGTAACGTCCAGTCTGGCCAAGGACTTTCTGAATCTCATGCTCTGCCAGTGAGAAGAGGAAGCTGTGAGGAAACAGAGACAGGACACCTGACCCAAACTAGCTAAAGAGCTATTCCATACCACAACACATCATGCCCAATATATAAACTGGGGGCAGTTACCCAGAAGGGTTAGATTTCTGCTCAGGTTGGGCTGGGTATTGGTCAGCTGGTGGTGAGTGGTTGTATTCTCTTCCCTTGTTACTTCCCTTATCATTATTATTATTTGTGGTAGTAGTAGTGGTTTGTGTTATACCTTAGTTACTGGACTGTTCTTATCTCAACCTGTGGGAGTTACATTCTTTCGATCCTCCATCCCATCCCTCTGGGAGCTGGGGGGAGGAAGGGGGTGGGGGAGTGAGCGAGTGGCTGCGTGGTACTGAGTTACCAGCTGGGCTTAAACCATGACAGTTTTTTGTGGCGCCCAGCATTGGGCAGGAAGGTTTGAGATAACGACAGATCTGACCAGAGTGTGTCTAATCGTATTTATGATAAGCATTCATTGTTTCAGATTAATAATCACTCTTCACAATGCTGATTTATTGGCTCACAAAGTTGTTGCTCTTAATCTCACAGTTTCAGCATGTTGTACCTTCCTATCAGCCCGTATTAGATGTGTTAGTGTTTATCGGCTGGGGGCCTTAGCCTAAGGTCTTGCTTCATTGTACTTTATGGTAATGACTTGTAATACAATAGACTCATTGATCATGAAACTGATCTGTCTTGTATTCCCAGTGTGGTCACCATCTCTATACTTTGGGAGGTATATAATAGAAGTGCTTAGCAATTACACATCTTTTTCTCCCTCCTCAAGTGGTCAGCCCACAAAGGAGACATTCCCTTACCTTACCAGCCCCCCCCCAACAGACCATTTACAGCATCATTTGAGAGTTATGAAGGTTTTCAATGGCCTTTGGGTATCCTTGAGACCTGCCTGCTGATTGGGATGGGGATCACCATGGTGGCATGCATACAGAGCGTGTTTCACCCACAGCCATTTCATCTGATCTCAAGAGTTAAGCAGAGTCAGGTTTGGGTCTTGTCTACGGTTAGACAATGATATAGGAGGACCAAGAGATTTTCCCCAAGGCTGAAAAGTCATGAGTGGCAGGGTGTGTGTGGTAGCATGATCAAGTATCTAGGCCAGTGGGCCCCTCCAGGGCTTTGGAACTTCACCACTGAACAAGCTCAAAATCCAGAAAAATTAGTAAAACACTTAAATGAGGTGTGTGGTCATTCTGGTCATACCAGAGATGGACAAATCATGGCAATGTGCTGGGGCTTGCCCTGTGCTCACAGAGCCCTGTTCAACACTATCCAGCACCTATAGAGGGAAAAAAAATGTCCCTGGATCTGAGGGCAAAGCAAGAGACAGCGCAGCCACTCCAGCTTCAAGCACAGCAGCTACACCAGCCCCAGCAACAAGTATAGCAGCTGCCCAAACCCCAACAACAGATACTGCAGCCACTCCAACCACAGTGATAATCACTGCAGCTGAACCAGAGGACCAGTTCATACCAATATTGGTTGCCCCTGTACACAAGGGGAAAAGCAAAAATAACACAAGAAAGATGAAGGAACAAGATGAAGAAGCAATGGCTATGCACTTATTACCTGGGACATTACCTGGGACAGCATCTGATCAGGAGTCATCATCACATGAATCAGAAGAAGAAGAAGAGGTGACTTCTCAACCTTGGACCTCAACGGAGCTACGGAATATGCAAAAAGATTTTACCCGTCAACAAGGGAAGCACATAATCACCTGGTTGCTCCGATGCTGGGACAATGGGGCTGACAGTCATGAACTAGAAGGTAGGGAAGCCAAGCAGCTGGGATCACTTGCTAGAGAAGGGGGAATTGATAAAGCAATTGCAAAAATGAAACAAACCTTCAGCCTTTGGAGGCGGCTCTTGACAGCTGTGAAAGAAAGGTTTCCATACAAGGACAATGTTACGAGTCGTTCAGCCAAGCGGACTACTCTAGAGAAAGGCATCCAGTCTCTGAGGGAATCAGCCATTGCAGAGATGATCTATTACATGAAGCTGAATGCTGGGGAAGCACCTGTAGATCCAGATGAAGTTGAATGTACACAACCCATGTGGCAGAAAATTACAGGGAATGCAACGTCATCATATGCCCATTCATTGGCAACAGTAACCTGGAATGATATAGTACCATTAAAGTGGATGAAATGATTCATAAACTCTGAGAGTTCAAAGACAATCTCACCCCTTCCATCATCTCAGCTGTGGAAAAACTGTTCCAGGAGTTCAAGCAATTGAGAGATGATCTATCCATCTCCCCACATGTACCAACACACGTCTCAGCTATTAACAAAAGGCATCCTACTGCTTGAAAGGAAAGATATAGAAGGTATATGCCATGGGCCACCCTGTGGTTTTACCTGCAGGATCATGGAGAAGACATGAAGAAGTGGGACAGAAAACCTACCTCAGATTTGGAGGAACGGGTGCATGAATTGAAGAAGAGAACAAAGGTCAAGGCTGATCATCCCATGAAAGCTGCGGCTTCAGTCTCTGGTGAGCAGGCTCCCAGATGGAGTGGAAGAGCTGATTTTACTCCAGCTCCTCTGACAGAGAAGAATAATCCTCTTCTACAAGACTTAAGTGTCCAGTGTTGTGATGACTATTAGAAGGGCCCTGCCTCCAGCCAGGGTGGGACAATTGGATTTACTGGACTGTGTGGATCAGATGGCCTGGCACATCAGTCCCACAGAAGTATAAGGCTCTAGTTGATACCGGTGCACAGTGTACCCTGATGCCATCAAGCTGTCAAGGGGTGGAACCCATTTCTGTTTCTGGAGTGACAGGAGGATCCCAAGAGTTGACTGTACTCAAGGATGAAATCAGCCTGACTGGGAGGGAAGGGCAAAAGCATCTCATTGTGACTGGTCCAGAGGCTCCATGCATCCTCGGCATAGGCTACCTCAAGAGAGGGTACTTCAAAGACCCAAAAGGGTACCGGTGGGCTTTTGGTATTGCTGCTTTGGAGACTGAGGAAATTGAGCAGCTGTCCACCTTGCCTGGTCTCTCAGAGGATCCTTCTGTTGTGGGGTTGCTGAAGGTCTAAGAATAACAAGTGCCAATTGCGACCACAACAGTGCACAGGTGGCAATATTGCACCAACCAGGACTCACTGATTCCCATCCATAAACTCATCTGTAGACTGGAGAGTCAAGGAGTGATCAGCAGGACCCGCTCACCCTTTAATAGCCCCATACGGCCAGTGCAAAAGTCTAACGGAGAGTGGAGACTAATGGTAGACTATCATGGCCTGAATGAAGTCACACCACCATTGAGTGCTGCCGTACCGGACATGCTAGAACTTCAATATGAACTGGAGTCAAAGGTAGCCAAGTGGTATGCCACGATTGATATTGCCAATGCATTTTTCTCAATTCCTTTGGCAGCAGAGTGCAGGCCACAGTTTGCTTTTACTTGGAGGGGTGTCCAGTTCACTTGGAACCGACTGCCCCAGGGTGGGATCAGTCCATCTGACATGAACTGATCCAAACTGCACTGGAACAGAGGCAAGCTCCAGAACACCTGCAATACATTGATGACATTATCATGTGGGAAGAAGTCTTTGAGAAAGGGAAGAAAATAATACAATCCTCCTGAAAGCCGGTTTTGCCATAAAACGGAGCAAGGTCAAGGGACCTGCACAGGAGATTCAATTTTGGAAAATAAAATGGCAAGATGAACGTTGTCAGATCCCCACAGATGTGATCAACAAGATAACAGCAATGTCTCCACCAACTAATAAGAAAGAAACGCAAGCTTTCTTGGGTGCTGTGGGGTTCTGGAGAATGCACATCCCAAATTACAGTTCGATTGTAAGCCCTCTCTATCATGTGACCCGGAAGAAGAATGATTTTAAATGGGGCCCTGAGCAACAGCAAGCCTTTGAGCAAATTAAACGCGAGATAGTTCACGCAGTAGCCCTTGGACCAGTCTGGACCGGGCCAGATGTAAAAAATGTACTGTACACCGCAGCTAGGGAGAATGGTCCTACCTGGAGCCTCTGGCAGAAAACTCCAGCGGAGACTCAAGGTCAACCCCTCAGCTTTTGGAGTCAGGGATATAAAGGATCTGAGGCCAGCTATACCCCAACTGAGAAAGAGATACTGGCAGCCTATGAAGGGGTTCGAGCTGCTTTGGAAGTGATTGGCACTGAAGCACAGCTCCTCCTGGCACCCTGGTTGCCCGTGCTGGGGTGGATGTTCAAAGGCAGGGTCTCCTCTACACATCATGCAACTGATGCTACATGGAGTAAGTGGGCTGCACTAATTACACAACAAGCTCGTATAGGAAATCCCAGTCGTCCAGGCATTCTAGAAGTCATCACAGACTGGCCAGAGGGCATAGACTTTGGAATGTCACCAGAGGAGGAGGTGATGCGTGCTGAAGAGGTCCCACCATATAATAAACTGTCAGAAAGTGAAAAGCAGTATGCCTTGTTTACTGTTGGCTCCTGCCGTATTGTGGGAAAGCATCGGAGATGGAAGGCAGCTGTATGGAGTCCTGGACGACAAGTTGCAGAAACTGCTGAAGGAGAGGGTGAATCGAGTCAGTTTGCCGAGGTGAAAGCCATCCAGCTGGCCCTGGACATTGCTGAACAAGAAAAGTGGCCAGTACTTTATCTCTATACTGACTCATGGATGGTGGCAAATGCCTGTGGGGGTGGTTGAAGCAATGGAAGCAGAGCAACTGGAAACGCAGAGGTAAACCCATCTGCGCTGCTGCACTGTGGAAAGATATTGCTGCCTGGGTGCAGAACCTGGTGGTGACGGTATGTCATGTAGATGCTCATGTACCCAAGACTTGGGCCACTGAGGAACACCAGAACAACCAACAAGTGGATAAAGCTGCTAAGATTGAAGTGGCTCAGATGGACTTAGATTGGCAACATAAAGGTGAATTATTTTTGGCCTGGTGGGCCCATGACACTTCAGGCCATCAGGCCAGAGATGCAACATACAGATGGGCTCGTGATGGAGGGGTGGACTTAACAATGAACACTATTGTCCAAGTTATTCACAAATGTAAAACATGTGTTGCAATTAAGCAAGCTAAACGGTTAAAGTCTCTTTGGTATGGAGGACAATGGTTGAAATATAAATATGGGGAGGCCTGGCAGATCATCGAATCATAGAATCATAGAATCATAGAATCATAGAACAGTTACGGTTGGAAAGCACCTTAAGATCATTTAGTTCCAACTCCCCTGCCATGGGCAGGGACATCTCCTACTAAACCATGCCACCCAAGGCTCTGTCCAACCTGGCCTTGAACACTGCCCAGTATTGATTATATCACACTCCCACCAACCCACCAAGGCAAGCGCCATGTGCTTACCATGGTGGAAGCAACCACCGGGTGGCTGGAAACATACGCTGTGCCCCATGCCACTGCCCGGAACACCATCCTGGGCCTTGAGAAACAGATTTTGTGGTGACATGGCACCCCAGAGAGAATTGAGTCAGACAATGGGACTCATTTCCAGAATAACCTTATAGACACTTGGGTCAAAAAGCATGGCATTGAGTGGGTATATAACATCCCCTACCATGAACCAGCATCTGGGAAAATTGAACCATATAATGGGCTGTTAAAAACTGCACTGAGAGCAATGGGTGGTGGGACTTTCAGACATTGGGATACACACTTACCAAAGGCCACCTGGTTGGTCAACACCAGAGGATCTGCCAACAGGGCTGGCCCAGCCCAGTCAGAACTTTTACATACTGTAGAAGGGGACAAAGTTCCTGTGGTGCACATAAAGAATTTGCTGGGGAAGACGGTCTGGGTTATTCCTGCTTCAGGTAAAGGCAGACCCAGTCGTGGGACTGGTTTTGCTCAGGGACCCAAATATACTTGGTGGGTAACGCGGGAAGATGGGAAAGTCCGATGTGTACCTCAAGGGGATTTGATTTTAGGGGAAAACAGCCAACGAAATCAACTGTATGCTGTTGTCTGCTATGTAGCACTTTTATAGCCCACCAACTAGATGTCTTTAGGTCACCAATGACTGGTCCTGACTTCCCTCCAACTGTCATCCCAACAAAGACTGAACTTTGATGAAACCAGACGAGTTCTGCGGCATCATCAGCAGGCAACAGTCCAACACTGCACACAGCCTCTCCTGCTCTGAAAGACTGTTACAAGAGATGGAGCCTGACATCATGGACCGGATGGACTCAGCAGCTTTATAGGAATTTCTCCATGCACTAAGGAATGATCTATCTCTCTTTCTCTGTGTGTGTGTGGATGTATATATATGTATACACATGAGATAAGAGTGATGGTATATTGAAAATTTGTGATCTGAGCACGACATGAATGGTGTGGAATAAGGGGTGGATACTGTCCTGGGTTCAGCAGTAGCAGTCATTTTTCTCCTTCTTAGTAGCTGGTGCAGTGCTGTGTTTTTGGCTTTTTCACTTTCTGCCTGGGAACAGCACTGATAACACAGATGTTTAGTTGCTGCTCAGTTATGTTCAGTCTGACCAAGGACTTTCTGGGTCTCATGCTCTGCCAGGGAGGAGGGGAAGCCGGGAGGAAGCAGAGACAGGACACCTGAGCCAAACTAGCCAACGTACCACAGCATGTTATGCCCAGTGGGGGCAGTTACCCAGAAGGGCTTGATCACTGCTCAGGTCGGGCTGGGTATCAGTTGGTGGGTGGTGAGTGGTTGTATTCTCTTCCCTTGTTATTTTGCTTACCATTATTATCATTGGTGGTAGCAGCAGTGACTTGTGTTATACCTTAGTTACTGGACTGTTCTTATGTCAACCCGTGGGAGTTACAATCTTTCCATTTTCCTCCCTATCCCTCTGGGATAGGGGTGGGGAGGAAGGGGCTGGTGGAGTGAGCGAGTGGCTGCATAGTTCTGAGTTATCTGATGAGCTTAAACCACGACACCATGGGATTTACGTTCTTTCAACTCTCCTCCCCATCCTGCCTGGAGGGGAATGGGGAAAGGGAGAGAGTGAGCAAAAGGCTGCATTGTTCTGAGTTACTGGCTGGGCTTAAACCAGAAAACCTTTCCATCCAGTTCTAATAGTACCTAGTTGTTATATATTATTGTGTGTACTTAGCTATGCCTGGATGTCTTCATTAGTTACCAGGTCTCTTCTGCTGTTCTTTTCAAAGAGAGCCAAGAGTCCTTCTTCAAAGAACTGAGTTCTGTGTTTGTCTTCTTCTCTTACTACTTTGGGGTGACTTTTTTAAATTCCTTGCAGTTAAAGGGAAAAAAAAAAAAGACAACCCAGAAAAATAGGAAAATAAGTATTCATTCAGAAGGACAATATTTCCAAAAAAAAAGAGTTTTGTCCAGATCTTATCTTTTGCATACAGCTTGATTAATCTTATCTGCTTTTGTATGCCAAACCATCTCATATTTTCTTGTTAGAACCAAACTTAGGCATAAATCCACCAGGTGAGAGAAAGATTATGCAGTAACAGAGAAAAGGGAAACAGCTTCTCTAAGTTGAACATATTGGTTATCTAAGATCAAATACTTAAGAAACAGCTCTGCATGCGTCTCTAGAACAGACTCCTTCATTTCTGAGCATAAAATGTTTCCAGTGTCAACAACCATTCTACAAACTGTTCAGAAGGAGAGCATGGATATTGTTTTTAATACACAGTATCACTATTTTTGTTACATTTTCTTAGAATCTTTCTCCATATTCTGCTCTAGTTTTATTTGCTGTCATGAGGGATGACAGCTACTAAGTTTCTGTGGACTGCTAAGAGGGCCTGTATGGAAGTCAAATGCTGACTGTGCCTCTTGGGTGTTTACGAATTATAACAGAGTAGCAGAGAGAAGAAAGAAATCAACAGAAAAATAGTTAAATTAAATTATAAGCAGCCCACCACATTATCCTACATGTTCCATCATTATTTCTGTTTTGCTGGTTTTTCTACATCTCACACAGGATGAAGGAGAAGAACCATAATTAGACCTTTCATTTGACCTCTTACACTAATGCTACCTTGTACTGGCAGATAAGGCTTACCGTCCATTGGCTGCTTATTGTTAAATTAAAAGCTCTTGTAATAAAGAAAAGATACTTTTTAATTTCTTATATGTCAAGTAGATTTCAAAGGTTTTTTTTACAAAAATGTTTCTGCATGTTTTCTTCCTTTTCTCACTTAGAAGAGCAGTTGCCTTTTGTTTTATGCAGAATGGAAGACAACTCTTTCAACAATTTTGCAAGTTTTATTTTATTCAACCTGCCCCTGGAAATGTATGACAAAAAGGTCAGACATCAAAAGATTTATGCTTTCTTTGATGAGATCTTTTTGTAAAAGACCCTTCCGTTCCATATATGTGGTTTGTTGTCTGTTTACTGTGCAGATGTTAATGAAAAAAAAAAAAACACAAAAAAAAACCAACCCAAAACTTCCTGCAATCAGAAGAAAGAAATTCACCCACTTCACAGATTGCATCAAATATGAAACAGGGTAGCCATAGAGAACTAGCAGCCAAAATCCTCTCTGAGAGGGCCACATGCAACAGTGAGCCCTGTAAATGTTTTTTACCCTTAGTCTCAGGTGTGGATTTATTTGTTTTTCTAGGCAGACTGATCTGGCTCCCTTCAGACCCTAGAAAATGATTTGTCACTGTCTACCCAGATAACCTGAGGCAGCCACTAATGAAGTCATCTCACCAGGCCTTGTAAATGGGCCTGGTATCTTAGATCATGTCTGGACTTGTTCCAACACTTCCATGTCCTTTTTATGTTGAGGACACCACAACTGCACACAATAATCCAGGTGAGGTCTCACAAGAGCAGAGTAGAGGGGCAGGATAATCTCCTTCGACATGCTGGTCATGCTCCTTTTGATGCAGACCGGGTTATGGCTGGCTTTCTGGGCTGTGAGCGCACACTGCTTACTCATGTTCATTTTCTCATCGACCAACACCCCAAGTCCTTCTCTGCAGGGCTGCTCTCAATCTGTTCTCTTCCTAACCTGTAGCTGTGCGTGGGATTGCTACAACCCAGGTGTAGGACCTTACACTTGGCATGGTTAAACTTCATAAGGTTGGCATCAGCTCACCTTATAAGCGTGTCAAGGTCCCTCTGGATGGCATTCCTTCCCTCCAACTGAGACACACAGCTTGGTGTCATCGGCAAACTTGCTGAGGGCGCACTCAATCCCACTGTCCATGTCACCGACAAAGATGTTGAACAAGACCCGTCCCAACACCAATCCCTGAGGGAGACCACTCATTACCCATCTCCAGCTGGACATTGAGCCATTGACCACAGCTCTTTGCTTGTGGCTATCCAGCTAGTTCTTTATCCACCGAATGGTCCACCTATCAAATTGATGTCTCTCCAATTTAGACAAGGATGTTGTGAGGGACAGTGTCAAAGGCTTTGCACAAGTCCAGGTAGATGACATCAGCTGCTCTGCCCCTGTCCATCAGTTCTGTAGCCACATCATAGAAGTCCACCAGATTGGTCAGGCAGAATTTCTCCTTAGTGAAGCCATGCTGCCTGTCACCAACCACCTTGCTGTTTTTCATGTGCCCTTCTTGATTCTAGGTTGTTCTCATAATGATATTGGTGTGCTATTACTAGTTTTGGAGGCTGACCTGTAATAATCACAGCATGTTAACTACTTTCAGCCCTGACACAGAGTCTAATAAAGAGAAAAATATAGGACTTGGTAGCTCCTGTGCTAAATCTAAAATAGAAAAATTATTTTGATGTCTTAGAAGTGAATAACCCCAAAGTTTGGAAGAAGTGGTTTGTATTAGACATGTCATAACTATGGAGGCGAAGAGATAACAGAAATCAGGATGCTAACTGTATTCTGGGCCACATCAAGCACGGCCACCAGGTCAGTGGAGGTGATTCTCCCCGTCTATTCCACTCTTGTGAGATCCTACCTGGAGTACTGTGTTTAGATCTGGGGCCCCCAGTACAAGAAGGATGGGGACCTGCTCAAGAGAGTCCGGAGGAGGGCCACAAAGATGATCAGAGGGCTGGAACACCACTTCTATGGAGACAGGTAGGCTTCTTCAGCCTCAAGAAGGCTCCAGGGACACTTTAGAGCTACATTCTAGTACCTAAAGAAATCTGGAGAAGGACTTTTTACATTTAGTGACAGGACAAGAAGGAATGGCTTTAAACTGAAAGAGGGAAGATTTATATTAGACATTAACAAGAAGTTCTTCACTGTGAGGGTGGTGAGGCACTGGAACAGGTTGCTCAGAGAAGGTGTGGATGCCCCATCCCTGGCAGTGTTCAAAGCCAGGTTGGATGGGACTTGAAGCAACCTGTCTAGTGGAAGATGTCCCTGCCCATGGCAGGGGCATTGGAAACATATGTTCTTTAAGATCCCTTCAAACTCAAACCACTGTATGTATGATTGCACGTCTGATTTTTTTTCTCAATGTATGTTTTCTCAAGATACAGTACCAATAAATTTTCCTTTCTAGTATCTATCCAAGTGGAATGTAATTATTTTTCATCATATTTGCCTTTGTTACACTGCAGTAATAAAAAAAAATTTAGTTCACACATTTCCATTACCAGAATATGGATCTTATTGTAATTACTCTGGTTTTAAACCCAGATTATTCAATCGTCCTGCTCTTTGTGATGCCCATAACCTCATGCAATGACACACACTTTCCAAGCAAAAGTCAAAGTCACTTCATTGCAAGACTCACAAAAAAATAGGTGGTGAATGATGCTAACAACCTGTCACTTCAGATGGGGATGTTCAATACTGCATCAACTGACCTGGTGATCTGAGCAAGCACAGAAACAGAACGGTATAGTTAATTTTTGTTATTACCCATACTTTACAGATTTCATAGGTGAATCTGAGTTTCCTGCCAGTGCGAACTGCCTTAAAGGTCCCCAACGGACTGGGCTTCTACTAGAGCTCTCTGGTGGGTTTTCCAGCAAATGAACAGAAGTGCAAGTCCTGAGCTGAATCACATGCTAGAGATGTAGCTTGTGTGTTTCAAAGGCTCTCATCATCTCCTGGAAAGAAACTGGTGTGAATCTGCTCTGGAACAAGACATGTGCTTAGTTTTCTACCAAATGTGTTTCTCGCCAAAACTGGTAGATTTCAAGAGAAATCAAGATCTGATGTAGACTCTCCCCATGGCTTTGACAGTGCTACTAATTGACCTTCATTTTCACTGATTACATAATACAAGTTTTTCAGAATTAGTTCCTGCATAAGAGTTTATTTGGCAGATTGGGTGGAATGTTTCTAATGCTATTTAAAGGAAATTTACACTCACAGACTGAACTGCAAAATTTGACTTATGATTAAATTCCACACAAATTTAAGTTTAAGCATGGGTTGTTTTCGGCTTCGACTGTGGGTGGAAGTGTGTAAGGTTACTAAATCAAAAATTTAGAGCTTCTGAGAGTCAGTGGTGTCCAAAATGTAACACTTCCATAACAAATTATTAAGTGTTAATGTACCTTGCATAAAATATGAAATAATAATTATATTTCCTGGCAAGAAATCACAGGCTAGACACTTAGTCACAAACTCTCGTTAATTTCCCTGGAAATCATATGCCCATTTATCCTTAATAACTTTAAAAACCTCTATCAGTAATTACATTCAGAAAACACAGGATCCAATCATTTAGACCATCATATAGATTATAGTCAATTAGGGTAGGAGTAGAGGAAAAAAAAGAGATTAAGGAAATCACCCTATAGAGAGCAAAAAGCAAGTGATACCACCTGAGAAAGTTAGTTTCTATATTACAGTGAGAAGAACAACAACAAAATAATGTAATGGAAATATCAATTGTTGTCATATGTTTGACAAACAACTTTACAAGAATACTCAGAATTTCACAGGGCTGCTCATTAGACCTGAAAGTTAAAAGTCTGATAACTTATGTTGACTAACTGTAATCCACTAAACCAAGAATCTAGTTTTGTTTGTGTGATCTAGCCTGTTTTTATGGAAAGGCATCATGACAAAAAAAAGTCACGATAAAATTATCATTTACTACCATAGATTAGAAACAATAAGCAATGTCACTTTAGCAACATAAAAACTATCATGCATTGAAAAGAATTAACTCCATTTTACACCTCTTAAGGGTAACTAGAAATCTGCAAAATATCTTCCTGGTGTGCAGATACATCAATGGGGTAATTCACTACCAAATTTCTGATCTAAAGTGTAGCATACTCAGTACAAAGACTAACTAAAAATGTGTGAATTAGTGGAAACTTATTCTGCAGTCCTTTATCTTCCTCTTCCAAAGCTCAGGGTCTGTGGGGTAAAAATGGGAAGGTTTTCACCTTTATGAGGCACAGAACCACTTTGAGCTAGATTTTTATCCCTGCAGTTTCATTTGACAATACATTTTCCCTTTCTGAAGACTTTTAGAGAAACATAACAAATAAAAAATTACACAGTGAAGAGAAGAATATACAGCATTTCTTTTTCATTCATACTTTATTTTCTCTTCCCTTGGATATGTATTCAGATTTCTGGTTGCAATAATCATAAATTATATAGAAGACTATGCATTAGGAAGTGGGAACTAGACTTTGACAGAATTTAAAACCAACTGCTAATAGCCTTATTTTCAGGTAAAGCATTCTAACAGAAGGCTTTGTGGTGACAACATATGCCATATAAAGATGACTGGCAGACACTAAAAGATTGCTACTACTTAGAGATGTTGATGATTAGTGTCAGCAGACAAGCAAGTTATTACGACCTTATGAAGAGAGCTGAGAAGCAAAGCTAGACTTGGAGCCACATATACTTGAAGCAAAGCACTGTCTTTTCTGGCTAACATGATTGGCAGCTTTAGCATTACATGTTCATCACAGATCATTTCAGAGGCATCTTATAAATATTATATCAGTCTGACTCAGACAATGCCTTATGTTCATCTGTTCACATGATAGTGTAACCCTAAGTTTACACTAATCGTACAGTCTCTTCACAGGAAAACCCTGGAGTGTGAGCCAGGAGAACAACACTCAGCACTTGGTCTACAGTTTACCTGGATAAAGTACATGATGGGAGCATGAAACAAGGTCTCATATTGGGAACAATTAACACAGGCTAGTAGAAACTGCATTAAACAATTTTTCTATTTGCAGTGTCCTGGGCCCCAGTGCCACATACATGCAACTTCAGGTTTTTACCATTTAACCCAGATAAGGTGGGAGAGATGGGCAGAGGACTGTTCCTATTCAATCAGAAGAAAAAGCTTACTGAATTGTTTGGTATGTTTATCTCTGAATTCACCTTTTCCAAATATGCATTTCTGTAAATCACCCATGACAATAAACCTAGCTACTCTAATCGCCTATATCAGTGTACAAACTTTTTTCACTTATATGCATCACATTTTCATGAATTCTCTAATACCAGAATTATCTAATTTTGGTACCAGGTTTAAAAAAGAGGAGAGAGAATTATATCTAAGTTATAAAAACAGAGTTTTATATATCTGTCAGAGAGTCACTGATCTGTTCTTCGCAGGTCCTCTTTATCAGGTTTCTGCTTCTTTTCCTCACTGCATTCCTGCTGATATATTCCTTACAATATAGAACTTTGCCTAGAAAAGAAAAAAATGTTCATGTTTCTGTACTAAATAATCATCATAATCCTCACTTGCTGTGATTGTGATTATAATCACCCTAACGAAATCACTTCTCTTCTGCAACTTCCATGAAGTACTCAGCAGACTTAGAACTAGCATATCCTCTACGAAAAATAATTTCCCCAGAGCAGAAATGGTTCCTCTCAATATTATGGTCATGATGCCAACAGTGAAGAGGCTTAGGCACCAAGAAAGCAGAACCAAAGCAGAAAAAAAAAAAAAGAACAATGGTCAATAACCAAAATTAAGATTAAATCTACCAGAAGCTTAAATAAATCCATTACCTAAACTTCAGCTTAACATCCAGGACTGACTATTCTGCAGTTAGAAAATAAAAGCGGGGGGATAGGTAACCTGCTGAAGGTGAACAAGGAGGAGAAGGGGGACAGAGGGAAGGCAGAAGGAGAGGAATCAAAAAAATCAGGGAAAATTAGCCACAAAAAAAAAAAAAAAAGAAAGAAAACCTCCCAAAACCCTCACCAATACCAAAAAAAAAAAACAATCACCAAAAAAAAAAAAAAAAAAACCCCAAAAAACCCCAAAAAAAACCCAAACCAAAGAAAAAGTAAAAAGGGAGGGGAGGGAGAAGAAAAAAAGAGAGAGAATGAAAGAGAGCTTTCACATTCCTTCATAGAGTACTGCATGTATTCGAAAATAATCACCTTCACCTGAATACACTGCCTTTTCCTCCGTTGTGCCACCATGTAGAAAGAGGGAAACAAAGATTCAATTAAATTATCAGCTCTCAAGGCCTGAGTTCAGTGTGCAAATGGGTACATTGCTGGAGAAACAACACAGTGCTATACACAAGCAGAGGAAAAAAATGACAGAAAAAAAAAGAAAGGAAATACCGAGGCAACAAAAGGGACACCTAAATCAAAGTGAGAGTGAACTCTACAGGGACAAGTAAACTTGTCATTCTCTTCCTATTTTCAATAAACAAAATTCAGAATTCAAACAAAATTTAAAAAAGCAAGCTAAAAACCTCTAACCTGTCCAGAAGCAACAAACCATTCCAGGCAGAATTTGCAAGAGCCAAAATCAGCCAAAATTCAAGAAAATATTTCACATTTTTAATAGCTAATCCTAAAGCTACTCAAATCACACCCACAAGTGATAAAAGCCAACTGAGGCAATCCTAATTATACTCCTTTACCTTTAAACCCAAATCTGTGAAATCCTGTTAACGTTTTCCACTGCAGACTTATGTCTGTGTTTTCCCATGCACTAGAAAAGTCCTTGTTTGGGATATGTTTATAAATAATGTGCATGCTTTCTCCTCCTCTGCCACTTTGGAATTTCATTCTAAAGGTGAATGTAATTGTACCAGTAATTGTTCAAGGGACAGAAATAATTTTTTAAGATGCTCAAGAAACTGTTTTTACTCATTTCTCTTCATTCATAAAGGATCTTAAATTGCTATTCTTTACTTATTTTCCTTAATAAAACAGTATATTTAAAGAATGTCACATTTATCTACAGTCTGATTGCAATATGCACACAATTTTTAATATATAACTGTGTTTTTATAAAGACCATTTTATGAAGGTAATGTCTCTGGACACAACTCCCATGCCAAGAGGCACAGGGGTACTCAATCTGCTCCACAAGACCATTACATTGTTGAAAGAAAACTAGCGACTAAATCATCACATGACTGTAATCATACACTGGGAATGACCATACATGTTTAATAATACTTGTAGTAGCTGAATCATAGAATTGCAGCATGGTTGAGGTTGAAAGGGGCCACTGGAGGTCGTCTAGTCCAACCTCTCCACTGAAGCAGGGTCACCTAGAGCATACTATGCAGAATTGTGTCCAGACAGCTCTTGAATATCTCCAGGGAAGGAGACTCCATAACCCCTCTGGGCAACTTGTTCCAGTGCTTGTTCACCTTCACAGTAAAGAATTTCTTCCTCATGTCCAGGTGGAATTTCCTGTATTTTAGTTTATGCCTGTTGCCTTTTGTCCAACAGCCTGACACCACCAAAAACAGTCTGGCCCTATCTTCTTGATACCCTCCCTTCAGATACATATATTGATCAGATCCCCCCTGAGCCTTCTCTTCTCTGGGAAAACAGGCTCAGCTTTCTCAGTCTTTCCTCTTAAGAGAGATGCTCCAGACCCTTAATCATTCTAGTAGCCCTTTGCTGGACTTATTCCCATATGTCCATGTCTCTTTTGTTCTGGGAAGCCCAGAACCGGACACAGTACTCCAGGTGAGGCCTCACCAGGGTGGAGTAGAGGGAGAGGATCACTTCCCTCAACTTGCTGGCCAGGCTATTCCTAATGCACCCCTGCATACCATTGGCCTTCTTGGCCACAAGAGCATACTTCTGGCTGATGGACAACTTGTTGTCCACTAGAACCCCCAAGTGCTTCTCTACAAAGCTACTTTCCAGGAGGTCAGTCTCCAACCTGTATTGGTGCATGGGGTTATTCCATCTTAACAGCAAGACCCTGCACTTGCCTTTGTTGAATTTCAAAAAGTTCCTCTATGCTCATCTTTCCAGCCTGTCTAGATCCTTCTGAATGACAGCACAGCACCCTGTATCTGCCACTCATCCCAGATTTTTATCATCAGCAAACTTGTTGCATGTACACTCATCCAAGTGTTCCTTCATCCAAGTCAGAGTGAATAAGCTAAACAATACCAGATCCAGTATTGACCCTTGGGGGATACAGTATGTCTAAATGGTCAGTGATTATTACACTCTTGTTGCCTGTCATTCCCCCATGTTATCAACACCACTCATCCGGGACTGTGCCTGCTGTTTGTCAGGATTGTGACTATAACACCTGCAGGCTGGAAGAAATCTAGTAACCTTGCCTTCAGTCAAATATAAACACACATTATGTAAATGCTGTTATCAGTCTGATTGGTAGAACTAATCCTGTGTCAGATACAACTGCAGATCACTTTGAAAAGCCCTTTTTACTTTTCCACTTCTGATCTTGTAAAAGAGCACAACAAAATGCACATTGAGTGGTTTTTTTGTTCATTTTCAAAATCAGTATTACAGAGCCTTCGGCATTAATTATATGACCTTTCAAAAATACCAAATACAGACAGTTCAATAAATGTCACAGAATGGTCCTGCAGATGTTCAGCATCTCTAACAGGACCTATGTATCTTAGGTCAATTATAGAATCAACTTGGCCTAAAAAAAAACACAAACGCCTTAAGACCACAAACATCACTCTACCAAGTAAATCAATCTTGGAGATGAGGAAAGAGTCCATGATTTTGCCTATGCTTACATCTCTGTTAAAATCAAAATCAGAATCAAGACCCTTCATGTGGAAAGACCTGAGACAAAATGTCTTCTTTCCCTCCACATTTTGGAGTTTCTTAAACATTTAAGTAAGATTGTTTATATGGAGGAGAAATTGAATAAACTGAAGTCTATGCTGCACTACTCCTAAGATACTTCCTCCTAAAATATGAGTGAAGGATAAAAATTATCTCTGACAGGAATAATTTAATAGGACGCAGAAAGAGGAATAAATAACTGTCAGAAGCAGGAAAGTCTCTCTCTGATTATAATACTGTTCATTTAAACAGCAAAGATGTACTACCGCTGTTCAAGTAAACAATAGGAGGATGGGGAAGAGAAAGGAACTGTAAACATCTGTCAGTATAACTCAGGTACAAAAATAACAAACAAGGAACAAGGAAAGTATGAGGAGATTAAAATCTATTGTGTACCTCTGGCAGACAACTAATTTCCATGACTTTGAACTGAATTATTATTATAATTGTTTTCATTATTTAAAATGTTTGATATGAAAACAACATTTTTCACTCATAAAGGAAATAAATATTAGAGGCAGCAGCATGGTAATAGTTATTGTTAACTTTCCCCATCTCTCTTAGGAGTCTGTATTTATTGTAGCAGTGTCTTGCTACAGTTTTGGATGTAGATTTTATTGTTCTTCTCAAACTGTTTATATCTAAATCCATAGAAATGATAAAGGAAATGTGATACAAGAATTTATTTTTTTTTTTCATATTTACAGAAACTTGATGTAGTTTTTAATCTCACGCTAAGGTCTTTTTCCTTCTCTATAGCTCAGGCACCTGTAATGTTTGGACCAGTTGTGGATATGGTCATACAAACTATTCATCCCCTCAAAGGAAGCCACAGGTGCCCCAACGTTCTGATGTTAACTTCTGGGACTCAAGGTACTGTTGTACTTTTCCCATATTTGTACAGTGGCTGTAAAACAGCAGTCTTGGCATAACCCCACATATATCTCTCATAGCTATTTCCTAGCAACATGAAGAACCATGACATTGCTCTTCATGCTTCATTGCATAAGACTTCTGATACCAATATTAATCTTGCACTTAGGCAGAGTCCTGCTTCACACAAAAATAAAAACTTCTGTTTCTGAACTACTTTGTGACAAAGTAAGGTGCTTTAGCTCAGCAAGATTCCAGGCTGCAGTTTCAAAGAATAAAGCAACATACACACTTACTAGTAACAGCAGTTTGAAAAGAACATCACTGCCACAAATCTAAATCAAAGCATCATAAAAGGATTAGGATTGGATAGGACCTTAAGATTATCTAGATCCAACATCTTAAATCAGAGCAGAAGCCTTAAGATGGTTGTTTATATAAATATATATAATGCATCCATCTGTTCATAAACATACAGCCAAATTTGGAAAAGCACCAAGATATTCCTTGGATGGATATAGCTCATTGGAAGTTGTTGGGGGTATGGAACAATGATGAAAACTGAGACATTTATTTAGGTATGAAATTTTAAAATTCCTGGCTTGGGACTGTAAAGAACAAATTTGTCAACCAGGCCATTTTCATGGAAAAAGGAAAGGTTGACAAGAATACTCTTTTTATACCTTTCATGGAGCTTATGCTGAATTAATTGCTTATTTTCTGGTACATTATGCTGGTACATATCTGGTACATTATTTTGGTAAAAATCATTCTTTTCTTTGAAAAGAAAAAAGAGAAGTTCTCCTTGCTAAATTATTATGTTGAGTGAACTTCAGCAATGATTACAACTACACTCTATATTCTCACACCATATTTCATATTCCAATTGATTTCAGAAATTTTCATAGTAATCAGAATGAATGGTCTTAAAAAATGGTGATGTAAGCTGCTTTGTGTGATAGCATTCCTTATGACTAGACATAACAACATCAAAACTGAGTAGAAGAAAAAACTCCCCTGTTTCTTGAGAAGGAGACATCTCATCTCTACTCTGACAGTCAAGGTTTATTAGAATAAGGTGATAGGGCACTCACCTCTCATTGCCCACTCAGTCTCTATGGAGAGGGTACTGCTCGGCTTAGATGCTACTATTTCCCTGTGATGATTAAGACAGTAGTTACAGGTATTGCTGCATCCTGTCCACAACACTGATTGAAAGAATAGACACCACCTGACAGATGGATGCATGATGAAATAACATGCCACTGGAAGATCTCTCCTGCTGTCGAGTATGTATGGTTTTATACAGGCAGAATTCCATTCACCATACTGAAATTTCCACCCTGCACAAGCTAGGACTGAATGTGGATCTTTTTAAATATGGACCCTGCCATTCACACTATTGTGGCAACTCAAGCCACAGTGGACCATGGATCATCCTTGCAACTGGTAGTGCAAGATATGAAGGCATTTTCTGGCTCTCTTATTTTTGTTTGCTTGTGATGGGAATGTATGAATGAATGCAGAACTCCCCAAATGGTAGTCTGACTGATGTGACATCTATTTGTCACAAGATGAGTTTTCTTTGGTCAGTAAGACTTCAGTTTGCAATACAGTTGTGTGGGCAAGGGCAGAAATTGTACCTGTCATTCATTCATTTTATATGCTTGTTTCCCAGCTGCTTTGTAGTGAGTACTTTGCAATTGCTTCCTCCTACTGATCCCAGTAGCCTTGCAGAACCTGCATGTTTGGCATTCCTGTGCTAGGCTCTTCTTAGGTGTGCAGTCACCCACTCGCACAACTGCACTGGCCTCGTATGACTGATCTCCCAGGCCAAGAGAAAAACGACCAGTCTGGACGCAGATGTTTACAATACCACAAGCTGAGGAGGGAAGGTGTGTTGGTAAAATTAATTTCTATTTTTCTATACCAGACAGTGTGATTACAGAGTTAAAATAACAACCCACAGCATGGTTGGACCCATCAACAAAAGCTATAGAAGGTTTGGATATGTATTCATTTGCAAAGTTTTAAAAGCATATATATACATACATGTACAAATCTAGGATGGTAAGATACAAAGCTTTAAAGTTAGATTAGTTTAAGAAAAAATAAGATAAAATTTTTTGTTTTTTTTTTCTTTCTCTAAACTTTGTTTTCCTCAGTTGTATATGTTTTCTCCTGGTTTACTGTACTCTTTCTGATCCCTGGAGATATACCTGTGTGTCTAGTCAAGCCTTCCCTGATCATGCAACTGAAGTTATTAATTCCTGCAGCTTTGTTTGTAGAATTCCTTTTCCAGTTTCATGTGCCCGCTGTGCCCCTTTTACCCCAGTGCCCACCTTACATATCTCTTTGTTTTTTCCCTCCATCTTTTCTGTTAATCTCCAAGTCTCATGGTTTTCACTTTGATTTCCTTACTACCTTTGGCTTTGTCTCTGATCCCTCACTGTGCAATGCCTGTACTGTGTTGGCATTACTCCTTTGCAGCAGGTTAATGCTTCTGAGGATGCATTTTCCTGTACTGTCCCCTGAGCTGCTTCTCAGTACTGTGAGCACACATCTTCACCCCTGTTACCCTCAGCAACTGCTGCTGCAGGAGGATATAAAATCAGCAACACATCAGTGTGATATACAGAATTAACTTGAAGCACAAAGACAAAATCATTACGGAGACATAAATTTTACTGGGGTAACCATGCCTTTCTCCTGTGTGAAAGCTCTAATCATTCAATTGAATTTTTCATCCATTTTATATAAAAACTTTTATTTTTTTTCATGGTATATGACATTTAAGAGTAAACGAAGCAAAATGGGGTTTGTTGGGCAGTTTCTGGTTTAGGTTTTGTTTGGGGTTTTTTCTGCTATCATAGTTACCTTTTGACCTCTTTGAAAGATTTGCCATGGTCTTCCACTCTAAAATAGCAGCTTTGTCTTATTCACAGCCTCCCCTAAACCCTTCTTTCACACTAATGCAACAGAACTACTTCAGCAACTTCTTTAACTTGCAACTCTGAGTAAGGTGGATCATACAAACAAAATTCAGCTGAAAAAAGACATGAACACATGGGGGAGGGTTTGCTTCACCAAAAGAATAAAACATGCACCAGCAATAGTTACTTATTTTTATGTGAATTTACAAAAAATCTCATGGAAATTTGCATGACCTCTAGCTGAAATGTTGTTTCACACATACAAGGCCTTCAAAAAGGGAACAATTTTAGAAGCAGATATTTGCATGGAACTAATGCAACCTCTTTATCAGGTCAAAGAAACTGTGAATCATATGTCAACTAGCCAGCTCTCATTCCCTGCACATATCAGTTTCTTCTAGAAAACAAGACAGAAACATTAAAAAAATTGAATACCTTTACACTTCTGTGTAAGTGGCAGTCTTCTAGGTATTACAGTGATGTGGGCAATGGAGTGACACACCTGCAAATACAAGGGAACTCCTTTCAGATTATAACAGTGTTTTCTTTTTTATACTTTCTAGTGCCATAATTGTAAAAAAAAAAAAAATTATATATAAATACACTCCTTTACTGGTGACAGCAAACCAAGTATGTCATTTTCCATACAAGGAATGTGTTTTATTAGAGGATTCAAAAAAGAAAACTAGTCTAGTCCAAAAAGCTCATAAATTATAGTTAAAAAATATTCCCTAAATAATAAAACCAATCACATAAAAGCAAGAATAAGAAGAATAAAAATAAGAAGTGATTAAAAATTGTCGTTTGAAAAAAGTGTCTGGGTTGTGAATAAATTAGGCGTTATTTTGGTATGGTTAGTCATTAATACTGTACCTCTGCTTTGGTTTCTCAAAGGAAGGAAAAATAAGGTTTTCTCTGTAATCAAGCTGTTGTCTTTCTCTCTTGGTTGCTTAGGGAATGACTGGTTTATGCCTTAAAGAATGATCAAGTGCAAAGTGGGAAAAGAGGACCTAAGCACCTTTTGAACAATGTTTTTGTTAACAGAGCATGTTTACAGAAAGAAATACATTCAGAGTGGATTCCTTCTGCTTGCAGGTGACATTTTGAATTGTTTAAGCTCATCATGATGGCATGACATGCAAGGAAGGGAAAAGAAACAGAGATGGCTCTTAATGTTTTTTGCAGCTAGCTCAGTTTTCATCTTGAAATGATTTTGTGCTCAAGCCATTCAACAAGCCTGATGAAGACAGTAATTATACTTTGGCTTTAGATTCTTTTTAACTTTATTGTAGAATAATTTAATTAAAATACATTTTTATTGTCATTTTACTGTCTCTGCCTGCTTTTGTTACTGCTTTAGTTTCCTGAAATGAAGATATATGACATCCTGGGGGCATCAATGGTAGCTTTCAATCGTGAATTTGTTTTCTTTGAAGTCATTTTCATTTCATGGAAATAACTAATTGTGAGGAAATAGAAGTGGTTATCTGATATAGATCTGGGGTTAAGAATCCTTTCTGCTAAGGCACTCTATTTTTTTGCTGAAGCAGCTGTGGGGAGTAAAACAGAAAAATCCTGAATGTGTTTTATTGAATGATTTCTTTAGGAAGGAAGTTTGGTCCCTCGGAAGGCTTGGAGATTGGGCCTTGGGAGATCTCAATCAATCCCCAGCTTGTCATATGTACGATTTGCCAAGGCAGCTGTGCCACATGCAAATCAGCTCTATGAATTTCTCCTAACATATTTTGTCCTATCTGTTTAAACTCTAAGTCCTTCCAAGCATTGCCCAGATCTACCAATCTTTTTGCTCTGCTGTAACTTACTGGGCTATCACTTTGGAAAGGGATTTAACAGTTTCTAGACATCTGGCAGCCACAGCAAATGCCTGTGATGTGTGTGCATGCACTACATGCACAGTAGATCAACATGGAATACATTAGATCTTCATGTCTGAGACCTACCAATGCTGGTGGGTTTGCCTCATGCTATTTTCAATTATAGAACCCACATTTCTCTAGGGTCTAGCCTCTCTTAGATGCTCTGTATATTTTAATACTAAAATAATTATATTTTTTCCCCATTAAACCTGTCATGTGTCTGCTGCTCTGCCAATTGCTCTGAGAATGGTGCTTGCTTTCATTTTCTGATTAATTAAGATGCCCATAAACACTAAGGATGCAGAAGGAAAACTGATATTTACATAGGCTGAAGCTTGTTAATCATGGTAGCCAAAAAACTAGTTGTTTTTTTTTTTGCAAAACTGATGAGAAAGCTAAAACCCTGTGGTTTCACTGCTGTAGGAGCAGCTTCCTGCTCAATGTTCATTTTGTGCTGTGTCACCAGATTCTTTGCAGTGGACACAGTTTCACACATGGCTCACTGTCAGTGTTGCAGCTCTGACTGAAGGAGGATGAGAGGAAATAAAAGCATGCCTAACTCACATCAAACAAAACTGGATTTATTAATGAGAGCTGAAAGAAGTATATTCCTAGATAGGCTTATCCTTCATTGGAAAATGAGAACTTTACTTATTTATAAATATCCAGTTGGAAGCTTTTTAGTTAGACTTGCTTTGACAGCAACACAAGTTGTGCAGAAGCAGTGTAATGTCTTAGGCAGTTAAGATGGATTGTTTGCCACTAAAGATGCTTGACTGTAGGCTAAGGCAAATTTAAATCGAAACTCACTAAATAAGCCAGTGTAGATTGAAGTAAAATATGAAATACTGATACTCAATTGATTCCTTTTAAAGTTAAAGCTATAATCAGATGGAACTAGATGGAAAAAACAGGACTGGGAAGGTATTGCATCCTTGGCACTTGCTGGTATCAGGAAGCTACAGCAAGCAACGTACAAGAAGTCAAACATTTCTTTCCTTTTAAGAAATTCATGGCTGTGTCTTTCACAAAATCAAATGCAATCTGAAAATTCCTGAATGTTATTAACATGGACACATAACCTCAGTACGTCATGACCCCGCACCACACACACATAGACACAAATCTATACTGTCCAAATAATCTTCCTACACTCTAGAATAAAAATAATTTGCTTTACTATTTTTATTAGATTCTTCCCTGAGGATAAGCTGAGCCATAATCATAAAGGAGAGGGAAACATATAGAGATCCAACACCAAAAAGTGAGAAGGAAGCAGAATAAGAACATATTATTGTTTTAAAGCAGCTACATTGGAGAGATTATTATTTTATTAATGGTGCTCTAACTTTCATGATTCTGGTGTTATTTGAAAAAACTCTGCCTTCTACTGTACCCTGTAGTGATACAAAGCTCTGCAGGAGACAGGATGCTTTGAACAATTCCCATTTTAGATTACATCTAGATATAGCATTTTTAAAGCTGAATCTACCTGTCAAATGCAAATCTTTGTGACTGAACTAGCATATCAAATCGGTGCAGCTATATGCAATTAGAGAAAAATGTGGCTACTGTTCCAAAGAGCCTGTCTTTTGCTCTCATATACAGTGTTGCTTGTTTGGCAATATATCACTTATCTCCAATGTGTAGAACTATTTGTGAATTAGGGGCTGCTAGTACAAAAGGATTTCATAAGCATTAAAAAACTATCCTATACCTATGGTAGCTTTTCAGAACAGAAACTGCTACTTGGACCTAGATTGGACTCTTTTGAGAGGGCCAATCAGTAGCAATACTCTTTGCTGTTTTTCTTGTTGTGGTTTGTTAGGTTGTTTTTTTACTCATATTTTATTCACATTCAGAGCTTCCATGGATGCCCCAGCACACACACGCATGCACACACAAAGGAAACTGTTTTAGTCTGTGACTAAATGATGTCCTTCCATTTCCTTCCTCAGAAGGCGTCAGGGCTTCACTGAGGATTCCCATTCAAACCGAGCAGAAGACTACAGTGCAGACTGAATACAAATTGTGCTGGAGAAGTGGAACAAGGTTAGCGAAGTGTGCAGTTGGCAATATTGATGTTGATACCCTTCGCTGCCAAGTGAAATGCCAATAATGCTTGTATAGCATTTTGTGAGGACAATGGGAATATTGATTCCTGAGAAATAATAAAGAATGAAGCTGCTCACTCAGGTATAAAAATATTGGCAACTGTTACAAAGAATTGACCTGTAGAGGCCTGAGTGTTGGCCTATCTTAATACAAATAATTCAGGCTTCAGAAAGATTTCAAGAGCAGCCAGGCATGGTCCTCAGGCACATTCTCTGCTATTAATTTATCTGCAGCTTTCACAAGCATCTCTGTCTATCAGCCATTTGGTCTTTGAGGTGAAGGGACAAAAACAGATTTCTGAAGGCTTGTTGGGAGACAAAGTTTAGCCATAAAATTTTAAAGTATAAAAATAATAATAAAAAAATTACATTCCTTACTTGTGATTTTTATGAGAAAAAGCAGGACATAAGGTTTCCATGCACTTCATAAATACATTTAATGGGCATTTCATTGGGAGCTGAGATTTCTAAGGCTGGTATTTTTATTGTATTGCTTAAAATAATTTTACTCACTGAAAGAAGTGTGAAGTCCCCAGGACATGAAGCTATTACAGGTCATAGTGCTTCTCATGCATTCTCTAACAATTTACACTCTGCTGTCAGTGCTTAAGCATAAGTACTAAAAGTTTCCTAAAAACTTTAAAAGAATTAGCTGCCTTTTGTGGTGTTGAAAGGCAAACACCTCAAAATGACTGCCTGCTCTTAAAACTGTGAGGCACATCTGGTCTGTTAACTAATGGGAATCCACCCCATCCATCACTGATCATCAGCAGTATGATGGAAACAGAATAATTGCAAGCTCACATCAACACTTGTAACAAAGCAGTGCTGACATATACACATGGCGTATAATTAGCTGTATTTTGGTGGTGATTATCTCACTTATACTCAGTGTAATAATATATATTTGAAAAAAGTGCTGCAGGTATGGTGAACAAGTTTCTTTCAGTGGTTATTAGATAACAAAAATCTATCATTCTTAACTACTGACTTGGCATTAACAGTAGATTTCTCACACTAAGGTTACAGGCTTGGAAATTTTTAACCGAGAACAACGGGCAAGCATATAATAACTCCCAAAAATGCCAAATGTACTTGCCAGACATGAAAAATTTTAACTACTGAACTCACCTATTCCAACAAATCAATGTTTAAATCCCACATCTGGTGGAAAACAGACAGCTGAGACTACTGTGGAGTAACTTATTCTGCTGCAATGACCCAAAGACAGTGATAAGAAAGCTTTCATACCAGTCATGCTTTTCCTGATTCAAATGCATCATGAATTGCTTAATTTCACTGGCTCAAAAACCTTCACAGAGACTTCACTTCTGGTTTCCAAATCTGCACGGAAAACTCTTGGACTTCAAAAAAATGGACAATCAAATGCGAAGATCAGGCACTTTGAAACAGAAGGACAGGTGCCCAGTGCCTAGCCCAGGCAAAAAGAAATGAGATCAATGCATTATGAATTATGGAGAACAGCAGGAAAAATTACCAATAGCTGTGCCTATTTAGCTACTGTTCAGAATGTCTTTGGTTGATGATACATTTAAAACCCAACAGAGTTACTTATATGTAAAGAAAATATTTTCAAGGGGACAAGGAGGTATTGGATCAGAAGCATATGAAAGAAATAACGCTGATGAAAATTAATTCAAAGGAAAAAATTTAAATTTCTTTACCCTCAGCAGATCCTGTTCTA
Organism: Pezoporus wallicus; assembly: GCF_028554395.1. Classification (NCBI taxonomy): domain Eukaryota; kingdom Metazoa; phylum Chordata; class Aves; order Psittaciformes; family Psittacidae; genus Pezoporus; species Pezoporus wallicus. The sequence continues at coordinate 1,115,204 of NW_026642992.1, read as the reverse complement.
TGCTTTTGTAAACATCCACCAACCTATTATGTCAATAAAGGAACACAGCCAAAGGAAGGCAGGGCCTTCACCATCTAGAGGAAAATGTTCACTTCTGTATCTGACTACAGTTTTTGGCAATCATATCCCTGAGCCATTCCTTACTTTACAGAGCAAAAAACTGGCTGAGAAAGTACACTTTTCTAACATTTTGATGAGAGATTTCATTCAGGCCTCATCCAGTCTTTGACTGACAGTTTATTTCCTTGTCTGCATTCAGCAATGTTTTTGATAGAAGCAGAATAGGTAAGAAGGGTACTTCTTTTGAAACTTTATATGTCAGTGGAGTATATGCAACATCTTTAAGTGCTAATGAAGATGTCTATATTTCATTAATATCTTGACCTTTCATATTCAGAGTCTGCTTAATCTGTTGCAAAAGTAGAGATGTATCTAATTGCCTTGAGGATATTTTCCTTCCTTTTGTCTCAAGTCTACTGCATCTGTCAAAGAAAAAAAAAAAAGAACTTTACAGGCAATCAGTGACAAAGAATGCAATTTCTTCTCTTGTGACATTCTTTCTCATTATATCACCTGAGAGGTATTAAAATTCTCTACTCCCCATTTCTCTCTTAAATGTAAAGAATCTCAGTTTTTCCTGCTGAAGGAATTTTTATACACACATTCATGCTGACCATCTTCTCTTTCTCCTAAGCACATGATTAAAAGGCTCTCCTATCACCTAGAATATGAGACAGTGATAATACAGATTTCCTTTGTATAAATAAATAGGAACTCCAAATACAAATGGGAATTAAGCATCCAGCACCAATTGCTACTTTTGACTACTGAAATATTGCAGTCCAAAGTCCACAGCAATGTTTGATCTTTATTTCCCTCAGTTATTTTATATGTAGAGGAAGTGCACTACAATAAGAAAGTATTCTTATATGTCATTTATATGTCATATATGTCACTTTGTGTCTACCAGCATCAAATTTCATCTGCCATCATGTTGCCTTTTAACTTAGTAAAATAATCTCTCATCTTTACTATCCTAAATGATTTACTATCATTGCAATTTTTTATCTTTTTGTTGTATTTTTGGGGGTTTTTTTTGGTGTTTTTTTTACTGATCATAGCTACATTAAGAGATACCAATCCTAGAAAAGGAAGGGATTGCAAAGATTTTTAAAGATATGCCATATATGTTTAGAGATGTGCCCTGCTGCTTACTGCTTTCTTTAGAAAAGTTCAGAAAGCCTTACTTCTTGAGACATCCAGTTTCTCAAAAGGGTATTCTGGAGCTTTTGGTTCCAGCTTCCAGATGGCAATGCAGAGCAAGAGAAATACAAGAGTAAAATGAATATTAATCTCCATGTGTGTGTCAAGTGCTGACAGCACTACAGGATCTTTCTGGTAAAAGTCCACCATGACAGAGCTGGGGAGAACAGGTTGCCAAATTGATGTAAAGATTCTGAGCTTTGCCCTTTGAATCCTGCAGGTTATTTCTGTTGGTTAGACACGGGATGATCATAAACATATCAAACGTTGAAAGAGGTGCAGTTCTACTACTGTGTCTTGAGTTTTAACTCTGTTACCATGTTCTTGTTCCTTTATTTGCCAAGGTCAGACTCTAGTTACTCAAGCATGACCTAAGGGGGATTTCAGTGCATTCACCAGCACTATTTTTTTTTTCCTTTTACTCAAGTTTTTCAAACATTCTTCCTAATGATCTTACAGAAGCCAATAGAAAGATAAGCTGTTTCCAGCTTTTTTAAATAATATGACTACTTCTGCAGTGCAATAATGACAGCTTTCCTTCTGCAGTTTGTTGAACAAAGCAATTTATGATGGGCTGAAGATATTCAAATTCCAGTTATAAATTCATTTATAAAGCGAACTTAGTTATCTTGAAAGCTATTAGACTCAATGCCCCAGAGACTGAACTCATTGACTTATTCACAGAACTGAATGCTAAACTGAAATATCAAACACTGCAAGATTTCAGCACATTGTCCCACAGCGTACTCCAATCCTAAACTGCTAGAATGACCTACGAGGGGAGAGATTAGTTCAGCCTTTATGTCCATTTAGGAAAGTACTCCTTTCATTTTAATCGATGGCAAAACCTCCACTTAATCCAATGAAGATTTGATCAGATCTTTGTCCTCTAGGAATGATGCTGTGACCACTGAACAAGCCACAGACAATAATGATCAGGCACAGATTTTTAAGTGGCTGTAGACACGTGTGAAAAATGCCATACTCCTGGACACACACCTCTGGTCTTTGTGCAAGTGTACAGGTTGCAATGGATCTAGATGATCTTAAGGTCCTTTCCAACCCTAACTACTCTACGATTCTATGATTAATTGAGTGGGTTTTTTTTATCTCTTGTGTCTTTTTTTTTTTAATCTTGAGTTCATGACACCATTAATTTATGCCTTCACTATAAAAACAGATCTCTCTTTGCTGTTAAAAGAACAGGAAGGACTCTTGAATCAATACATTCAATTCTACCAACTGTGAATTTGGGAAAGTCACTTGGTTCCTTTCTTGGACCACTCTCACTCCTGTCATTATCCATATGTGAAATGTGAGGTAACAACAGCTAACAAATTAAAGGAAGAAAAGAGAGACAGAAGGAGAAAAGCAACTTAGCTTTTCATTTCAAATTTTTGAATAAGAGGTATCATTGATGCTCCAGATATCACATCTGATTACAAAACCATATATTGTGTAACATATCCTTATAATACACCTTTGGAACAATCCTATTTCCACATGCTAAGTGCATTTAAGAACTCTCTCCTGTGGTGAAAATAAAAAAGATTGTGATCAAAATGCTTTTTACTCTAGAGTTTGCTGCCAAGTGTGGTGTTACCTACTATATTCCACATAAGACCCACTGGTGAATTTTTAGCTTCCCCAAGGTCTGCTGAATTTTCATTTCAAGCTCCAGCCTACAAGTTCCAAATTGTTAAGCATGGTTATGGATGAAATCTGGAGGTGGAAACCTTGTCAGTCACTGACAATAGGGCCTTGCTCAGCTACTAATAAAACTAGTTCTGCTCTCAGAGAGAATTCTGCTAGCATTTGGGAAAGGTATCTGGGTGACTTTTCTTTCCAAGGGCCAAAGACCCAAAGTGTCTGCTTTGATGTACACCTTTTGCTAGGATCTGGTGTGGTTTTGTATCTGCCACCTCCATAATACACCTGGAACTCAAGAGGTTTTGAAATACTTGAAAATATAAATGGATGAACTGACAGTGTCTAATATCTCTGCTTTACTGATTCTATCCCTTTTCACTCCTACTGTAATTGCTTACATGGTTTTTGTCTGTTGCTTTTCCTACTTTGATCCTGGATTTAAATTCATCTTCTTCTCTTATGGAAAACTATTACCATTCACATTTTCCTTCTGAAAGTAGAGTAGCACACCCTGGACTTGAGTCTATATTCTGTCACTCAGTTCAGAGGCTGAATTCCTATTGAACACTGGATTCATTACTATTGAAATTGAGAAAACCAATTAAAGAGGTTTCTTTTACTATCTCAAACTCTAATTCTTTGAGTCTAACATCAGCTCAAAGTCACATTTTCACCCTTACTGCTGATCTGCACCCATATAAAACTTTCATCTGTGTGCTCTCAGACCTCTAAGACAAGCTCATAGGGTGTAACTGAAGATTCAGGCACACATGAAGCATATATGCATGCAAAATTATGCTGAATATAATTAAACTGGAGAAGAGAGATAAGAACGTCCATCCACTCAGCTACTTTCTTGTAAGCATGATAAGATTGAAGTCCCAAAGCCAGCCAAGCAGGGATACTTAGAATTCAAGTCCATAAAAACCACATTAGACTTGAGAGAAGGTTTGCAGCTCTGAAATTTTGCCAAACTGCTAAAAGCTGAAGCATGAAAACAGAGGAACACACAGAACTTGACTGAACACCCACAGAAATCAGTGGGAGACTATCTACACTTTTCAGTCAGCAACAGATCAAGCCATCCAATAAGTTTCAGAATTATTAGTATCACTTCTTCCTGTCTCACAAATTAAGTAACACATCCAAACGCACAACCACACCTCAGTGTGAATTAAGAGGAGTTGAAAATAATGACTTTTCTTGTAGCATACGCTTTGTCATTGGAATGTATGTATAACAAAAAAACAAACAAAAAAAGACAAAACCCAAAAACCCAATAGCTAGGTCTATGAAAACTTTCATCTGAAGTGAGAAAGTAAAATTATTCTAATTGTTAAATTTTATCACCTTATTCACATTATTTAAAGCGAAACAACCCTTTAATAATATGGAAGGATTGCAAGTAAAAATATAACTGTAAAACATACGTTATTACCAAATATCAGAAAACGTAAAGCCCTTCACAGGTGTATAAATGTGATGTGTAGATAGCTTCATAAACATAAAAAGATTACTCTGATTCAAAAATATTACAGTCTAATTAGATGGTACATACATAAGGGAGTGGGAGGGAAAAGAGTGAACTGATGAAAGCACTGAAAAGAAAGGGTAAAAGTTAAGCACTCATCTTGTTAGCCCATGACTCATAAGTGTCTTATGTACATAGACATGCATCTATTCACTGGATGAGTAGGCCAATGTTTATCATCTTCTTTTCTCCTTGTCTTCACAAGTAATTTGAAAAGAAGCGTGTGAAGGGTTGTCAGACTGCTTCAGGAAGAGGGATGAAGACAAACGGGGCCATATGGAAGAAGCTGTGAGAGCAGAAGGAGAGAAGCACATTGAGAGAAGCTTGAAAGTCTTGATTTGGGTTGAACAAAGAGAGGATAGAAAAGCAGATGAAAATACAAAAGTAAAGAAGTGGGCAGAATTATACAAGGCCTTGAAGTGAAATCATGGTCTTTCAATCCAGGTAGCAAAGGAAATGCTGTTTTGTGCTGTTTCTAGTAAGCCACGCAGCTCTCAAACTACGTTTTCTCTAAGTCTTTCAGTAATACACCACTTCATCACAAATTCCCTTTCCTTAAGCGAATCTTCACCATCAATCACCAAAATATGAGTCATAGTATTATATTTTTATATTTTTTTTATTTCTAGTTGTAAAAACTTGAAACTGCAAGTGGGATTTGAAAACTGCATGTGGTATTTCTGCTTGTGGCCTCTATGGGTTGCCAGGCTAGAAAAAGGTTACTGGAAGTGGCTGCATTACGGAATTGAAGAACAAGCTTTAAAAAACAAATGTGGCATGGCGTTTAGTTTATACAGCAAAGGAGAAATATAGCAAGCAGTGCTGCCACATTAAATAAAAAGAAATAATAATTAATAGCTTATTAATGTGTTAACAGCTCTTTACAATGACACATAATTGTAGGAACAGCAATTTATTACCAAAAGATCACTAACAGCTGCTAAATGCGTTGATTATCACAGTGAAAAGAAAAAAAAAAGTGTTTTAAAAAAATGTCAATAATTAGATCCCTTTTAGGTCACATAAACAGCTTGTAAATAGCTAAACCCAATATTCTAAAGTAAACTTCCACTTGCTGGCTGTTGCTGTTGTTAACAAAGCAAGTTCTAAGGCCAGGATACAAAGAATGAATTGACATATACTACCAGGTTACAGGGCACAGCAAAAAAAAACAAACCAAACCAGAAAAAACAAACCAAAACAAAACCAAACAAACAAACAAAAAAAGAGAGAAAACATTAAAAAGAGCATGAAATTGTTCATGTTCTAATATGCATGTTTATTTTCCCTTCTTGCTTTTTTTTGCCTCAGGGAGAAAAACAAATGTTAGTTCTTAAGCAAAGCAAAAATCCCACCTGCTCATAATATTTTACATAGAAAAGGATATTTGGACATGAGATAAGCTGCAGATATAATTCAGCCTAAGTAATTTGTTCTTATGTAGGGAACAAAAGATCCAGAGTCCAAAACGTGCCAAAGGAACAAGTAAATTTCGTGCTTTTGTCCACATAGCTGGAAGTCATTTGCTTTTACTATTGTGATTACATGAAACTGTCAAGGACATGTGGAATTAAAATAATATGTTACTTCTGTGGAGACTGCATTGACTTTGACAGTATACAAAACCTATGCAATACAGAAAATCATATTAAGGCCAGTTTGGACACAGCCTTGGGCAACATGGTGTAGAGTGAGGCATCCCTGCCCATGGCAGGGGTGTTGGAACTAGATGATCTTAAGGTGCTTTCCAACCCTAACTATTCTATGATGCTATGATCATAACATATCTTGATCTTCAAAATCAGGAACATACCAACGGACAACACAGAATCATAGAATAGTTTGGGTTTGAAGGGACCTTCAAAAATCATCTAGTCAAAAACCCCTGAAAGAATTCTCTCCATTTATTCCTCAGTTTGTATACTCATTTCTTGATTTTACATTTGCTTTTTCATATTCACTCTGTCCTTTATAAACAAATTTTAGTACGTAAACTAAAAAGTTGCCTGTTGATTTGAATGACTGCTGCCATGAACACTATCCCTAATTAATGTGATCTCAGTAGGACCATTTTTGTACGTGCAAATTCAGGAAAATGCTTCATTATATTGACATGGGGGACAAGGCATGGACAAGTCAGAAGTAAAAACCCGGTCCTGAACTGCAGCAGTGATTTCAGTTGAACTAAGCAAAATCAGGTTCAGAATTGCATAGAGAACAAATGTTCTGCTCACTTTTTAAAAGGCAAAACACTTTAAGATATGCAGAAGTGGATTTTACTAAACAACCAGTTAATGGCTTACTCCAGTGAAGATGAGTATGGACAAACTGAAATGCCTCACTTTCAACATATTGTAAATTTTTGTTTAAATACTTCATGAAAACAAGGGCTGTTTTTGTGCAAACTGCCTTATCATGTAACCCAAGCTTCTTCTTCAGCACTGTGAACTTTCTCCTCATGGGTAGTGACAAGAGTATTATAGTTTGCCTTCATGGTCCCATAAACACAAAGAGACTTGGACACATCCAATACTATTATTAATGTCATCTGCTTTTGTCTGGTAATTTTATTTTAAATAGTAAACCAGTAGTTGCCTAGTCAGCAAAGTTACATAGACCTGATAACAGATAAAAAGGAGACCAGATTATACAGGAGCTGTATAAACAATCAGATCTACTAATTCATAGGTAGCCTATGAAAAATTGTACACTGAACTTTGTACACTGAACTTTGAACATACATTATCAAGACTACACAGGGTTAAGTGGTTGTGGGAAAACTGCGCGGCACAAGATGCCATAGCAAGCAATAAAACTCTGCAGATTAAAACCAGTTAAATAAGCACAAAGGAGTCAGACCAAGGTTATGTGAGCTGACTTGCTTATTATGGCCAAAATGAGCCATGAAACATAAAATATTTTAAGTATATTTCAAGCCGCCAAGGTAATTGTGTCAGCACTTGCACAGAGACTGGGGAAGAAGCAATATAATATTGCAAAAGGAAAAGCAAAATGAAAGAGATCAAAGTGCTAGGTGATGTGCTAGGTGGGGCTGTCAAAAATTAAAATCACAATTCAGACTTCTAAGCCATACTAGAATGTATTATATTTACTAGTATATTAATTCTTCCATTATTATTAATCCTATCCACTATTCCACTTGCAGTGCCAGTACACAGTACAGAGCTATACATGAATCTAGTAGATATTGAAAGGAGACCATCAACCTTTTTCCAAATAACAACAGGCAAACATGTAAGAAGAAGGAACCTGACTGTTAAGAAAAGCTTAAATGAGAAAGGATAAACTTCAGAATGTCATGGAAAATGCCATGTCTAAAGTGAGATGTTTATTATAAGCATATAATATGCTAATACACCACCTAAGTACAGTAGCAACTTAGTTTCAAATGACTTCAGTGCACACCTGAGAGCTAGCAGAGGATTTATAAAGACCATCCCCACATAATTTTGCCAATTTTAGCTGCTTCTCTATTTAATAAAATATCTTTAGAAAGGGTCTTAAATGCAATAGGGACTGACAAGCCAACATTCTTTTTTTATCCAGCACATAGCTTTCATGAAACTCTAATGATTTACATTGCTTTTTATGTAAGACTGCAAGAATGAAAGCTTAAAGTCAGTTTCTTACTAAAATTGTGAATCTACTGTAGGTGAAATTAAGAGTTATCTTAACAAATAAATGTTAAGAAAGATCCATACAATTATTTTAAATATGTGATATTTTAAGATACACTTCACAGAAAGATCAGTCCTATTTAATAAATCATGTGATTAGGAGCAGAATGGAGCATTGTAGGTACATATAGGTTAACTCTTTTTAGAAGATGTATAAACTGCTTTGTGATAATGCTCCAATTGTTTAGTCATCCACCATTAATACAAAGTAACATTTGCTAAACTGCTCAAATGACTTAAAAGATTGAGATGTGGAGTTGATCTGGATGTCATCTTCAAAAACACAAAAATGTACAGACACAACACTGCCGGTACACACTGCCTTTGCCAAAACCAATCCCATTATATTTCTGATTTCTCAACTCAGGTGCCCCACATTTCTCTGCATGACAAGTGATGTGAAGCTTTTCTCTGAATCTGCTTACAAAATTCATAGATAATTCTTCTGGACCTGCCTCATTTTGAAGAGTGTAAGGATCAAAGAGAAAGAGAAGACAGGAATAGCCTGAATACAGGAATAAAATATTTCTGGATTGACAGTATAAGAATTTTTACACCATGCAGATTAGATGGTATTCAGACAAATTACAAGGGCACCACAGAAAGACATGGGGTAAGGGAAACTCTTTTGAGTGTTTTTAGCATGTAGAAAATATTTCTTCCCGGGAATTACACAAAATTTTACCAAACTGGTACCTGACTAAACAATAGCACACTTGTTTCTTAATAGCACATCTGTCAAATGTGCTCCAAAGCCACTCCCTCTAAACAATTGTGAAATGTTTAAATACATTAGAACACTTGCACACCTTTGGCTTTAATAACTCCCGATATCAAAAAAGCACTGTAGCTGAATCTTTTCAAGATACCATTGAAATAACAGGCTTTCATAACATTATGAAGAAAATTAAAGGACTGATGAGCATGTTCTTTATATGGGAAAACTCCTGGAAAATTACTTGATTGTGTATTTTCTCATAAGGAGGTAAAGCAATCAAAATATTAAAATATCAGCATTTTTGTTCTCAGTGTTGGTTGACAACATTTCAACGCGTCCATTGTAACTTGTAGCACAGAGGGTGGCTCTTCTTGAGCCAAAATGGGCTGGATAAAATGCAGAAGGCTACAGGACAGAAACTGAAAGACTAACAAGCAATTGGCCAAATAAATTTTTCATCATAAGTCCATGAAATCACACTATCAGGATGTACAGAATCTTGTGTGCTCCATCATAAAACAAAACAAAACAAAACAAAAAAAAAAACCCGAAAAAAAAACAAAAAAACAAAACTTCTTTTCTAAGGTATTAGTTTTCAAAAAAAAAAAAAAGTTTGATATAGCAAGGCAAGCTAGATCCTAAATTAGAGAATATACATCAACCAAATCGTTCAATCAAATATTTTAAATGGAAAAGATTTCCCAGAGCTTCAACAAGTAGTGGATTTCCCCTAATAAGAACCTGAAGTCAGAAGCTACACTCACAGTGATTTGTTTTAAGACACAAGCAGAAGACAAATAAAAGAGAGAAAAAGTGTAAAACGAAACCAAGTAACAATACAAGAGTGCAAAAGTAAAGCATATTAAATATCATTTACTCTAAAACCTTTCATTTACAAAGCATATTTGTTGAAAATAGTTTCCAATTCTGAGATTGTTTTGTGCAATTTTTCAGAAGCCTCTCTCAAAAAAAACCACTTTTCGTACCTCTATTTTCACAATGAAAAGCACTTTTCAAAACACTGTAAGGTTCAACATGTAGGCATCCTCCAGATCAGTGCTGTGAAGGTACTGTTGGAACATTCTTCATGGTTAATATTTAAAGCCCTGAAGGTGATTTATACTAGCGATGCACTGATAAATACTCCATATACAAAGAAAAACCCTCCTTGGAAACTAAGTTAAAAGCAGACTGAGGAAACTGTACTCACCTTTTCAGTACAGTAGCCTGAAGTCTATGAAGATCACAGAAGGCATCACAGAAACATGGCAGCTTGGCTCCTGTGACTGGAGTGTTGGAATGGAAGGTTACAGGTTCTTTAGAAAAGACACGCCAGGCAGGCGGGGAGGCGGAATTGCTATTTATGTTAGAGACAGGCTGGAGAGTATGGAACTCTGTCTGGGAACAGGTGAGCAGTCCACAGAGACTTTGTGGGTCAGGGTTAAAAAGAGAACAGCGATGGGAGACATTATTGTGGGGATCTGTTACAGACTGCCTGATCAAGAGGAATCTGTGGATGAAGCACTCCATAGACAGATAGGAAAAACCTCACGCTCTCAGGTCCTTGTTCTCATGGGGGACTTCAACCACTCTGACATCTGTTGGAGGGATGGTATGGCCCTGCACAAGCAATCCAGGAGGTTCCTTGATTGTGTGGAAGACAACTTCCTCCTGCAAGTAATAGAGGAGCCGACAAGGAGAGGTGCCATGCTTGACCTCATGCTTAACAACAGGGAAGGGCTGTTGAAAATGTGACGCACCAGGGCAGCCTTGGTTGCAGCGATCATGAGATGCTTGAATTTGAGATCCTCAAGACAGTCAGAAGAGCATGCAGCAAGCTCAGTGCCCTGGACTTCAAAAGAGCAGACTTTGGCCTCTTCAGGAACCTGCTTTGGAAGGTTCCATGGGATATCAGTTCTGTAGCCCCATCATAGAAGGCCACCAAGTTGGTCAGGCAGGATTTCCCCTTAGTGAAGCCATGCTGGCTGTCACCAAGCACCTTGTTGTTTTTCATGTGCCTTAGCATGCCATCCAGGAGAATCTGCTCCAAGATTTTGCCAGGTACAGAGGTGAGACTGACTGGTCTGTAATTCCCCAGGTCATCCATTTTCCCCTTCTTGAAAATGGGGGTTATATTTCCCTTTCTCCAGTCATCGGGAACTTCACCTGACTGACATGATTTCTCAAATATGATAGCCAGTGGCTTCGCAACTTCATTCACCAGCTCCTTCAGGACCCACGGATGGATCTCATCAGGACCCACAGACCTGTGCACATTCAGATTTTTAAGATGGTCTTGAACCAGATCCTCTCCTACAGTGGGCGCAAGGTCTTAATTCTCACAGTCCCTGCATCTGCCTTCCAAGACTTGGGTGGTTTGGTCAGAGCCTTTGGCAGTGAAGACCGAAGCAAAGAAGTCATTCAGAACCTCAGCCTTCTCCAAATCCTGTCTAGCCAGTTCCCCTGAGAGCTTCCTGAGGGGGCCTACATTCTCCCTAGTCTGTTTTTTAGTTGCTATGTACCTGTAGAATCCCTTCCTGTTATCTTTAATACCTCTAGCTAAGTTTAATTCTAACTGGGCCTTAGCTTTCCTAACCTGGTCCCTAGCTTCCCGGACAACATCCCTGTACTCTTCCCATGCCACCTGTCCTTGCTTCCACTTATTATAAGCCTCTGTTTTCAACTGAATTTTCCTCAGGAGCTCCTTATCCATTCAAGGAGGTCTCCTGGCCCTCCTGCTGCACTTCCTTCTGGTTGGGATGCAACACTCCTGAGCTTGTAGCAGGTGATCTTTGAATATCAACCAACAGTCTTGGGCCCCTCTGCCCTCCAGGGATGTATCCCATGGAACCTTCCAAAGCAGGTTCCTGAAGAGGCCAAAGTCTGCTCTTTTGAAGTCCAGGGCACTGAGCTTGCTGCACACTCTTCTCACTATCCTGAGGATCTCAAATTCGAGCATCTCATGATTATTGCAACCAAGGCTGCCCTGGAGAGTCACATTTCCAACGAGCCCTTCCCTGTTGCTGAGCATGAGGTCAAGCATGGCACCTCTCCTTGTTGGCTCCTCTATTACTTGCAGGAGGAAGTTGTCTTCTACACAATTGAGGAACCTCCTGGATTGCTTGTGCCGGGCTGTACCATCCTTCCAACAGATGTCAGGGTGGTTGAAGTCCCCCATGAGAACAAGGGCCTGTGAGCGTGAGGCTTTTCCTATCTGTCTATGGAGTGCTTCATCCGCAGGTTCTCCTTGATCAGGCACTCTATAACAGATCCCCACAGTAATATCTCCCATAGCTATATTCCCTTTATTCCTGACCCACAAAGTCTCTGTGGACTGCTCACCTGTTCCCAGACAGAGCTCCATACTCTCCAGCCTATCCCTAACATAAAGGGCAACTCCCCCTCCCCGCCTGCCAGGCCTGTCTTTTCTAAAGAACCTGTAACCTTCCATTCCAACTGTCGTGGTTTAAACCCAGTCAGGTAATTCGTTCGCTCACTTCCCCCCCTTTCTTGCCCTCCCCCTGCTCTCGGAGGGACGGAGAGGAGAATCAAAAGAATGCAACTCCATAAGAACAGTTTAGTAACTAAGGTATAACACAAATCACTGCTGCTACCACCAATAATAATAATGATAAAGGAAATAACAAGGGAAGAGAATACAACACCTCAGCACCAGCTGACCGATAACTCGCCCCCCAAGCCCGACCAAGCTCCGACCGATACCTCCTCCAGCCCTGCAGTCTCCCAGCCCTTCCAGCTAACTCCCAGTTACATCCTGGGCATGACGTGCTGTGGTATGGAATACCTCTTTGGTCAGTTTGGGTCAGGCCTCCTGTCTCTGCTTCCTCCCGGCTTCCCCTCCTCCCTGGCAGAGCATGAGCCTCACAAAGTCCTTGGCCAAACCAAAACATCTCTATCAGTTCTGTTCCCAGGACGAAAGTCAAAACACAGCACTGCTCCAGCTACCAAGAAGAAGAAACATGACTGCTACTGCTGAACCCAGGACACCAACACTCCAGTCGTAGGAGCCATCCCACCATGTTTCTGTGACGCCTATTATATCATACCCCCGTAGACGTGCCCACATCTCTAATTCCTCTTGTTTGTTCCCCATGCTACGGGCATTTGTATAGAGGCACCTGAGCCAAGCTCCAACTGAAGCTGGCTCATTGGCTGGAGCGGCTGGGATATCTCTATATTGCTCCGAGCATTTATTATAGGTGCTGGCAACTGACTGGGTGTGTTGGGATGGAATGATGCCCCCTCCCCCAACACGTCTAGTTTAAAGCCTCCTTGACCAGTCTGGCAAGCCTCCTACCAAAACTGCTCTTTCCCTTCTTTATCAGACCAGCTCCACCAGCCTCCACTAAACCTGGCCTACAAGCTTGGGTCCCATGTTCAAGACACCCAAACCCTTGACTATGACACCACCCTTTTAACCATTTATTAACCTGGCTAATCCTCCCAGCTTTTTTTAGGTCCTCCCCTGTACCCTGGAAAACTGATGAAAAGACTATCTGAGCTCCAGAGCCCCTAACCACCTCTCCCAGGGCTCTGCAGTCCTTCTTTATGTTCCCCAGGCTACTACTATCTATATCCCTAACACCCACATGTATCTCCAGAAGTGGGTAATAGTCCATGGGACTTACTAGAGCAGGCAGCCTCTCTGCCACATCCCTGATCCGTGCCCCCGGTAGGGAGCACACCTCCCTTGAGACAGGGTCTGGCCAGCAGACGAGTGCTTCTGTCTCTTTTCAGTATAGAGTCCCCTACTACTATGACCCGCCACTTTTTCCTAGCAGCACCAGTAGAGATCTTCTTTAGCAGTGCATCAGCCGGCTGTTTCTGGCTCGAGTGCGTTTCCTTATTAGCCCCCTGCAGGACAGCAAAGCGGTTCTGCGTGGGGACAAGAAATTTAGGGGGAAGCCCCTTGCTTTTGGTTGTCCTTTTCCTTCTTTTTTGTTGTTTTTTGTCACTAATTCCCAGCTTCCCGGGTTAAAGGCCTCCTTCTTTCCTTCATGAGGTAGAGGTGAAGCTCGAGGCCCCTGCACAGTTTGGGCCTGGAGCAAGCAGCCCTGCTTCCTCTCAGCTTCCCTGACATCTCGCAGCCTATTAACAGCATCCCGCAGCTCAGCCCCTGCTGCAGGAGCACCTCCACCAGGGAGCACCGAGTGCAGCCCTGCCCATTGTGCACCCTACCCTCACCAGACCAGTGCAGGCACTCTCTACACCCCGAGCTCTGCACTGCAGCCTCCCCTCTCACCGGCTCTGTCTGGGTGCCTATGCTGCCACCGCCGGGGCAGCCAGAGCAGAGCTCCCTGACCGGGCCCTGCTCATACGCCGAGTGCTCCCCACCCCATTCGCCGGCCCGCGCGAACCGCCTCGACCCGCTCTGTTCGCCGCGCTCCCTGGGGCAGGTTTTTACCCAGTCAGGGTTGGTGCCGCTGCTCCTGGCTCCGCCCCCTGTGAGTCAGCTGCTCGCTCTCGTCAGCTGAGCTGCCGGCTCCCGGGCAGGTCCTGTCGAGGACTTGAGGCTCCCTCGGTGGCTCTCGTCGCTCTGAGTTGAGGCTCCTGGATGCTGATCTACCCCCCCCTCCCCAACTCCGGTGTTGAAGGCGTCGTCTCTCGAGCTACTCACCTCAGCAATTCCTTCTTCCAGAGGAGATAAAAAAAATAATCCTTATACTATGGAAAGTGATATCAGTGTGTAAGTTCAGAACAGCATTAGCTAGGTGACATCTATTAGGCAATGCAGTCACTAAATACATATCTAAATGAAAACCTTTACTCATCTTGCATAATATTTCCTGTGATATAATTCAAGCAACATCTCAGTCTGACACATCCAGGATAAGAAACATACTTTGGACAACTTTATTTTAATTTTAAATCCCCAGAAAATTATATATTTCCAAAGCATCTGGGAATGCTGGCTTTACCATGTCCTACCCCTCCCCTCCCCATTTAGAATTTGAAGGTGAACGCGTCTTAAAACAATTTTTTTGCTATCATAAAGTAGATTCAACAAAAAAAAAGCCAAAATCTCCATGCTTAAAATTTCTTTGATCTCTTGTGGTACAATAATAAGAATCATGAAGTCTCTTTTTATCACATATTGCATGAAAAATATATAATTAGTTATTAGTTTTTAAATTTGATTTTATATCTACTTCTTTAAATTTACTGGATCACATTCCCACCTCTGTGCTTAGCTGGGAAGGTGTGTAAATAAAAAATCTTAATACTATCTGTAATTTGTTTTTCAGAGACTGTTTTCAAAGTTGTAAGAGCTAATTTAGTACAGCTAGGTCTATGAGATTCAAGCAAATAATAAAGAACTATTACATGCTAAAGAAGCTAATGATAGGGATAGAAGCTATCTTTATCTAGCTCTGAAGGAGTTAAAACTGAATCTTTTGTAGATGTTCTTTGAAAATGTTCAATCTTAGCAGCACTATGTTTGAACGTTCATGCTACTATAAAATTGGTATGATTGAAAGGAAGATAGAAATTGGCTATTAATATTGCATCTCATTGTTAAAAGTGAAAGGAAAAAAAAATAGCATTTTTGCTTTTGAAATGAGCAATTGTGTAGTATATGTGTATCATAATGCAAGGAGGAAGTAACAGCAAGTACAGAGACCAGAGGACTTAGTTTCTGTTCCTACTGCTTAACAATTCAACCTTTCTCACTATCTAACCAGTAGGGTCATTTTCCATTGCTGCTTATCAATTCAGACACATGTTGCAAAAGAGTGTTTCATACCATGTGGGGGACCTCTTTCATGCATTAACTTTTACTGAAAGAAAATGTATTCAGCAAACCAGGTCATTTTTAGGTCACCCTGTTTTTCTCTTAGCTTGTAATTTCTGAAGTTCTCAATCTCAATGACAGGGAAAATGCTATGCCTGGTTCTATTTATTTTAATAGCATGGGTGTCTTGTACCCACTTACATCCTGCTTCTTGAGTTGAACACCTTCCAACAAAAGAAAATAATTTTTGTATTTATACCATAAAGTGCACTCTTACTCAAGTGAAAAGTAAGAGAGAAGTGGAGCATATCTTAGTCATGCTCCAAATAAAACAAGCACAAAATCATTTATAAATTCTGCTCAGCCTTTTGTAGCTGAGCACAAGCTTAAATATACATCTGATAACCTAAGCTTATAACATAGATGAGGTATGCCAATTTTGAACCATATACCCACAAGAACTTCTTAGTAAGAAATGACAATTAGCAACTGTGATGTTCATTACGAGGTGTGCTGGAAAGTCTTCTTCCCATTGTGTGTGTGAGGAGATCAGGGAGAGAAAAATTTCTAGGAAATTCCCCCAGTAAGACTCAGGAGGCAGCAGTTCAGTTCCCAGCTCTGCTGCAGGACCTCAGACAAGAAACTCTTCCATCCCGTACCAGTCTTGCCCACCTTCACTGCCAGATCCTTTCAGCAAAGACTGTCTTCTTATTAAAGATTTGTTCAGCCCTTAAAAATGCAAGAGCAAACTCCAAGGCAATTAATGTGGGGACAATTAACAGCAGTTGTTAATAAAGTTAGGTACACCTACAACAGTGACCATGTTACTTCTCCACACCACAGCACCATACTCTGTTCCAAATAGATGCCACAGACTGCAAACAAATTACTAGAAGAAAGTAATTTGAAGAGGTGATAGCAGGAAGGAGCAAAGAAAAACAAAGATTTGGAAGGTAACTTTTATGTCAGAGGAACCCCTCATGGATAAAGAAGGAATGACCTTCAGTTACTTGAAACCACTTCAGAATACCTTCTATCCAGTAATATCAGTGGATGTCAACAGGCTCCAGTTAACTAAGGTTTCCC
The DNA here is from genome assembly GCF_028554395.1 of Pezoporus wallicus. Lineage (NCBI taxonomy): Eukaryota > Metazoa > Chordata > Aves > Psittaciformes > Psittacidae > Pezoporus > Pezoporus wallicus. Next base: position 1,098,504 of record NW_026642992.1, on the reverse strand, counting down.
AACACACAGATCTGAAAGCTGAGCAAGAAACCTCTGGTATCAATTACTGTGCAAAGGTGCCATGATGTGTCCTGCACAGTTACCAGCTGATTTCATGCCCAGCAGCAAAGCCTCCACAGCTCAGGCTGCAGCTTATTGCCCCAGCTGTTATGGCTAGGACTTCAAAGCAGTTTTTTGAGAAGTGCACATTGCATATGTGTGCACAATGGATGTACACAAAGCAAATGGGACATCTGAAACAAAATAGCAAGAGCACAAGTTAAGACTATAGAACAGCCATATCCTTAAGGGTAGTGTGCCTGGGCAGCTATTTGGAAAGAGCTATTTTCCTGAAACTAAAAAGAATGTTTTGGTTTGGTTTAGATTTTCCTACTTCAACTTACCAGTAGCTTCTGAAAATACTAATAGAGCTGAAGGTGGAAATACTACCCCCACAATTGCTTTAAAATTAGTAAGACACCATTTTCTTGATAATTTTAGTGAATTGTTCAGTTACAGAGTAACACCAAAAAGTGAGGGAGTGTTTGACACTTCTGATACCCTTAGGTAAGTTTGTATGTATGTGTATGTCTGCATTTATATATACATATACATGTATGGTAGCTTGAGGCTGCCAGAAACTTTGCCTGCTGAATGAATTATAGAACAGGAAGCAGATGGGCTGTGTATATTAAATAACCACTATCTGGCATGATGTGCTGCACAATTTAGTTGCAAAGATTAAATTGAGCTATTGAATGTTTAATACACTATGCATAACAAATACAGCTAGAGCCACAAAACAGCATAAATTACAGAATTGGTATTCATACTGCCTTTCCCAGGAATCAATACACTGCCACAGCTCATAAGAGTCTGTTGTTTAATACACATAAAGAAGAGAAGAATTCTTCTATTAAAATGAGTTATCTGGGCTATTTACCAAAGGCAGTGATTTAACAGTGGTAAAGTCTATGTAGTGCTATTGAATGCAGATGATAATACTTCTTGTCCTTGTCGGCCTATTTCACTGCTCCTATCAGTTGCTGCCGCTGCAAGGTCCCCTGGGTACATTAGCAGTCAGCCCAGGAAGTGTGTTTAAGTAATGGACATAATGTTCACATTTGCTAGACCAGCCTTCTCCCTAATCATGAATTATTCTTCCCCAAGGCTCAATCGGAACATTACTTTAGAAGCAGAAGATTTAATCCTTTTCAGCTGATTGGAGGGAATGATTACAGTATTATTTTCTTGTACAGGCTGTCTCCAGTGAAGGTGCCTTTTTCTGTCCCCATCTTTAATAGGCAGCAATCTTTATTTCCCTGGAGGGAAATGGCAATGAATTCAAAATGGGATAAATCTTCAGGAATGTGAGGTGCTGAGACTGTAGATCACTGCTGGTTAGTTAATTAGTTTAGCCCTTGTTTCATCTCCAAGACAAAACACCTTGCTAGGAGGCAAAAGGAAGGAAACATTCAAATAACCAATTATACTGCCTATAAACCCCAGACTCTGAACCTGATTTTAAAAAGTAACCTACAGCTTTGATTTCTCTTTGATACATTCAGTCACATATGCAGTGCACTGTTTCCTTGGACTATTTTCAGGATTATTCAACTTTATCCAGTGGTTACTGTTGAAACAGATATAGGCAGGAGATTATAAAAGGAGACATTTATAGACTAGCATGAATGTGATTGTAGTTGGCATACAAAGTCATGTTTACTCAGGCAGTGAATCTTGTATCCTGTGAGATGGAAAAACAAATATATTCTTTACACACAGATGTTAAATTCACTTTTGAACACTGCAGCCGTAAACAACTATTTGAGTTTGTAATTACTGATGTTTCATCATGAAAGGTGGAGGAAAACTTACAATTGTATCATCTTCATTTTACTTCAGAATATGGTCTGAAAGTCTAATAATTCTCAATAATTTTTCTTTCCATGTACTGGGGTGAAAGTGAGTACTGTAAAGGTTTTGGAATACCTACACTGAATTAAATGAAAGCACAGCTTTTGCCACTGAATAAACACTTTAAAGTCTCCTAAAAACTTTCCTCATAGGGCATACTAGTAAAAGAATAAAAATTGGAGGCAAAGCAATACAAGCTCATTTATAAAATTGTAACCCAAAACCTTAATCAACCCCTCTTGAATTTACAGAAGGGCCCCAGGTCTGTCATTCTGCAATTTATTTACAGGGTTGTGATATGCTGACCTTGCTTTTACATAGCCAAGAGATGAGTACAATGCTTGAAAAGTGTAGGAAACCAAGAGTTCCTGGGGCTGACATTTTCCAGTCTCTAAAACAGATTAAAAAAAAAAAAAAAAACAACAACTATTTTAAAGTTAAATTCACAGGAATAGGGCATTGTAGACTAATGATTATTTTGTTATATGTAGTATATGAAAATTGAGAATAAGAAGCATTTCAAAGACTATGCCAACTTGTTTTCTTCTTAGTATACAAAATCACATACTGATACAGAATAAGATGTATATATATATATATATATATGTGTGTGTTAAAATTAGAACCAATTATTTACAGCCATTTCAATTGCTGACAAGAATATTTCTTCAACTTCATAACAAGTTGAAAGGTTACAAAGAACTTTTATCTTGGCATGTGGGGTGGGGTGTGAGGATTTTCTTGGTATGTGAATGTGGAAAGTGCTGATGTTCACACTCTGCAGGTTCACCCTATGAGAACAAAAATACTTCCCCTGAGGTTCTTCCCTGAAACATTCCAATCTGAACTTACTCCCCAACTACACAATAGTTGCCCCATAAATAATATTTGGATTTTATGTTATTTGATTTCATTTTTCTGCATTTACAGTTCTTTGTATAATGGATAATATTCACAGCCCAGCTATTTTCAGTAAAACTTCCTAAATTTAATTTGCCACAAGCAATGACACACAGCTGTAGTTTGAACAGAAACTCTAGAAGTATCACATCTAAAACTTGCATCTAGAATTGATTTTTTCTTTTTTTGGTGTTTCGTTAAGATATGGTACATTGCCCTTCAGGATCAGAACTCCTACCTGTAACAATATATAACAGTGGACACATTAACTTTGGAAAAAGAAATAAATTTATCACCTCACTGAGACCTGGAAAAGGATATGGGGATTTATTTAAAGAAGAGAAACAGAGCAGGATTAAGCTGCAAAAATCAGAAAGATGATGGCAGCCAATGAACTCAACTGATTCTAAGGATGATCAACGTCTGAATATTAAACTATTGTTAGAAGTAGAAAAGTAGTTTCCTGGACATGCACACCACAACAGCAAAAGGAAGAATATATAGGTTTAGTATTTGACCCTAAAGTGCGTGAATGCTTAGCACCTCAGAAAGACAGAGTATTAATTCAAATTTAATCACCCTTAGGAGCTACTGCTATTAAAGAATATAGCCAAGAATCCTTGCAAATTTTGCAGAAGGTAAAGGGGACTAGAGAAGACACACTCCTTCTTTGCCAATAGAGAGTTGGCAGTTCTTCATCTCTTATGTTTTGACAAGAGCTACCGATGGTGGCTTACAGCAGGAAATCTCCAGGATTTGAATCTGCATATGACTCAGATAACATGGTCAATATTTCTCTGTAAATAGTGTTTCCCACAGTAAATATTTGGTTGGGTTAGCTAATACTTAATCACAAGTAGGTATTATTTTTATCAAAAATCTCATTATTTCACCTATATTGCCATGCATTAGTAGAGGAATTGTACAACTGTAGGAAGACACTGCCCATTTCCAAATTAATATCTGAAAACTACACATTTCATATTGACAAGTGCAGAGGGTATATACATGGGTATAGAGAAGATGGAGGAGAACTGTTTACACCCCGTGACAGCAATTCCCCTACACATCACACAGAGCACACACACAGCATATTGATCAGTGTTAATGTGGTATCTCAAGCTGCTTCATAACCTTAGCAAATCTCATAAAACTATGCCCAAACATTCAGTATAGTTTCCTTAGTCAGTTTTGTTTTCTCCAGTAACTCTGTCCTCTCCCTCCTCAAGGGCTCTGTAATCTTGACTCCCCAAGATTTCGTTCCACCATTGCATCATCAGGAATAATTTAGTTTAGTAAGTGGCAAAGTGAGCTGAAGATGTTCAAAGATGTCCTGAAGTTGCTTGAGCACCATTTTCCTCACTTTACTCCCAGAAAGCTAATTCATCATTTCTGGATTAATAGGATCTGATATATATTCCTTCAGATAGTAATAACTGGGACAGTTTCTTCCAATAAGAAAAAAAGCTGAACAGGACTTCAAGAAGAACAGAGATAAGTGACCTTTGAGTTCTTTTGAAATCCCACTCTATTTCTCAGTTCCACGAATATTGCACATGAAAGACATTTTCTGGCTATAATTCTCACAGCAATTTTTTTTCAATCATCAGTGGTTGAAAATAAAATTATAATCCAGTGGAATAGAAATAGATGAATTTTTTTTATAATGACAGTGAATAGATGACACTTCCCAGCTGCTGGGAAGATACTCCATTTTAGAAATGGCTCAGCAGTATTTATTTTTCATTTTGTGCAAAAAAAAAAAAAAGAGACTACAAAAGTAGTTGCTCTAAATGTATTCTGTAAATTAACTAACAAACAAGAAAAGGCTAACTACAACAATCATCTCTTCTGCATTCAGTGAAGTAAGTCTGACATGATTTCTGTGTTATTTGTAGATATCTGCTGACAAGTACTGTTTGAAAGAACATTTGTGCTCATGAAAAGAGCAAACCCACACAAAACAGGCACCAATATCAAAATGCAGATGACAGTTTACTGAAGTGAGGGCACCAGCAACTAACGTCCAGAACACAAAACAAAAAACAGTTTTAAGTCAGTAAGCTGCCCAGTAAGAGTTACCATAAAGACAAGTGAATGACTAAAAGTAGTGAGCCATTCAGCATAGTTCCAATAGCAAATGTCACTAATCTATGAACAGTCTCATGCAATTAAATTTCCTGAACCAGTGGGAGCATATTCTTGAAATAAAAGACCTATATTTTGTTCAAGTTATAAATATTAATATTTCTCTATTAATTTTGATTCAAAATATGTAAATAGTTCTAACTGTAATACCAGAAACTAGAACTTAAGTCTTTGATTCCATTCTCCATCTAGACCTCCATGTTTACTATACTTGGTCCAAGAAGAAAAAGAGGGATTTCAATTCTGTAAGTTTACTTCAGATGAATGAAAAACATACCTGCCTGAGCAGGCTCCGTAGGAGGTGGTGCCTGGGGAGAGAGGTGGTGGAAACTGGAAAAGTTTTGCTTTTGAATATTGGCAAGATGCAGGCATCGAGCATCTCTGCAATAGGAAGGGAAACTTTTTTGGGCAGACCTCTAGGGATTAAAAACTTTACTACCAAAAAGAAAAGGTAAAAATTTGTGCACAGAGTTGTGGATCACACTTTTGGATCTGATGCCTAGCTCCACTTACATAGGGGCTGAACAGCTTTCTGAGAAAATAAAGTATCACACAGAGGACTTGAATGCAGGTGTGCCAGACACATGTCAACCACTGTCACAACTTTCCTTGCCATAAGGTTGACTTTACATTACCAAAGATAGGCTTTGATCATAGTCCTGCTTTAAGCACTTGCATGGAAATGAGAGCAACTTCTGGAATGCTGAGTCTAATTACATCAATTAAAGGAAGCAGCATATTCAAGCTGATGTCCAAAGCTCACATTCAAATCTTAGTTTTGTCACTACTTTTCTTGTCTTTGAAAAAAGATGGTTTTCCCATGTTAGAAGTTAGAAACCACTTAAGTAATCCTAAGGTTATCATTATTTGTAAAAAAGTTGAAGCTCAAAAGTATTGGCAGAGGTGTGTTGGGTTTTTTCCAAACATTCTTAAAAAATATTTATGGAAATAGTTGTATGAAATGTTGCTGAAAGTTGCAACATTTAGAGAGGCATAAGCTCATTATATCATACAATATACATTATATATATTACATCATTTGCTTTCAAACTTCAAGATTATATGCTTAACATCATTCTCTAGCTATTCAATAATTTCCAGAGATATACCAGAAAATAGCCCATGGGAATTTTGCTCTTAAGATAAGAGAATACTATTTAGCCCTTGAATATTCAACCGTCAGTGAAACAGAAGTGAAAAGATATTTTTTCCTAAAACAGCTTTAAAAGAGACAATATGGTTTTAATGGGAAAAAAACAAACCAAAACAAAACAAAAAAAGCACTAACATTATACCCTCTACTTTTACATCTGGAACATCTACATCTGTCTTATGACTTCATTGAAATTGGGCTGTCAAACAAGTCCTATGAACCCTTTTGTCTTCTTTACTCACTTGCATAGTGCTTGAGTTTGTGCACTGACATACTTGAGAATCAGCTATCACAAATATAACACATTACTGAGAACCAACTGTGCTTGTGACTCTGACAGAATGCTTCTGTTCTTGAAGTGCTCAAATGTCAGGTTGAGGTAATGAAATACTCAACACTCAGGGTAAGTTTAGTCCAACAGAGAAAGAAGCAATGTCTATTTTTTTTTTCTTTAACACAGAAAAAGATTTTATTAGCAAATAAAATACCCATTTTCAAATCAAATTTTGGAAAGGGTGAGATGCATCCAGATTTCAATTCTTCCAAAATCTTCAAAAAATTTTCCAGGAAGGCATATACACATATGTCCTTTATTAAATGAATACTACACATCAACAGATTTTGTTTGTCTGAAGCCTTTTATGTCAACTGTGTGCAGAATTGCATACCCTAATAAAAATACCTAAAAAAAAGTCCACAACAATGTCACCAGCTGTTCAGTTTTCTAGAGCATACTGAAATGTAATATGGGCAATACTCTCATCTACCTAAAGGGGAAGCCTACATACGTCTGAGAAGACCACACCAAAAACAGCAGCAGCAACACCACTTCTTCAAGTAGGATTGCTTCTTCCTTCTTTGTCTCTCCTTATTACATGAGTATCATGAAGTTAAAATCTATAAAGACCCAGGATACTTAAATTTATCTTGACATCTAGTCACTGGCTTATGACCTAACTCTACAACTCATGCATGTAGAGCCACTGCCCAAGAATGAGACTTTGATTTTGTGGAATTTTACAAGTTGATAGCACAGTTACTTTCACTGTAAAAATAACTCCACTAGATAATAATATGTGAAACAGCTATATTTTGGATAATAATTACATTGTACAAAAAAGGGGGAAAAAGCATCCTTACTTTTATCATTTCCAACATTCAGATCAGTCAGCTGAACTCTGTACACTACATGCACCACCAAGAAAATAACAGAAAATTATAAGGAACTCCTCTCATTTTCTCAATTAGGAAACTTAGATTTTGATTTCAGATTTTTAACTGGCATAAAGGCTGGAAGATTGATTGAGTGAAAACATGAAAAGGTGTGGGACAGAATGCCATCCCAGGGTCTGTGGTCCCAGGCTTATTCACAGACTTCCATCATCCCTTTTGCAAGTGCAAGTAGAGTGTGCAGCAGCATGGGAGATGTTTTAAATCCTAGAGCCTCAACTCAACAGCTCTGCCATGGCATAACAGCCAAGGCTGGGAGGAGAAATAGCAGTGCTGTATAGGAGGAGGGACAGCCAAGCAAGCCCCAGAGCAGCTGCCAAGCTCAGGCTGATGTATCAGTGAGTTATGGCAGCAGTCTCAGGACATAGGCAACCTGAAGCTGGGGTCTGCAGAAACAGTGTGCTTTGCAAGTTGAGAAGTTTGGCTGGCCTTTGACCTGAGAAGAAAATTAACCTATCATGACTGATTTTCCTGTAAAATAGAAATGTTTTCAGCAGCTATGTGGTTGAAAAGCCTCTGCAAAGTGGAGAGTTTGCCACATTCTGAAGCCCAGCCCACTGCAATTGTCCTGCCCTCAGCAGGACTCCCACCATTTGTCCCACACTGTGTAAAAAATGCCTATTGGGGAAGCTGTCATAGCACCCATGTTCTCTGTTAGTTTCTGCCTTCACTTTTATTTACAGCAATTCTATTTGCTCTTCCGTATCTAGAGATAAAAGCTTAATCCCCAAGGAAACATATGGTACATATTTCCAATGACTGCAGTAATGCACTTATTTGTGAAATAGTCAGGAGTTGTTTTATAAATGTCATTTAGAAACACAAGACTTTTCAGCTGATGAGGATGTTTTCCTATTTAAACATTAATTCAAAAACCCTGCCAAGTAAATCCGGAAGTTGAGAAAGAAATTTTACAGTGCACAGAAAAGCAGCTGTTTTCTCCCCCTCAAGTTCTGGTAATCTAACTGATTGTTTCTTTAAACTACAACAGCAACAAGGCAGGCAAACAGTAACTTTGTTTCATTACACTACTGAGCCAAATTAGCTTTTGTGAAAGGTTTCCACATGAAGACATCTGTGCACTAAGTTGGTATTCCATGTGAAGGGCATGAGAGGACATATAAATTTAATCACACATTACATTTCAAGATCATTTCAGTATGTGAGGGTACAAAATATTCTTAGCAGCTGCTTTAAGATTCCTAAAGGATTCCCAAGCAAAATTTTTCCAACACTAGCCAAAAATCAAGGCATTAAAAATATCACTGAAAACTTTTGACCTTTCGCTGCTTGGATGAAAACCAATTTAATGCAATGCCAGGCTGGGAAATTTGAACATAATATAAACTGATTTAGCCACCAGCATGATCGTATTTGTACACACACATGCAAAAGCCTAATTATTGCCTAGAAGAAAAAAAAAAAAAAGAAAAAAAAAAGTACTCCACACATTTATTTTTGTGGCTGATTTATATTTGTGGAAAGGTGTACCTGTGGGCATACTTATGAAAGATTTGCAGCCGGTGGCTTGACAGCTCATTCAGCAGCTATACTCTGGGAAAGAGCAGCAGTGCCTGAATCTCTGCTCGTAAAGCAAACTCAGCCCATGCAGTTGACACGTGCCATAAGCAGTGTGCATCTTCACAAAAGGGAAGTGGGTTTTATTTATATCTCCAACTCTCTTGTGTGCTTAGGAGATGAGAAGAGTGGTAGTTAGCTTCATGGATTCTAGTGGGCTCCCAGTCTGCAGCCTTTACCCGCACCCAGTCCAGTGGGACTGCCAGCACACCTAACGAGCCACATGTGTATTATTTATCCTCTCATCTGCACTTATGCATCCACCAGTGAAAATAACTTTCCCTGAGAGCACTGACAAAACTATTGCCTCTGCACTCCAAGGGTATTGAACCCCCCAACTCCAAGCATGCAAGCTGGCTGTGAGAACAATCCTGCACGCAGTGCTCCTCACCACAGCAGCCCTGAGGAAGCCAGGGCCAGCGCTTGCCCTAACAGGACTGGGAAGCCAGAGGCAGCCGTCCTCTCAGCCTCCATGTGTACCACACGGCGAGGCTTCAGACCACTCAATAGCAAGCTGGCAGGCCTCAAAGCCGTGGCTCTCCTTTCCTGCTCCCAACTGTTGCTACAGATGTCCAGACTTTATTACGGAGATGAGCTGGGATGCCTGCAGGAACAGCTGGAAGTGGGAAGCAGGAGCCAGCCTAATTGGCTCCAGGAATGGCCACGGCTGTGTTAAAAGAGGAAGAAAGAGGAAACAAAGGGAGCTCTCTTCAGAGGCTGCAGCCACCAGTGAAACTGGCAAAATAATTTAACATTTTCCTGGTCTTGCTTCGCCACTTAGAAAACTGCATTAGATACCACAAGACTGTCTGAAGGTTCTTTGTGGCCAGAGCTGGAGAGGATCCAGTATACACTACACAAATTCGGTCTGGTTTTGGGGAAAAGTAAGACAGCCTAGGTTAAAAGTTGCATCAGACATCACCACTCCTGGTGACAGAAACACCTTGCTGAAGTTTCCATTACAGCCAGAAGATAACCCACAAAATTGTTTAGAAACATGCACTGTATCTTCCAGCATATTACAAACATATAACCATGGAAGGGTTTAGCAGATCTTTGAGAAAAACAACAAAACACACTTATATTTACCAATGCTGTAGTAAAAGAGTGCTCAGATACTTCTACTACAGGAAAAAAAGCAGAAATTTTGTTTCAAGTTTTTCTTAACTAGTCCAAAAGTACATCCAAATACAATGTTTGGAGTTACAAAATTTGATGAAAAGTCACAAGCAGCTGACGCCTCAATGTCTGCAGTCTACAGTTACTAACTTCAACTATAAATCCTCCATTTAACTGGAACAAGAACTCTGATTTCCCACACAACACAAGGACCCATTTTGACATTGCCTAGTAAAATCTTTAGGTAAGAATGCTCTGCACAAAATCAACTAAAAAATTAGGTAGCAGAAACAGTTGCAAAGATCTAAGTTGCTTTCAGACTGCATGCAGGGCCTGGGACTACTGTTAGCACCTAAGTCAAATGTGGCCCCAGGGAAGAATGGCAAGATGCAGCACAAGTACATGGCACATAGCACCAAACCAGGAACACAGACTGAAATGAAGCTGTGGTATAGCCTGAGGAGATGTCTGGTTTGGTTGAGCAGCAACAAAGACACCAGGATGTCATTAAAAGTGGAGCAGCACAAAGACAGCCAACCAAGAAATTATTTCTGTAAGGACAACCAGCAGATTAGGAGATAAAAACAGGATGAGCAATGCAGTCTCAAAATTTGTAGGGTACGAATCATAGGACCATATACTGCTGTACCATTCTCTCACCTTTACCATGTATCTCTTTTGATTTGGCTATCAAACACTAATTATTTTTCTTCTCTGAAGTAAACAACTCTCATCTGTGATTATTTAACAGTGTCATTATTTCTTTATAATTTTATCAGTATTTGACTTGTGCGAGTTTTCACACTGATAAGAAGTCCCCCAAAGTCCCTGAGTCTCTGATGTGCCACTTTAATTTTAATTAGAGATCTAATGTCCTGGCAACACACTAATTTATCTCCTTTGCCATGACTAAAATACATGACATGGTCTAGAAGCATATTATATCAACTATGCTAGAAGCATAAGACATTTTCATGAGAGGAAAAACAATCATTTGTGAACCACCACTTTTCTACTACTTATAGCAAGAAGTAAAAACCAGAACAAGTAACTAGTGCTTTCCATGGGAAATAAATAAGTGCAGCTCAAAGAGTTATACAATTTGTTGCTTGCTTGACTGGTTCATTCTGATTTTTCTCTGAAGAAACAGGACAACATGGAAGAGGAGTCCATTTCAAAAGAGTTGGCCTTAATACCATGGTGAGTAGAAAAATGAAGCAAGCAGGATAAGGTCAACACATTAACATTTATATGAATTCAGATCCCATATAACTAATCATCTTCAGTGACAGGCAAACTATCAGAGGGGTGGAAATTAGACTTGAACATTAATTCAAAATGTTGGGTTTAACCTTTAGAAAATAATTCCATTTTCTCTTTCTTTCCCTTTCCTGTTCTTCTCTTTCCATACACCACAAAGACACTTTTCTGCTTCTTCAAAATTTTCTACGTATTTTTCAAGCATTCATTTAAAATTTGAAGAAACTGCCCATGCACACTTTATGAGACTGAAAGTACACATGTGGGACTTAAATTCCTTTCAAATCACCCATGCATCTTTCCTGTAGACTTAACTGGACTAACAAAGGAGAATGAGTCAGGATTAGCTTCTATTCACTCAAAATACCAGTGGACAAATGTTAGCAATTACTGCCTAGGAGTTCCAGGTGAACTTTTCATAACAAGTCACCTGACAACAGACAAATGAGACTCATTACAAAGAAGGACACTCGCCAATTGTTTTGGAAAGAGGAGTTGAGAATGAATGTTACAATGGAGGAACACAAAGCAGGTAGAAGGAGAGAGAGAGAGGATCCCAAATCTTGAGTAAACAAGGCTTGGAAACACTTAAAACCAGTGAGAAGGCTAAAGCTTTAGAAAGTATTTTATTTTGTATGGCTCCATGGGGCTAAGGCAACAATCATCCTTCTCACAAGGATTCTTCACATCTCTCCAGGCAGGTAGGCTGCAGCTTGAAATGTATCGAAAACTGCAGCTGTGGAAAGGATCAGTTTAAGTAATCTGGCTGTCTAGATTGGCATGATTATGTTAACACAGCATCTTCATCTCAGGCAGAACATTAAAGAGGGAACAATATACTGCTCAAAACGACTGAACAGACTCAGAACTAGACCAAAACTGGTAGAAGCCAGTTTCTTGTGCTGACAGACAGTCTTCAAAGATGGAAAACTTGCCAAAATGGTTATATCCCTATTCCAAACCACACCAGTATAGGTTCTTCTTCCTTGCTAGAAAGGATTTACATTCACCTTCATATACGTTAGTGCAAGAGTGCATGTCAGTCAGACTGTATCACTCTCATAAACTTCTTAATAGCTTCAAAACAGAAAAGCTTTTGTTAAAGACAAATATCTGCTATTTCTCTTTAGATGAGGCACTGCAGCTGTACATATAGACAAAAATGAGGGTAGCCATTCCGTACATAGGATGAGATGAAGGAACATTATTGAAGGCAAACACATGCAGGAGTTTTGGAAATGTGATCATGCTCCCTGAAGACACTAAACTCTTTATGAAGAGAATTCGGAGAACATTTTTCCTTACTCTGAGTGCTCCCAAGGGGAAAGTGAATTCTACAGGGTGGTAACGGCCCAATGGGCACAAGTGGCAGTGAGCTAAAAGCGCCTTGTTTTTGTCCGCCTGGCATCACCTCCAGGTGATATGGAATGCTATGTAAAGCAGGACAACGCTAAAGATGTGGTTCCTAAACTCAAAGATGCATGACAAGAAAAAAAAAACAACCCAAACCCCCAAAAATTCCAGTTCCCGAACAGCAGATAAAACTGTCCAGTCCACTTCATTTCCATTAAAAAGGGAAACAAACTGAAACAAGGAGGCACAAAAGCACAAAATGTAATCAGTTCTAAGTAATGTTAAGTTTGATAGCTTGGTAATGGAAAATAACTGCGGTACTTGAAGGTAGTTGACATAGTTTCAGGCCCTCAGGACCTCAGTACAAAAGGTGTGAGAAAAGCAGAATAGAAGGACAGGCCCTGGGGATGGGGAGTATCCGGGACTAGCAGGTGTCCAGGGTGGACACAGGCAAACTAACTGACAAGGACAGGATGATTGCTATGCTGTAATGTTAATGAAGCTTGTTGGGAAAAGTGAACGACCCTTAAACACCACCACGTTTTTGTATGCATGCCGGAAACTTTTTGGAAGATGATGTAATATGCTCAGTGACCATATAAGGATGGCCTGTATAGCAATTCGGGGACACACGTTAGGAGGAGCTATCCCCGTGTCTCCCGGCGCCGCAATAAAGAATACCGGCTTGTCAACTTGAAACTCTGTTGGCGAGTTTGTTCCTGGAGTTTTCTCCGAATCAAAACAAACAAACAAACAAAAAAAAAACACCCCACATAAAAAACCCAGAAAACAAAAAACAAATCAAAAAACAAAACCAAACCAACCAAGCCTAACTCAAAGCAATCTTTCTTATTTTACTTGCTTCCATTGTCACTGCGGTGAAAGAAGTTCCATTCTTATTTCCTGTCTGGCACTGACTTTGTTTTAAATACAAACCACTGAAGTAGTCTGTTGCCAAATTGCTGCATTTTCAAACATTCTAAATAGGACATTACTTCATAGCATGAATGTTTTGAAATCTGATCAACATGATGTTTCTCAATACATTAAGCAAAGCAAGCAAAATTAGGCTGTTTTATGTCAGGTACTTAGCACAAATCCCTTAATAATGTGTTTGAGTGCAGAAACCATTAATAAACGCATAATTCCCTAAGACAGGCTTGATTAATTAAGTCATATGTGTATCCTTCTAATTAAAAAAAGAACATTAGGCAGATGAGTGGAATTTCTGAGTACAAAATTCAAAGGCTGTTTTGCTTTTATTTGAACAATGAAAGAAAAGCTGCTTGTTAATATAGTTGCCAAAAAAGCAGCAAGAGTGCTGACACAAACCCCCCCAACTCTGACTTACTCAAAACAACTAAGTATTTATTCATTCATTTGTAGTCTAATTTTTAATCAGGTAGCTGCTTGATTAATCCAGGCAGTTCATATTACAAGGGCAGCTGGTGCTAATATATACATAAGTAGATAATATGCTGGTTGCATTTTTTCTCAATTGTTTAAACCCAAAGTCTTAGTGGTTTTCAAACTCTACAGAAGAACTACTTTATGAAAAAACAATAGTCTAATAGTCCACTCCAGACTCTTCCCAAGCACTTCTGTGTGTACTGTAAATTTATGGTATTATACCATAATTTGCACCAACACTGAAGTAATAACTATTTTTAAAGGCATGGCTCTTCTGTTAAAACTATTAGCTTTTAGAGGTTCCTTTTCAAAAAAAAAGTAAATTGCTGAGACTAGGATAAACTTAGTGGTCTGTAGGATATGCAAGGATGGCACCTATCAGCACAGAACAGAGACTGATCTTGATTCGGAGAAAACTCCAGGAACAAACTCGCCAACAGTTTCAAGTTGACGAGCAGGTATTCTTTATTGCGGCGCCGGGAGACACGGGGATAGCTCCTCCTAACGTGTGTCCCCGAATTGCTGCTATACAGGCCATCCTTATAGGGTCACTGAGCATATTACATCATTTTCTAAAAGGTTTCCGGCATGCATACAAAAACGTGGTGGTGTTTAAGGGTCGTTTACTTTTCCCAACAAGCTTCATTAACATTACAGACACAGCAATCATCCTGGCCTTCTACTTATCAGTTAGTTTAACTGCTCTCATCCTGGACATCTGCTAGTCCCGGATACTCCCTAGTAAATGCTTACACCAGCTTAATGGGTTTATTAACACCTCAAGCATTCAATCTTCCTATCCTTTTACTTATCAGTTAGTTTGCCTGTGTCCACCCTGGACATCTGCTAGTCCCAGATACTCCCCATCCCCAGGTCCTGTCCTTCTATTCTGCTTTTCTCACACCTTTTGTACTGAGGTCCTGAGGGCCTGAAACTATGTTAACTACCTTCAAGCACCGCAGTTATTTTCCATTACAAAGCTATCAAACGTAACATTACTTAGAACTGATTACATTTTGTACTTTTGTGCCGTCTCGATCTGCAGGATTAGTCTCAGCTGGGGAAAGGACTCCACTGGTTTGAGCAGGGGATTTGAACTAGATGATCTCCAGATACCACTTCTAACCTAAATTATTTTGCAATGTGGGCCCTTGAAACACTGACCTACTTTCAGGAACACAATGTCCTATGTTGTTTAATTACAGGGAAGTGCCTTGATTTTGATGAGAAAACAATCAGGTGTCTGAGGGCAAGCGTGAAAACAGTAGGGACAATGAGTAAACAGCAGCAACTGATAGAGATGTAGATTTGACAAAATACACTGCATTCATGGGACAGGGAAGAGACAGAAAAGCAGAAACAAGGGCATGAGAGTGATTTGACTTAGATCTGTGTGTATCGCAAGAAACATTACTTGGTCAGAGTAGCTGACAAAGTTGGCCTGAATCTGCTGGCCTTAAAGAAACTAAAAGTCAGACACCAGATCCAGTTATAAAGCCACTGAATCTGTTTCTCCACAGCCAACGGATGATTTGACAGGAATAAGTCTTTTAATTCTTCAGTTGCTATATCCTAGATCATCAATATAAGGAACATTTCACAATAACGAAACCAGCACAGAATAAAACCACTCAGACGGCTGGTCTATGTAGTCCTAATTGGTTAGTGCAGCCAGTTTTCCAGGCCTCATGCCTAGGCAATTAAATAACTCCCAAGAAGAGTGACAAGAGCAAAAGAAGGCCCACTATGACTGCTAGTCTTTCCCAAGGGTATTCATCTAAAAGACAGTTGGCTGCAACCACTGAGAAAAGTGCTCTGAAACAGAGTCTGCAGCTATGAAGAAGCGAGTACATTGCTGCCACACCAGTGAGTGCAAGATGGCTTGCTGCACTGGATATGTAAAAGAGGTTACAAGAGGGCACAGCTTTTCAGCAATCTGGAATGTGACTTTGAATTAAGCAGCAATCCACTTTATTAGACAAGAACTGCATACATTTCATCATTTCAGTCCCAACTCACAAATTGCACACATACCGCCTGTGGAGAATCACAGAGAGGAAAACACGTATCTGCTGTATCACCTCTTTGGGACAGGTGTTTATCTGAACACATGAGCCTTCCAGATACAATTCACAGACCTTCCAGTACTAAATCCCAAGACAATATAATTGGAAGCAGCCAAGTCTCCTTGACTTGAGGGAAAGCCTGAGGTCTCCACTGAGAGAAATGCTTAAGTACCTCTATCCAGAAAGACATACAACAATGCTCTTACCCTTGTCTGCTTTGGCAATAACAAATATATGCAGGCATCTACCAGACTCTCTGCTTAGTAGACTGATACAAGGCTACCATTCTTCAAAAATCCAGTAAAGAACACTTAAATCAAGACATCTACTATCAGACAACAAATTCTGTTCCTAAAAGTTTAGGGAACTATGGCATACAGAGATTAGATACTGGAAGGGACCAAAAGGAACATGTACAGTAAAGATCTGCGTAGAAAACATTTAAATCAGGAAATGGGGAGTGTTGTTATGAGGATCATAGGTCAATAAATATGACAGGAATGACAGAGGAAACAAACACAATCACTCTGGATTTAAATGTTTAATAGTAAATCCTGGTTTTTAGCTTGGCCTCAGCTGGAGACAAAAAAAAATGAAAACAAGACTTCCATATTTTAAAGGGGTCTGAGTTTAATGCGACTGATTTTTGGCACTGGAGGAAGGAACATCCATCCTGCAAATCAGTCACGTTTTCTACCAGCCTTGCTTTCCGACAAGTGCCTTCCTGGACTGCAATTAATTCCATGCAATCATTTCTTCCTCCTAGGAAAACTGTCTTCTAAAGATTAGTTACAAGCCTGGTTTCTGTTCTGAGCCCTACAACTTGTTCTTGTGCTGTCCAGTGTCTCCCTTTTGTCCACTGCCCTCCTACTCTAGAAGATCTGCTAAAACTTGGTACACTTTCAGAAAGGCAGTCTCTCTCATCCCTCACTCATCAAACTCTTCCTTTTTTTTTTTTTTTACTTTCTATTTTAATCTTTTGTAGAGAATGCTTACAACGCAAATATATACTCCATGGCACCAAAATGGCTCTTTTCGTCCTATAAACATATAGTAAAACAGCATTTAGACTACACCTTCTGACATACTTCAAAAATGGGAAAAATATTTGGTGGTTTTCAACTTTACGAAGAATCTTGGTAAGGACTCTCCCTGGTGGTTCTCAGGGACAGATTATGGCCTTCCAGAGACAAGTTTCCCCATCAATTACATTGTACATAACCCAGTGTTATTAAATGTTTGCAGACCATTTGCTGCAGGAGACAAAGGCACAGCCAATTCAGATTGAAGTCGGAACAGAGACTAACAGTGAAATTCTGGAACTCACCTAATGACCAAGGGTCTGGAGCCAGGGCCAGGATACAAACTGGGGCTGAAGCCAGAGACAGGAACCCAATAAGCTGCCAAGAGGCAGGAACCAGAGCCAAGACATGATCCAAGGGTTGGTAGCCAGAGCCAACATACAAGCCAAAGGTCAGGAACAGCTGCCAGGGGCTTGGATCAACAATGGGCTTCAACTGTTAAACAGCTGAAGAGCAAATGCAGTCACCACTTTAACGCCCAGCAACTAACTACATGGATGGCCGCACGTGTGGCTGTGTGGCTGAAAAGCAGCAGGCTCCCTCAGCCAGCAATTTCCAAGAGGCACCAGCTAGCACTGAACTCAGGCCATCCTGGCAGTGCAGACCCACATAAGCTGTAAACTACTGCATCACAGCTAAGTATCAGAACAGGGGCCTGAGGTAAGATCTGGAAGTAGCAACACAGTTTTCTTGAGACCATAGACCTCAATCAGCCTGATACCACAATTCGTTACACATAACACATGCCTGTGGTGCTGCATCCTGGTGGCTTTGGCAGGGTGAGCTACAACACAAATTAGTGCCACTGTGCTTCAGGAAATGGGATGGCTAGATGACCAAAGTGGAGATAGAAACACAGAAAAGCTACAAGTACAAAACTACTTCTGAGGTTAGTTTAAGTAACAAACTTGTGGCTGAATAAAGTAAGTATTTCAGTAAAGCCAGTTGGAAAGCTGCCCCCTTTATCAGTAATCAGGCTCTCATGCTTACTAAAACAAAATTTCGAGAAAAGCCAATGCATAAACACATCCTTCTGCACAGCCGTAAATAGCCATAGCATCGTAATTCACTCAGTCTCGTCTATTAAGGTCTATAAAGTCTGAACTGAGAATTAGAAGCTTTAGAAATCAGAGTGGAAGAACAGCATGAAAAATAACAATCTTTGGCTAGCCAAGGGAAAGAAAAACCATTAATTCCATCCAAGCTGTAGGTGTAACAAGCTTATCTAACCAGTAAGCTAATAAGCCCAAGTGGCAGAGGAATAATCCAAGAGAGATAAACAGAGTCTACTGCACTGATGCAACTAAAGCTCATTCCACTGGAATTAGAAGCAGTGATAAAACACAGGTGTCTAATTTGCCCTGATTAAATACCTGTCACATCCAAAACCATTATCCTCTCTGTATCATGTTTAAAACAAGTTTTAGTGAAACGCATAAATGTTTCCTTTAGAATAGTCTTCAATTTTTATACCTGTCAGATGTCAGATCTCAGTCTACATAGGCATGTACAGGTTCTACATTATCAGCATCAAAAATCATGAAGAGTCTTGGTCTTCATTCTCTTCCATATTTGCATTTTATACCCTATTGACCCAGGTAGGTGAATTACTCTATTGTCTTTACAAAGAGTTTGTAAACACATGAAAAGGTGAATTAAGTATGGTTCAGAGTTTATAGTAGCTTCTAATCTTTGCACTTGTTAAAGATATGTGTGTGAAAAATGTGTGTGAAAATATATAAGAGGTGGAGCAAAGTAAAGGGCTTCCTAGGTAGGAAGAGGGGAGTGGTAGGGGTAGTGCACTGAGATCCATCCTATATTCATTTTGGTTATTTGATATAGCCCTTCTTTGTCTTAGACAATACACATGATGTCCTTAGGTTGTCATATAATGTCATCAAATTCAAACTCTTCTATAGACATTCTTTTAAGAGAGTGTGGGAGTGGTTTTGGTGGAGGAAAGTAAAAGAGGAAGGCAAAAATGAAAAGACATATTGCTTTGCTTGTGAATAACCACACTGCCAAAACACAGATGAGCTGGCTTTCTAGATGAAATAACAGTGTGATGTTGTCTTTACCAGCACTGTTGGGCCTCAGGCCTTGGGGTCAAAAATCCAGGTTGATGTAGACAAAGACCCACCATAAGTGAAGGAAGAGTTGGTATGCAAACTATTACAGGAGCTTGATCTGCTACACAAAGATGGTCCCTGACAACATCTGTGCAAGGGTGTTAAGACAGCTAGCTGAGAGCACCATGGGACTGCTCTCCACAGTCTTTGAGAAGTCACAGAGACTGGGGGAACATCCCAGAAGGCTAATGCCACCAATTCTATACGAAGGGCTTAAAGAAGGATCCAGGAAATTATAGGCCAGTCAGTCTTACTTCAGATTCTGGGAGAGTTATGGAGCGACTCCTCCTGGGTGGGATCAAATCAAATTAAGCATGTGGCTGGGAAAAGAAAGCCCAAATTCACCAGGGGTAAATTGTGCTTAACAAACCTGATCACCTTTTATGACAAAGTAACCTGCTTCACTGATATGTGACGAGCAGCAGACATTGTCTACCTGGATTTCTTCAAGGCTTTTGATATGGTTTCCCACGGCCTCCTCCTAAAGAAGCTGTCACGTTATGGTCTAGACAAGTGGTCTGTTCAGTGGGTGGGGAACTGGCTGACAGGTGGCACCCGGAAGGTGGTGGTAAGTAGCTCCTTTTTAAACTGGTGACACTGTCACTAGTGGGATCCTTCAGGGATCAATACTGGGCTGAAGGCTGTTTAATATCTTCATAAATGATCTGGAAGATGGGATCAAATGTCCCCTGGCCAGCTTTGCTGACAGTGCCAAACTGGGTGCAAAAGCGGACACTTTGGAAGGGAGAGCCACCTTGCAGGATGAGCTGGGTAGGCTGGAAGAGTGGGCTAACAAGAAATTCAACAAGGACAACATGGGTAAACACAGCTCAAAAGAGTGCAGCACAGGCTGGGATCTACCCAGCTGGGGAGCAGCTCTGTGGAAAGGGACCTGGGGTCCTGCAGGACAGCAAGCTCAATAGGAGCAAACAGTGTACTGCTACAGCAAAAAAAAGCCAACATGATTCTGGGTTACATCAACAAGGACATCACCATAAAGAAGTCATTATCTTCCTCTACTCAGTGCTTGTCAGGCCTCCACTAGAATACTGTGTTCAGTTTTGGTCCCCACTATACAAAAAAAAGGCTGGAGAGGGTCCAAGGAAGGGCCACAAGGACTGGGAAGCCTGATTTGTTCAGTCTTGAGAAAAGAAGACTCACAGGGGAGACCTTATCACCATGTTCCAGTAACTAAAGGGTGACTAGAAGAACATGGAGACTTCCTTTTTACAGGGAGTCACGTGGAAAAGAGATGAGATAATGGACACGAGTTACTCCCAGAGAGATTCTGATTGGACACAAGAGGAATATTTTTCACAGTGAGAACAATAGCCATTGAAATAATCTCTCCAGAGAAGTGGTGGATTCCCCAGGCTGGACATTTAAGATTCAGCTGGACAGGGTGCTGGGCCATCTAGTCGAGCTCATGCATTGCCTAGAAAGGTTGGACTAAATGATCCTTAAGGTCCCTTCCAATTCAGGGTTCTATCATTCATGATTCTAATATTTCCCTTTGCCAGAATCTTTCTAGATGCATCTACACCTAGTTAAATTCCAGGGACTGAACATATGCTTTAAATAAATAGCTATCTTTGGAAAGCATCAGCATTCCCATGGGATTACAAAATGTGCCCCTTAGTATTTGAGCCCAACTCAATTTGTCTTTGACTAGGAGAGTGAAGCATGAGTCAGTGATTCCAAAGAACTACATATTGATGTTACAGGCTAAGAGAAAGGGAAACCAAAATAACACAAGATGTATAGATTGATCTCGGAAAATCTCATTGGTGACACACTAAAATCAAGAAATAGTAGACTTCAGTGAACTCAGAGATTTCCCATTTTATTAAGTTTACCACAATATTATTTTTAAATAGTAAGATAGGGAAAAAATATGTTTCTAAATGTTTTAAAATATATTAGCTAGTGCAAGTGATAGGGTATACCAACCCAAACCCCCCAAATAATGGCTGTTTTTCTAGCCTGTTAAAAAAAACCCAAACCCAATACTCAGGCTTCTGGACATTTAAAGCTCTAGACTTTCATGTGGCTGTCCCCATCAGGCAATCAGCACATACTCTAAAACAAGTCTTCCTCAGTGAAAGAGGCTGTGAAATTATAGCAGATTACCAGCTAAAAGCCAGGCCTGGAGAGAAGAAAGAGGAAAAAGAACCCGAAGGATACCACACAAGAAAACAAACCAAATAAACCAAACAAAACAAACCCCACAAACAAATGAAACAAAACTGACCCCTCAAAAAACAGAGTAATACCTTCTCTAATTTCCAAGGAAAATGTGCTGAGGAGACGGATATACTATTTCTTGCCTCTGCTCAGATACCATTACTGAAGTCCCTTTCTTCTATCCTTGAATGTCTAAATCTTTCTAGTCTAATACTGAAAAGTATCAGTAGTAGTAATATAATGACTTAGAATGTATTTCTGCATAGGTGTCAAGCAATCTCCTGAACAAGACTGCTAAAAGTTAATATGGGATTTCTTTTCACAGACTAAAGAAATACCTATGCATTGATGGGCACAAGTCATCTGGAGTTCTTAATATACTTTAGAACAACTAGAAGCCATTTACTTGGACCACCCATAAAGGAGAGAAGAGTAAAAACAGCTTTCAGCCTCTAATTTAGCCTGAGGTCTAAAAATAGTTTGTGACAAGGTTTTGACATATGTCCTACAAGTAGAAGCTCACTTCTCTACAGGGGAAGTACCTGGATGCTATTAAAGTTGGATGGGTTGTTAACAACATAGGTGCCCCTGTAATTTCACAGCTGCCTGGAGGGCTCATCAGGCATCTATCTCTTCACTTAAACATCAGCAAGTGCCTGGAGGCAAAACCATATGGGATGAAAAGTAATTTCCCACTAAAGTAATTTCTTACTTGTAAATCCTACTAATTTATGACCCTGTGTTAATGCCTCAAGCTCTTTGAAGAACTATTACATAAATCTTTTTAACTGCATTATCATCTCTTGCACACAAACCATAATTTATTCTAAGGACTTCAAAGGTCATCAGTTATCCTGGCTGCACCTCAAGCCTGACATAACAATCCATTAAAAGTAGAGAGACTTTTCCCAACAATTTTTTTCACTTTAACTTGCTGGCTGACTGAAACTGTTAAGGGGTCACTCTCAAACAAATAGTCATCATATTTTTATCATCTTTAAAAGCTTCTGTTCAACTCTGCAGTCTATTAAGACATCAACCATCTTCCCCATGGCCTGTATTTTTCAAGAATTATACAATATCCTCACTATGATATATTAATGTATCTTTGACCTTGATGAGTTCCATTCCCAGTATTGCCCCAGACTCTTTGAATAGAGCACACATCAGGGAAGCTTCTGCTTTGTAAATATATTCAGAAGAAAAACACCCTTTCCCAGGATTTCAAGCAATATTTCTTTCTTGTTCAAAAAAGATCTGCCTGCTGATCTGTTTATACCCTGTTTTGAATCTCCTTCCTGTATCAAAAGGATAAAACTTCTATAAAAACATTGTGCTTATCATAGAAAGTCAAAAAATCATCTCCAGAGGAACTGGAAATATACACAACTACAAGGAAAAAAAAAAAAAGAAAACAAAAAATCAACAACAAATTAGAAAGGCTTGAAAGCAACTCAAACAAAGAGGGATTTACCAAATGGGAAAGGCAGCTGTAATGGCTGAACTGTGTTTATCAGTATTCGAACAAATAACACCTCCTGTGCCTTAAATATTTAATGTGAAATCCATGGATTTAAATAGCTTACAAAATGCCAGAGGCTTATTATCTTTACAGACTGCATGACAGGAATATTCATTTCATTTGATTCCACTGTTTAAAACAATAGGAATTCCTCCAGCTGCTAATGGTAGATAACTTGTGTGCTGCTTCAATAACCTACTAATTATAGAATTCCTCAGGTAGAACAACATCATTAATCTGATTAAATTATTTATATTTCGGGAAAGCAAAATCTTATTAGGTCCTTGGCATTTGACTGTGTATATTATGCAGCTGTGTCTGTAGTTTATGATGTGGAGGAAAAGTCCTGTATTTTACCTTGCCATCACTACAGTTGGAAAAGGACCAGAGTATCTTACATCCTAATTTATAGTGTCATTCATAAATTCCAGGGCATGCTCTGCAATGCATAGGTTGCCCATTTAGAGCACTATAACACTGCTGAGAGTGAAGGTTTGTTGTGAGGTACTTATCAGGAACCTCATCTTCTCTAGAACAATATAGCAACAGATGTTAATGGATTCTCATCCACCTACTGCAGGGTAACCATGTTAATGTGAAATTATCAGATACACTAACATAATATCAGATTCAAACCAACTGCCAGAACAGAAGTGAGGTTCGTTTCTATTAAATACAGCAGGAAAAACCACAAATGCAACATATGTTTGCATAAAGCACAGTCAGATCCCACTTGAGTAGCTATGATTTTAAAACAAGAGGGAGCATAGAGGATCAGAAACTGGTATTTACCTTAACTTGTAACTTAACACAAAGTGGCACTAAAACTAGATGCAGTGTAAGTTAACAAAACCAGAAAATTTGCTAAGTACTTGCAGAACAGAAGGTATTTTCTGCAGCAGGCATCTTCACATCACATGGGATAATGTGTCGATTGTTTAGATAACTGATAAATTCCACCATTATCTCTGTAAACCGTTGCTTAGTATACCTAACTTCTGCCACACGGCTCCATTTGAAGCTCACCTTCCTACAAATGCACAGCAATTAGAACAACTGTAATCAACATAATGATGTTCCCCATAGTAAATAAAACCAACAGTACATTTTTAGTCATTTAAATATCAAGGTAAATACAGAACTCTTAAGGATCTGATTTAATGTTGTGCCTGTTTTAACTGCTATATCATACAACTTACACACTCAATAATTTACAGAATAATATCAAGGTTTCTCTGTAGGTCATAATTCAGCTAGCTTTTATTCATAGTCAACTTATATTCATATCCATTTAGGGCTAAAATTACAGGCTTAAATGTTGGTAGTATTCCTTCCAGCAAAGGATTGTTCTGCTGTTATAAAAAGCCATCAAGTAGTCTTTTTGCCCTTCTAAACATCTAGAACATTTAAGTACAAATTGAACAGAATAGAAAGAGCTGAGAACACCAGTGTCCCTTTGGGCCCATATTAAAATACATAACCTAAGAGTGATTTGTTTCTTTAAAAAACTATGAACTTATACATTTTAGATTTTGGTTTAAAACTGGGTTTTGAAACTAGAAGTAACTGATACAGTACATACCGCATGTAGTCAGCCACTCTAAATATTTTAAAGCATTAAAAGTCCTAACATTACTGGATAATCTGCAGCTTTTTATTCCTTTTTATGAACTACCAAGTGATCTTTCCAGTGCATTACTATCCATCTATCAAATGCAAAGGATATTTGGAAAGGGATATGAAGGAGCAGTTTCCCATTTTCAGCTGATTCTTCTAACACAAAATAATTTTATGAGTCATCTTGCTTTCTGTCAATAACAACAAAAAAAAGGGATAACATTTCACCTCTGTCCTACGCAAATCTGGTCATATAAAATGTAAGACTTTCATCACAGTGAAAGTGAGAAACAAAAAAAAAAAAGAGTCCTTTCCACCCTCCAGTAACAGCTCCTGTAATGAGTCATAGCAAAAAAGTCACCTTGCATAAAACACAGTATCTTTCTCGGGCCAAACTCTCTGCTAGTTGATCTGGCACATTATAACTGAAATTAATTAACTAGCAACCATTTGTACCATAAGAAAGTTCAGTGCTCTTTTCATCAACACGTTTCTGATGTGTTTCTTGAGAACAGACTTTCCCAGGAAAGCCTGGTTTGCATGGCACAGATCTGAATGACAGCACATGCCTACTGATACCACTATGTCAGTAGACTACCTTATAGCCTCTTAAGTGAGAAAAATGTTTATTCTTTCAGACACGTCCACTTGAGTCATTGCCAGGGGGAATTTACAGGCCATCCTAGAGATGTAAAAGTGATGATTCTTCCATCTGCCTTAAATCAGAGGGGTACTAAGCATGGTCCCACAATCAATTTGCTGCTCAGTTGGAAAACATGTTCAAGGTTTGAGGCTTTCTTTTAAAAAGAAAGTCCTCTGCGCAGAATGGGACACATAGATATAAGCAGACTTTTCTTGTGATCATCCTCAATGTTCCTCAGGCCAAGGAGCTCTGATGTGTATTTGTTATATATAGTAAGCATCTGCTAAATAGCAAAGTTTACAGAGAAGAGAAAAACATGCGATGTCTTACCTTCAAGCTTAAATACTTCATTTTCTCCTTCTCTACAGATGCTGTCATATCCAAGGCATCATCCAGCATATTTAATGTTCCAGCAAAGTTTACTATACTGAGTGATAAAAATCCAAGTGAGTGGAAAAATAACAAGATTATTCAATGCTGAATGTGCAGTAAAGACCTGTTGCAAGCTCTATGCTGAAGGATTTTAGCATTTTCTCTAGGGGATACTCTGATTTGTTTAACTATGTCCACTCTTCATCAAATCCCAGAACAATGACATTTTTTACCTGAAAAAAATGTTCTATCACGTATCAGAAGATAAATCTATACAGAGAAGGTGGTAAAACCAGCACTGGTTCCTGTACGTGTTAGTAGGAAGGAGAAAGAACAGAAACAGCTGCAACCTTTTAATAGTCCTCAATGCCCATATGTGTCCACATACATCCGAGCACATTATGCTCTGCTCAAGGATGCGAGGCATAAGAAGTGGCTTACACTATCATCCCTTCACATCTAACATGCTACAGCTCTTACAGTCTTCTGCAGAAAGAATGAATTTCACTAGGAGGGTAAGTTTAGAAACCCTGTTCTTTCCAAAAAACTGCTACAATTCCTCTTTCAAAATTAAATTTGCCTTTGCTCAACACAAAGGACTACTTATCCTCAAAAAATAGACAACTAGTCATAGAAATTGTTGAAGATTTAATTCCTACATAATCTACTTTTCACTGAAATTTAAATAGATCCTAAGATCTTGCACATGTGTACTACTTTCCTGCATAAACTACAAAAGCAGACAAACATTTCTTCTGAACCAGATGCAAGCAGCAATTCTGGGAGAGTAGAGTGAGTATGGGACATAAAAAAAAGTGAGGGAATGCAAAACAGAACAGCAAAAAACACGAGCAAAAGACTACCAGTTGTTATTAACGACTAGTTAGAACAACTACTAGCTGTTATAAACTCAAAACTTCTCTGGGTCCAGAGACTACAACAGCTTGCACACCTGAGAGCTGCCCTAGAATGAGAAATGGGAAGGAGAGATCAGACAGAACAACGGTATGTCACAAGGCCTGATCAAAACTGGATTTTAGCAGATAAACTTTGTGTTAAGAGATCTTTCATCTTCAGGCAATCCAAGATGAGAGCGTAATGGTGGTGATTAGATTAGAGCACATAAAAACATCTGCAAGGCCCAAAACAGGCTTTTGCAATGTTACCTGTCTACTCACAGTGGGTATTACAGATGCACTGTTTAATGGCTGGCGGAGGTTACTATTTTGTTTTGTTTACATAACGGTGTACTTGATTATGGTTTTGAGTTTGCTATTACTTTGTCAGATTAAATAATTGTGTGTATAAGTAGAGGATATATAGCACTATGCATTTTAAAAAATAACTTCTTACAACACTAGCAACAGCCATGTAATTCTTGTACCTCTTGCTCATTCAAAATGATAACTTAGGTGCAAGATAATTCACATTTTATGACTAAAAAAATTAAAATCTGATTTTCAAACCTGGAATATGCTCAGGCAATTCTGCTGCCTCCATCAAAATGACACCTGATGTCCTTCATAGGAAAACAACAAATATCTGCAAGTATGAATGAACTCATTAGAAGTCTGTATTCTTTTTCACTCCATCATTATTTAGGTTTCTTTTCTACCTAGAAAAACATTGGTATTGGTATCACACAGACTTGCGCTTGGGTTTTGTGTGAATTTTAAATCCATAATGTGTATTTTACAGTCTAATTGTTTCTTCAGATTAAATTGGTATGAAACGCAGTAAACACATACTGGTAGCCCTAGCTAAAGAAAGCTGTCATCTCAGATAACTATAACCTGTTACCTAAAAATCTACCAGATTATAAACACAATGACCATTTACAATAAAACCCTTATATCACAGAATTACAGGATCATATAATGCAGAGACAATGCACCACAATCTAAATTTTTATGTGCACTTATGCATGGGGGGTAAGGTAGGGACACTTAATTCTAATGACCGTATGTGCAAACTCAGCTCAAAAACAATTCCCTAAATGAGCTTATAAATTAGAACAGCTTTGCTGACAGTTGGTATAGAAAAATTTGAAATACATATATCTACCATGCTGAAAAAGATCTCATCTTATTATTCCCTCCAATTTACATACTTATCCAATTTACCCTTTGACTTAAAAATACATCATTTAACCAAAAGCAGAACAGGCTTAATTTCACTATCCTCTCAGAGCACAGACACAATAACCTACGTCTACATCATCCCATAAACATTATCATGCTAGAAACATGCAATACTACAATTACAGTGCACAGGAAAAAACAGCACTTATCTTTTTATTGTTTTGTTTAGCCCCCACATGCTGGCTGAATGTGGCACTTAGTAGGCTTTCAGAAAACAAGGAATTGGCTGGATGGTCTAACTCAAAGAATTGTGGTTAATGGCTCAATGTCCAAGTGGAGACCAGTGACAAGTGGTTTGCTGCAGGGGTTGGTACTGGGATCAGCGCTGTTTAACATCTTTGTTGGTGACACAGACAGTGGGATCAAGGGCACCCTCAGCAAGTCTGCCAACGACACCAACCTGTGTTGACACACTTGAGAGGTGTGTGAGCACAAACCTCGTAAATTCAACAATGCCAAGAGCAGAGTCCTGCACACGGGTCAGGGCAAGAACAAGCACAGTTACAGGCTGGGCAGAGAATACACTGAGAGCAGCCCTCAGGAGAACAAATGGGATGTTGGTTGTTGAAGAGCTCAACATGAGCTGGCAGTTTGCACTTGCAGCCCAGAAAGCCAATCGTGTCTTGGGCTGCACCAAAAGAAGCGTGGCCAACAGGTTGAAGGAGGTGATCCTGCCCCTCTATTCTGCTCTCATGAGATCCCACCTGCAGTACTGTGTTCAGCCCCGAGGTCTCTGGACACAAGAGGGATGTGGACCTGCTGGAGGCCACAAGGATGCTCAAATAGCTGTAGCACCTCTCCTACGGAGACAAGTTGGGAAAGTTGGGCTTGTTCAGCCTGGAGAAGAGAAGGCTCCAGGAAGACCTTGGAGCAGCCTTCCAGTCCCTAAACATGGCCTACAAGAACATTTTACATGTAGTGACAGGACAAAAGGGAATGGCTTTAAACTGAAAAAATATTTAGATTAGATATTAGTAATCCTTTTTTTATTGTGAGGGTGATGAGGCACTGGGATGGGTTGCCCAAAGAAGTTGTGGCTGCTTCATCCCTAGCGGTGTTCAATGCCAGGTTGGACAGGACTTTAAGCAACCTGGTCTAATGAAAGGTGTCCCTGCCCATGGCAGGGGTGTTGGAACTAGATGATCTTTAATGCCCCTTCCAACCAAAACCATTCTATCATTCTGTGAAAATAGAGGCTCTTGTTAACCACATCTGCCAGAGGAAGAACGGAATTCTGAAGCAATAGAAATCTGGACTCTATTTTCTTATTACTTTTAATATCTCAAAATTTCATGGTGGGATGATCAACTATTTATAAATATTTCCTTTTATCAGCATGTCCTCAGCAACATGCAACTATAATTTTGATTTTATAATTCATTCTTGGTGCTTCAGATAATCCAGTAATACTTCAATCCCAACCCTCCTTATGTCTCTTACAAACCTCCACCAGGGTGCTGTACATACATAGAATCATAGAAGCATTTAGACTGGAAAAAACCTTTAAGGTCATTGAGTTCAACCATTACAGCAGAACAGCCAAGCCACCATTAGACCATGCCCCTAAGCACTGGTCAGTGACTCAGTCACCCTGGGCAGCCTATTCCAATGACTGACAACCCTTTTGGTGAACAAATTTTTCTTAAAATTCAATTTAAAACTCCCCTGTCACAACTTGAAGCTATTTCCTCTTCTCATTACCTGGGAGAAGACAGTAACACCCACCTCATTACAACCTCCATTCAGGTAGTTGTAGAGAGCAGTAAGTTCTTCCTTGAGCCTTCTCTTCTCTAGAACAAACAATACCAGTTCCCTCAGTTACTCCTCATCAGACTTGTGCTCCAGAACTTTCACCAGCTTTTTCACCCTTCTTTGGACACATTCCAGCACTTGATTATCTTTCCTATAGTGAGGGCCCAGAACTGAACACAGAATTCAAGGTGCGGCCTCCCCAGTGCCCAGCACAGGGGGATGATCACTGCCCTGGCCCTGCTGGCCACACTATTGCTGATACAGGCCAGGATCCCATTGGCCTTCTTGGCTGCCTGGGCACAAGCTGGCTTATGTTCAGCGGCCATCGATCAGCACCCTAGGTGCTTTTCCACCAAGCAGTTTTCCAGCCACTCTTCTCCCAGCCTGCAGCATTATATGGGGCTGTTGTGGCCCAGGTGCAGGACCTGGCACTTTGCCTTGTTGAATGCAATTGGCCTTTGCCCATTGATCCAACCTGTCCAGATCCCTCTGTAGAGATTTCCTACCTTCAAAGCAGATCAGCACTCCCACCCAACTTGGTGCCAGCTGCAAACTGACTGGGGGTGCTCTCGATCCTCTCATCCAGATCATTGAGAAAGACATTAGAGAGAACTGGCCCCAGTACTGAGCCCTGGGGAGCACCACTCGTGAGCAGCTGCCAACTGGATTTACCTCCATTCACCTCCACCCTGAGCCTGACCCTCCACGCAGGTTTTTTACCCAGCGAACCATACATCGATCCATGCCACGAGCAGCCAGTCTCTCCAGGAGAGTGCTGTGGGAAATGGTGTCAAAGGCTTTACTGAAGCCTTTCCCTTTTCCGGTAAGCGGGTCACCTTGTTGCAGGAGATCAGGTTTGTTAAGCAGGACCTGCCTTCCATAAACCCACACTGACCAGGCCTCGTTCTCTGGCTGTCCTGTACATGCCATGTGATGGCACTCAGGACGATCCACTCCATGACCTTCCCCAGCATAACTCCAGTCAACAAGAATGTTCCTCTTTAGCCAGGACAGCTGAGAAATGATGGAAACTGGCTTGGTGAGCACTTCTGCCTGTTCCCTCAGTACCCTTGGGTGGATCTCATCCAGCTCCATTGATCTGTGTGTGTCTAAGTGGTGTAGCAGGTGGCTGACAACTTCCCGTTGGATTATGGGGGCTTCATTCTGCTCCCTGTCCCTGTATTTCAGCTCAGGGGGCTGAAAGACTGAGGCAAGGAAGGCATTAAGTACCTCAGACTTTCTCTTCCTTTGTCTTTGAGTTGACATGGCATTTCTGCATGGCACACTGTAGAGAACCTGAACTCCCTGCGCCAACACAAAAACTCCACCTCACCACCTAAATTATTTTCTAGTACTACAACTGAAGTAAAGATGCATAAATAAGGATGGTGAATGAAGCTGAGATAAGCAATGAGGTTTAATTCTCTAACATTAATGCTTCCCAAGGGTACCTTATCACCATTTAAAATAACTAATTAATTCTAATCCTTCTCAGAATGTGCATATCAGCAACAGGCCTAATTTACTCTGGAAGAATTTAACATGCCATATATCTGCTGGTCACTCTACCTTGTGCACTCATCACATTCATGCACATTATTCTTCAGGAGGATCTGCACTGTTCGGTATCATTTCTAAACAAGTCAGTCATTATTTGGTATAGCTCAGAAATTTCCTGATTACTTTTCTGCTCCATGGACAAGTTTCATGAACCAGCAACAGACCTGGCACTTTGTTAAAACTGATGGCCACTTCTGAATCCTTCTCACTATCTATCCGAAGCCTGCTGGTGAGTTTAGGCCTCAGAAATTCACTTCTCTAGCAGAGTTCTGCCATCACAGAGGGTTGGAGCATGGAGCTCCCAATTCTTCAAACCCTCCCTGAATTCTAAAAGCTACTGACCAAAACCACCAGTTTTTGCAAATCGCATGGCTGGTCTGCACGGCCCGTTGTGGCTGAGGGCATCCCTTACTTCTTGCCACAGACTGCGAGGTCCATGTAAACTGTCCAACCAGAACCACAAGCACTTTATCACTTTTCAGGAACTGAAAGAATGCAAGAACTGTGGCCAAGAGGGTAACTTAGAGGTTGAGTCCTCCCACTCCATTTCACCCTGAATTTTTCCAAATAAAGTCATCAGTTGTTTTCTAAGATCTTTCCTTTTCTGTAGGAAATTTTGGTCTTCTACTACTGTTTGCAGAAAGCCAGAATCTTTGACTTTTGACTAGCTCTCTCATTTTCTGGTATCTTAAAGTAGACAAATCATCATCATAAAAAAAGGAGCACCTTGGAAAAGGAAGAGCACCTTCTGCACAAGACCCCTTCCTGTATTCTCACATGCATGCATCTGATACTCTCAACATAAGAATTTTAAAAGTGATCTTCTTTTCTTCCTTCTAAAAGCCACCTGATTAGTAATGGCAGCTAAGACCTATGGAGGCATCTGATGCAAGGGGGAGCTGGGACATGCTCATCTGCCACCCTAAGTATGAGGAAAGAGGCAGATTTTGCCCTGGCAACCTGGCCCGATGCAGGCAAGCCAGCAGCAGCTCACAGTAGCCAGTGGTGTATGCACCACTAGCACCATCACAACCAGGGAGGACCCACAGACCACTCGCACAGCTCGGCTCTCAGCAGAAGGCAACATTTAGCTCCTTCAGCTATGCCACCAATTCTTCCTGGCTCTCTTGAGAGAAAGATGATACCCCTCCCCAAGCTTCCAGTAGCTGCTCACACCAAGCTGATGCAATCAGCTCACCTTGATAAGGGGTATTTTAGGCAGAAATCACTCTAGTCATGGGGTTACCTCACTATGGAGCACAGTTATATCCTGTGTTCCCAGTCTGTTTTCTGCAAAAGGTCTTTATGTGGCTCTGTTGTGGCTGTCCATTGCATATCCCAAAAGAGACAAGAACTGCCAGTTAGCATTAAGCTGCCTCACGGCCAGTGGTGGTCATGTGGGGAGATGAGAAGATTCAGGGCTAGCTAGATTTAGTCGTAAGATAATTTTGGTGTTTGTGATCAAATGTCTGTGATGGGCATTACTCAGAGGTACAAGCAGTGCCAAAAGAAGAGAGATCAAGATTATTGCAAAGCCCAAAACAATAAAAATAAATTGAGTTTGGGGAAGAACATGCACACATTTCATCTTTGCCTAGACATGACTCATCAGTACTCTCCTCTCTATGCAGCCCAAGAAGCTGCCCTAGTACTTCTCTCCCTCCTCCTCTGGTCTCTCCCCTGTTCACTCACAAACTGCATTGAGCCATGGCTTAATAGCTACATCACTTAGCTGGGCAGAGCATGCATAATAATTCAAGGACTACCATTACGCTACTTTTGAATAACTTTTTGTCTGCAAATCAGGATGAAATTGGATTAGCTTTCAGTGCCTGACCTCATGGCCACACTACCCAGGCACTTTGAAACACTGCTTCATTTTCACTATAACATTGATGCAATAAGGAATTATAACCATTTTATAGAGGCACGGAGTGATTAAGCTGTTTGCTCAGTCAGCAGCAGAGTCCACAGCTGAAGTTGTAAAATCTAAAAGCCCACAACCCAAAAAATAGCGTCATCCATTGTCTGTCTTTTTGATAATTCTGATGCTACAAGGGAGAGTTTCCTGGGATGGTCATGTTCCACTGCTTCTCTGGCAGAAATGACCATTTCCCAGATTTGCTAATAGTAGAACAAGAGAAGGGAAATATTACAGAACAACTTTAAGCTTAACAAAAAACTGCAGACTGATCACACAATAAAACCTCAGGGGATTATACAAACAAGTACCACATTGTATACAGTGAAGCAGAAAGGAAATAGTTTGTGTACAAAGGAAAAATACTTCAGAAGTACAGCTATGGTTAGAGAACTACAAATAACTTTATTTAAAAGTATTTATCAGAAGTCTGACTAAGAGATTTTGATTACCCTGAAGATATGATTTTAGTGGAATTTCCACACTCCTCTATCCCTTTAAAAGTAGTCTTTACCAGGAAACTAAGAAGAGAGGCAGACCTTTGAGTGTATTCTCATTACCTCAAACTTTCCCACATCTCAGTCTCACCCCTGACAGTACATGCTGTTCTACAAGATATCTCCTACTTCAGATGAACAAGATGCTAACTCACTGTATGCCTTTCATCTCAAAAGAGCAAGTTTAAGCACCCAGACAACACCCAGTTGTCAATCTTAACCATGAAGAAGCTATTTTCTACAAAGAAATACATTAAAAGTGGGCCAGAAGGATCATTTTCCAAATATACAGGATGTAACTTGAAGACTCCCACTGTTGTACCACATCCAAGGAAAAAAATTTCTCTTCCTCCTGTTCACTTTACAATTAGAAACCGTATGATATGAGAAGGAGTTACACATGAACCATACAATTTCAAAGTAACTAAAGTATACACAGAAGAGTTTCAATCCTCCTTCCATTCCTTATGCTGTATACAGATGTGTTTCTCAGGGTTTTTGATCCAAATAATTTTTCCTTGTATTTTGAAGAGGCTAACGTTTTGTTTCCATGTAACTAGTATTTAAAAAAAAATATTAAAAATTGCACCATTTTGAATTGTAGAATAGCTACATGACAGAAAAATGGTTTTCTGACCATTTATAGATTCTAAGTACATTTTTTTTGATAGATCTGTCATTTTAAGGTAGTTATTATTGCACTTGGGTTTTATAACATGATACATTCAGTTAAACACTGTGTTACAGTGAATAGTGTCACTGTTGAAGAGAATGCAGTTTAGCCTGGCTGATCTCTAGCGATTCATGGAGATAAGCTCATTATAACTTCAACAACAAAACCGTAGATCACATGAAAGAAAAAAAACAAAAGGAAGATTTAGCTGGTGTGTCAGGAAAAACGGCTATAAGAATACAGAATAACTGCATTACATTCTTCAGAACAAGAAGAAAATAGCAAAGGAAAAATACTGTTCTCTACCAAAAGAAATATTCCTTTTAGGATATTGTAATGGGTTAAGAGCAGCAAGAGGAAAAAAGCATTTAGTTTACAGCTTGCATTTGTAATTTGACATCAGGCATTTCAGTATTTTCCCACCTTCCATACAGAAAACCCATAGGAAAAAGTCAGTTGTAAATGATACAGTTTTTCTCTCTCACGCAATTTAGAAACTCCAAGAAATGCCGCTGCCTGCAGTGGAGCTGATAGGACCATATTTCACCACTGCCATGCTGAACTTCCTGCTCAAGCCAGAAAAGGACACACCAACAACACACCAACTGAAGAATAGTTTTCTCTTCCTCCCTCTGGCTGGTCTCTTTCTCACACAGACAATTCTGCTGCCCATGACACAAACTCACAAGAAAAATCTCATGTCGAGGGACAGTTCACAAATGAAGTTGCGCTAATGCACAGGTCTTGGTGCTTGGGCAGTAGCTTGTTTCTTTTTCAACATACTCTTATCGTACAGTTTCCTTCACTTTCATCAGAGAATAAGTGTTTGCAGGTTTCAAACACACACATATGTATGTCTCCCACAACCCATTTTAAAACAATCATTTGTCTTTTAGTCTTGGATCTTTAACGTAACATTTTGATTTTTTAGGTAAAAGCAGCCTGAGATGGTGTAACTATAGACCTTAGATGTCCTCAGGAAATTCAAAGTGCTTTAGCTAAGCTGTTCTCAGTTTCAGTAACGTGGGTGTTTGGAATTAGCACTTGTCACATTTATCTTATGTTAGAGTGGTTACAAATGCATTGCTGAAACCATGACACTTTAAGAAGCTGCCAGCATAAATTAGTACTACCTAGCATGTTAGCTGTGAATCTCAAAGCATGCTACAGAAGATGGTAAGCAGCATGCCATTTAGCAGACAGAAAAGAGTGAGAGACAGTGTAGTGCAACTGCCTGCCAGGGGCAGCTCAGGAAGAAAGGTTCCTAGCCACTGCAAGTGGGGCTGATAACATCTTGAACAAGGATGCTCCCTGCCTGCCTGCCTGCCAGCAAACCTTCAGAAACACCTTGCATGCATCCGAAAAGCAAGGTTTCCACACAGTGTTATGGAAGTTCAACTCTTGCTACTGCAAAAGAGAGAAGACAAGGCAGAGGACTCCCTATATGAATGCATTTCCACAGATTGGCCTTCTCTTAAAATGTTTTTCCAGTTGATTTTTCACCAGGAGTGCTTTTCAATTCCAGCACTCTCCCGTGTCGGTCATATTTTGAAACTCTGCTCAAACCCAATCCTACTGCCAAAACCACTAGAAACCTTTCAATTTCATACCTGCAAATCAGAGTAACTGAAATGCTCTCCCATATGAAAATGCCAGTAACCATTTTAAGCCACAATATATTTCTTTAGCAGATGATTACAACCAAACTGGCTTTTAGTCAATCTAGTCTGCTGTGCCATACCATATCTTCTTTCACTAGAGCAAATGGAAGCCTTTTTTAGTGAGCACGCAGTCTAGTCTCTGACAAAACACAGGTTAAGCAGCAGACAAAACAAAGCTAAATAAAAACAATATTTAAACATTGTTTTGATAGAATACAACAAAGTTAGTTTATGCCTGTTTAGATGTAACGTGACAAAATAGGACTCTCATTTTCGAAAGTTAACCTCTTTTCAGATTTTTATTTCAAAGCATCTCAATGAGAAGGCTATGGCTATTTCAACTACAGCTTTCAAAAAAGAAATCTGTGAAGCGTAACTGGATATCCAGAGCTGAAATTCTTGGCTACTTACAGTAGGAAGTAAATGCATAGCATGCACAGAGGACCATGCTTACGCAGTTTTGAATCCCTGTACATCTGACATGTTTGAAGGATACTTGAAAGGCATCTTGGAGAGAACTACAGCACTATCTAACATCTTTATACATGTGTGTCCCTCAGTACCACTCTTTCTGTCTCATCAACACCTAAACATTTGCTAAGGTTGGAGTAGGGATTGGTGTGACACAGCATAGGCTTTCTGTTGCCTATTCTTTCCAAGTCTTTTTTTAAGAGCTGACTCATGATGCTTTGGCCATATAACATGGTTTAAAAGTAGCTGGAATGAGAAACAAAATCCTAATTTGCATACCAGGGTACAGAACTCAAAACATGGAGTGAAAAACACTCTAAGACCTACTTTTGAATTGTTGGACTTTCATGAAAATGGAAGAGTTCAAAACAGAACTTGCACTTCCCCCTGAAAATTACTAAATCTAATGGAAGGAAGAAGAAAGAAGCAAGAATGAGATACACTTTTAAAGGACAAAACCCTACCAAAACCAAATAAACCATATTTTAAAATATATTTCATAATGATATTATATGGGGCTTCTAGATTGAAGATTTCATGCTCATATTCTCCTGCCTAGATCAGTCTTCCCAGTTAGCCCAAGTTCTTCTGTGATGCACGACTTGTAGCTCACAGTGGCTGTGCTCTCCTTCCTGCTCTCCCCTGTGAAGCCCAGATAGGACTTGTAAGCACTGGGAAGAAAAGGAAACTCAGGACTTAGAGCAGTGTAGCATCTCAGAATAAAAAGAATTATATTTACAACAACAAAAATAGATTTGCTGGGGAGAAGACAACAAGCTTCTTGCCAAAAATTCTGATTTTTATTTAGCCTTAGTTACAACCTTTTTATTGGCAAATAGCCAGCAGCTATTCTAAGCAAAATTATGCAATTAATTATTACAACAATAAATAACAAATTATCTATTTAGATACTGATATGAAAGCAATATACACTTCTAAAGGAATTACTCTACAAATGAGCAGGTTAATATATGTCTTGTACTATAATTTTCAACATACCAGCCTGACAGATAACACACACGGAGAGAAAATTATGAACTTTGTGTCCAAGTAATTGTTGCCCCTTCATAGCTACTGTATGTACACACAAGTGCATGGAAAAAAGTATAAACACTGTAAAGCACATTTAAACTTCATAGTCATTTATTAATTTAGTATTAATAATATTTAGTATTTCATATTAAACATTAGCTGTCAAAGAAGTGGTGAAGCTACGTATCAATATTTGTATCTTTGTAAACTTATTTTGTATAAGTTTTTGTATACAAAATTTGTATATTTGTAAACTTATGCATTTGCTGCTAGGTTAAAGGCTTTTTGTTTTGATTTACATCATGTAATTAATTTCTTTCAAAACTCTGAGAAACTAGCAATAATGCTATAATTTTTGGCTAAGAAAAGAACTGCTATATTGTATAGAGGAAGAAATGAAAAAAAAATTAAAAAAAAGTTATATTCAAAGGTTTTAATGGCACCTAAGATGGTACTCAAGCCATTCCATGCTTAAATGTATTAAAAAAAAAAAAAGAGAGAAAAAAAAACAAAAAAAAACCCAAAGAAGTATTCACAAGGACAGTATAGGATTATTTATTCCAGCAAACACAGAACCTCATAGCCATCTTATTCCCTGTGCTAATATTTGGAAAGCACTGAATTTGAGAAGCAATTCAATTCCTAAAGCCCTTTACATCTTTTTAAGACAGAGGAGGAGTAAGGAAGGGAAATTTCAGTCAGCATCATGACCCATATAAAAGAAATATAGTAGGTAAAATTACTGAAATGATACTCCAGGGATTACTATAGTGAATAGATGTTGGAATTTTTTCTTAGAGGACCAGGGTTTAGAAAAAGTGGTTCCAGGCTCACAGAGTAACATTCACACTACTCTCAGATCTACTCCATTTTTTTTTCTCTATGCCCCAAATCCAGTTCTATAGAAATGCTCAACTCTTCATTCTTAGTTTCTCCTTTATACACTCTGTCAAGGTTGCTGTCCTCCTAATCTTTTTTCCTTACCAGTTTTTTTTTTTCCAAATACTACTAGACATGATTAGGAAGAAATTATTAAAGTTGGAAGCATTTATTCACAGAGAAACGGCAAATCTATTCAATCTAAATTAAAACATAATTATGTGCACTTTGCCAAAAATAGCTTTTTTTGGTACAAAAACACAAAAACGTGCTTTCTGTAAAAAAATAAAAAAAATTAGTACATACTTTCCACTGAAGGCTAGCTTTTTAAACTACAAAAAATTCAGTCAGTTCCTACCAGTGTCAAAAAACCTCAGTGCACAGAGACTAAAAAAAGCCTAACAAAAATTCCCAAAAAAACCCGAGTGAATCAAAAAACTTGACATGTTAAACAGCAAAGTAGCCAACAGCAATCACACTCTTGCAGTTTCTTCCTTCTGACTACATAAAGAAACCTAATCCTTTCCCAAATGTCATTTCTTCTTCTTCAGCTCTCCTCATTCACTTCCTTTTCCTCAGCCATTAGTTCCAGCTCAAACCCATTTAAACAAAGCTTGCAGTAGGTTGCAGAAGTCACGCTAGAGCTTACTGCCTTCAGATACATAGCTACGACAAGGTGAGCCTCTTTTTGTTTAGATTATTTTCAAAGCTTCAACTTTCAGCTGGAAAGTAAGATGGATGGCAACAATAAGAGTGACCCATTATTCATCTTTTTCCCTTTATTAAGCCCTTCTTCAATGCTGGTGAAGAGATGCATACAGGAAAGGAAGCTTTGTGCCACATGGCTATTCCCCCGGGTAGGCAGCAGCTCAAAGCCAATGAAATCACTAAAAAGTGGCAGACACTGAATTTCATCTTTCTGGCTTTTCTGGCCTCTGGAAGGGGTGTTCAGCAAGATTCTGGTCACCTCCATTTTCCCTGCTCCTCACTCACTTCCAGGCAAGCTTGCAGTAGAGGAGTTTCTAGACCCTGGAACTTTCATCTGTTCTTTCACCTCCCACATGAAGCAGCAGCAGTCATATCACAACTATGCTAAAAAGAATTTTCAGATTAGGAATAGTAAATTGAAGCATCTATGTAGTTCACACTCCTGTTGATGGTGGGAGTGCCACCCTCCTAGCTTGCTAGGTCACTTTTCCATTGGTTGCAACAATAAAATTTTAATATGCATTTCCATTATTTAAAATACTGCATTTATTTCTGGTGTTATTTTTGCCTTGCAGCTAAAAAAGCAAACACAATCACTACCATTGTTCCCAAATTATTACGTATGTATTTGACAACTGTTCTTGCCTTTGCCTTGTACTGTCTTCAATGAGAAGTACAGTTGCAACTAGCGAAAAACTTGAGAAAGCAGAGCCATATCCATCCACCTTTAGAAAAACAAATTTAAAGTAGCACTGATGCAATTCAGCTTCCCTTCTGGAGGCTGATAGCTATGTAAGATGCCTTTCAACACAGTGAGAACAAGTATTTCCCCTCCTCGCTCGTACTGAGTAACCTGGATATGTAATTTATGATGAATTCACAAACAAACCGGTCAATGGTTCAGTACAAACCAAACATAAGTAGACACATTTCTAAACCTGTCCGTCATGCTGCTTACACAATCTGTTGATCCATTGAACAAATATATGTTGAGAGATTAGGCAGGAGTTGACTGCCATTCAGTAAGATAAATGTAGACTAGACTAATTTTCTGCCTGACTTAACACTTAAGGATTTGTATTAAAGGGGAGGAGGAGGGAATTCCAGCCACCTAGGTCTTCAGAATGAGATTACCCTGCCAAGGACCTCACACAGAGGTCCCTACCAGCTCTCTTTCACATACTGAACCATCTGTTTTCTGAATAAAATTGCAAAGCAAGTGAACTGGTACTCAAGGAGCACTAATTCTGGTTATTCAGATTTTTTTTTCTTGGCAGTAGAGAAAAAAAAAAAGCAGACGGATGAAGTTGTATGAGGTACAGTTGTAAGTTAAAAGTGCTAGCTGTGCTGTCATGGTCTTTGTTATACTGTTTTTTCACAAAAGAGTTGCAGGCTATCGAGCTAGAGAGAAAACTGAAGACCATTAAGTGGGGAAAAGCATTCATGTTGCCTAAGGCCATCCACTGGCATATTCTAAACCTCTCTCTGCTCCTTCTTAGTGACAGTCCCTCTGAAAGCAGCTTCAGTGTGCGCATGTTTTCACAAGCTTACAAAAAACATCCCTCCACCCAGTGTCCAGAGTTTGCATCCCACATGCTTTCAGGAATGTGTCTTTCTAGCAGCCTATACCAGGTGTCTATCTTGTGCTCCTAGATCTCCTGGCAGAGATAAGTTATTCAGCATCTCAAAGCCTTCTATCCCACGACAACTGAAATGCACTTGTAAAGATTTTGGGACAAGTGACAATTTTCTAAGCATCTTAATTCTAACCTGTAAACTCTTGCTCCATTTCTCACATAAGACAAGATTTGACAGAAGCAGGCTGGATATATATAATTATTACATAATCCCTTGTCCTGCTCTTGGACCAACACTGGCATGCTCCCTTGATATTTTGCTACCTCACAAATAAGAACAGACATCTTGTATGCCCCAGTGCCTATTTCTCTTATGTTACAGAAAAGTTGGTCTTTCAAAAATTTTTTTTTTTTCTCTAGAAAGTAGCATTTAGAGTGCTAAAACATGCTAAACCTAGGTCACCTCTCCACCCTTCCAGTTTGTTAATTTACTGCTTCTAAAGTAGATCCTGTGGTCCTTAGCATAGGATGCCTTTCTGTTTGTTTGTTCCAACAAACAGAGGCCAATGAAGTGCTGATCCCTACCGGACACTGCTGTAATACTGAAAGCAGCACCGCATTAAAATAAGCAAACCTACTGCATACCAGATACAGACCAGTAAACAGTCCAAACATTACTCCGGTTGATTGCATCTCCCTGTTTCATCTGCAAATAGTAGTCTCTGCGTATTTTAAGTCCAAATTCACTATAGAAATTGAAGCATTTTAGAAAGCAGAGGTAATTTTGCTTAACCACCTAAACTATATAATAACAGAGCCAACCACACTTATATTTTTAATACATCTGGTATTACTACAGTACTCCTACCCACCTCATAATCTGTTCGTCCTTTGACATTTGACTCACTGTTGTGATATGATGCACGTAACAGATGGGTTATGTGGTCCCAGGTACTATTGTGCTTTATTTTCCAGATGCGTTTCTACAACACAATGCAATTCTGCAACAGAAATTGATCAGACTTTGGCCTGTTACTGGGCTGTGAAAAGTCTTGAGATGATGCTCCACTGCATGACTATTATGATGCATGTGGGGCAATGTAACTTTGTATTTGGTATATTCAAGGGCATTCAGAAAAAATAGCAGAGGCCAACAATCAAGAGTTTGAAATAGATGGACAGACACCTTCAGAGGACATGTTTTACACCTGCTACATTTGTTTTGACAGGGAGAATACAACTCTTGTTTCCAGCACTAATTCAATCTACTTAATTAAGTAAGCGAATGGAAACTTAATCCTATGATTTCAAAATTTTATATATCTATTTGATGCTTTGTCAATGAATGAATTCAAATTGGATAGTTCAGAGGACATGATCAATTTAACTGTCACACCCTCGCAAGAAATATTTCCTTATAACTAAACAAATATCAGAAGAAAAAACATACAATCTTCATCTCCTTCTCATGGTGCATTAGATGACACCAGTTGACTTGCTCATGTCAGTACTTCTCCCATACACACAGAGAATAGTCATACTATCTATTGCAATCAACTTAAGACAATGAAGTAGCAGTGTGATACTATTTACAGACCGAACTGCTCACTATAGGACCATTTCTCATTGTAAATGGGCAGAGTTCACTTCCTCCATCTTTCAGGAAGTATAAGAAAAGAAGGATTAAAGCTAGTTTTATTTTAAAAGTGACATAAAAAAAATCCTAAACAAACCAAAACCCCCAAAAATGCAAAGTAGTGAACACCCAGAACTGTCCTTTCTATACTGTTCTTTCCCAAGTTTAAAAATAGACGAAAAAAATAAAAATAGACTGTCCCTTTACAGATGAGTCAGTGAGTATCCTATTATTGTCCCTGTATCTGCTTTTTCTGTTTCAATAGAAATTTGGTTTCCTGAATTCTCAGAAAAGTTGCTATCAGAAAAGATCAGTAAAACTATCAGAAAAGATCAGTAAATAACACCTACTGGTCTTTCATAAGACATCTGGTGCAAATTGCTGGTGGGTTTGGGTTTTCTTGGGTGTTTTACTCAGACAAAATTATTTTTTACATCACTAGTCATAAGTATTAGAGTTTCTTTGAGGCTTTAATTCTATAAGAAATAATTTGTATAAAACCATTTTATTTAGGGTCTCAGAATTGCTTCATCTTTAACCTACTTTGATAGAACAATTAAAGAGCAACACCTGTCCTAAATTTGGGGTACTTTAACCAATCTTTAAAACAAATGAAAAAGCAAACAAGCAGAATAGTATATGAAGAAACAGTCTGGAAACACAGGTAGACAGAGATATCTAGTTAATTAGCAGTAATGTTTCTTATTCAGTAAGTGACACACCCATGATAAGAATAAGGCAGATACCCTGGCTGAATACATTAAAACTACAGCTCCTTGTCATTCAAACATTTAGATTAATTCAAGACAAAAACACTGTATTAAATACTGTCCTGGGTTCAGCAGTAGCAGTCATTTTTCTCTTTCTTAGTAGCTCGTGAAGTGCTGTGGCTTTCACTTTCAGCCTGGGAACAGCTCTGATAACACTGATGTTTTTAGTTGCTGCTCATTAATGTTTACTCTGACCAAAGACTTTCTGAGTCTCATGCTCTGCCAGGGAGAGGGGAAGCCAGGACGAAGCAGAGACAGGACACCTGACCCAAACTAGCCAAAGAGGTATTCCATGCCACAGCATGTCATGCCCACTATATAAACTGGGGGCAGTTACCCAGAAGGGCTAGATCACTGCTCAGGTCGGGCTGGGTATCGGTCGGCAGGTGGTGAGTGGCTGTATTCTCTTCCCTTGTTATTTCCCTTATCATTATTATTATTGGTGGTAGCAGTAGTGATTTGTGTTATACCTTAGTTACTGGACTGTTCTTATCTCAACCTGTGGGAGTTACATTCTTTTGATTCTCCTCCCCATCCCTCCGGGAGCAGGGGCAGGAAGGCAGGGGGAGTGAGCGAGTGGCTGTGTGGCTCTGGGTTGCCGGCTGGGCTTAAACCACGACACTACTTCTCAATAACCTAAGCATTAATTAGCAGAAATTTAATTTAAAGAAAAAATGCAAAGGGGAAAGAGAAGGGGTGATGTGTGGGAAAGAAGGGGAGATAGAGAGGAAGAGGGGGGAGAGGGAAAGACAAGAAGCGAAAATGGAAAGAATTGTTCCACAGTTTAAACCCTTCAGGAAAAAAAAAAACAAGCAAAACAAAACAAAAACCCAAGCAAAACGAAATAAAAAACCAAACAAAAGAAAATCAAACCAAAAGAAAACCAACCAAACATACAAAAAGCCCCCAAACAATTAGGCAGTTGATATTAGTTTGGCAGTCCCAGGCTTTTTAACCTAGCAGGTAAAATTATACTAGAAAAAGAAAGCTACAATATGGTTCTAATGAATTCACTGGAGACAGTTTTCATTTTAAAGAAAACACACTTGACCATCTGGATTAAGTTATGGCAGACTGCTGAGTATTTTTCTTCCTTCAGTCCCACGTATACGTCTAGCAACATCATATTTGTCACAGCAGTAACCTCTGATAGGCTCCATGGCTCTTTTGAAAGTCTGCTGATACCTGCTCCAAACTTAGGAAGTCAAATTGTAGTCATCATGATAAATGACAGCCAAAGAAGGCATCATTTGGTATTTTCATAATCTTAAGATAGCCACTACCATTACTCTTTCTGATGCCATAACATGTACTCAGCAAGCAGCAGCTACAGACAGCCAAGTCCATCTATCATACCAGTTACTATCTTGTGTTTTACAGCAAAAAGAAAATAACAACAAAAATCCAAGACAAAATGAGTACCTGCCCATAAGACCCCTGTTATTCATAAGCTCCTAGGAGTGCAAAATATGCATAGCTCAGAACTTACTTGAATTTATCACACTTCCTCCACTCTCCTCAAGTTAGATGCATGTTCCAGTTTTAATCCCTACTCACCTG
The DNA here is from genome assembly GCF_028554395.1 of Pezoporus wallicus. Classification (NCBI taxonomy): domain Eukaryota; kingdom Metazoa; phylum Chordata; class Aves; order Psittaciformes; family Psittacidae; genus Pezoporus; species Pezoporus wallicus. Next base: position 1,054,004 of record NW_026642992.1, on the reverse strand, counting down.
AAAGGAGGAACAGACAAGCTACATTTCTTATATTAGAATCAACAAACAACAAACATGGAAACCAACAAATAAAAGTATGCAGACAGTACGTAAGAAGTGGTGAGTGGGAAAAAGAAGGTTCAAAGGCTACTGAAGTAGCTCAGGGCTGCATTCAGCACAAGGTACTTTCACCGAACTCAACAAATTTATGTACAACTTACATGCAGATCAGACTCATCTCCAAAAAAAAATCCTTTAATTCTCTGTCCTGCAATTAACAGATGAATTTGCTGGAAGCAGGAATTTTACAAGCACTACCTTACACTGTACTACACAAAGATTTTGAAGCTTCAAACACACTTAAATGCAACTTTTCAACTAAAAGAACTCTTGTTTTGAAACACAGGAAGTTAAGACCTAAAGTTTTGCCCAGAGAGGGAATCCCACAGTGTTTAAAAATATCTGATTCAGCAGAAGGTAAGCAGCAGCATTAATAATACCTTTATTATGTCTTGAGAACAAGCACGGGTCACCCCTGCTTTCTGTTTACACTGCAGTGACACCTGAAGCTTCTAGAGCAATTTGTTCAGCTGTGTATACAAGCCACATTATGTGCTGCATTCCATCTGGTGGCCAAATTTTATCTCATCATCAATATCCACACACAGTTTTTGATCTATGGTCATTACAGGTGAATAAGCAGCTTTTCTGTCTCACACGAATTTTGCCTTACAATTGATAACTAGCAAATACAATCTGTGTATCTCAATGCCATGGTAGAGTATATGGTGTCTAACTGGCCTTTACAACAGATGAGATTACAATTAGCTGAAATATGAGTAGGAGGAAAACAGTGCTCTTAGGATCTTCCCTGGTCCATAACACTGCCTCTGGACAAATGTGCATAGCTAACAGCACGGACAGTAGAGCTGAGTACTCCCAGCTCTTCCCCAGTAAGTATGCCCAGAGTTATGAAAAGGTTGCTATCCTTTTGAATCCACATTTTGTATTATTACCACTAGTCAAGCTTATTCCAGCGCATACAATGTTTCTGTGACTGCTCAGGTTATACAAAGAACATTTAGGAGAATTAGGACACGATAGCAGCACATAAAGCTTTCTACAGCTTTTGCAGTTCAACCAGGAGTAAGTCCTCCATAAAGTCAGTGCTGCATACAACTGCCACACTTGCAGTTAAGAAGTCATCTCAGATACTGCATGGGAAGGAATGATTCATATACAGAAGAGCTTTAACAGTTCTCAAGGATGGAAAACACAATGGTATTTTTAAGGTATAAATTCCTTCTTCATCAAATGAAAGGAAAAAAAAAAAAAAGAAAACCATGACAAGATTTTGCAGCCCACTCAAGACTGAGTCATATCCATGGAGGAGTTAAAATTACCATTTATTCTTTTTCCCCCCACATAAGGTTGTCTTTTCCAGCTTCTCTCATACCAGCCGGCTATCACCTGCATTGCTGTTTCCCCATGTCCATCTAAGCTACTCTCCTTCTACTTCATTCCATTTATCTTCTGCCACCCATGTGAGTTATCACTTGTCCCACTCCAGTACATGAGAAATACATAATAAAAATTGAGCAAGGACTGCAAGTGGAACAATGAAGAGGAGGAAGACAGTGTCTCATCTCTGAAAGAAAGCTAGTCAGAAGGAATAGCCGACAAATCACTCTGCCCCAAACTTCTTCCAACTCCATTTAAAAAAAAACAAATTAACCAACCAAAACCAACTAAAAGCCAAAACCAAACCAAACCAACACAATAAAAACCCACAAACAAACAAACCAAAAAAACCAAACAACCCATAACTCATAATGAGAATGGTCAGGCACTGCAACATGCTCTCCAGAAAACCTGTGATATGTCCATTCTTCTAGTTATGCAAAATGAGAATGGACAAGTCCTAAGCAACCCAGCTTAACTTTTGAATAAGGTCCTATCTGAGCAAATGTTGCACAAGACAATCCCTTCTGACCTGAATTTTATTCAATGATCATATAAAAGACACAGACTTCATGAGACTTTCCAAGCTATATCAGTAACATTGATAAGAACCAGCTTTGTGGGAAGAAGAGCTGGCAGGAGGTCAGAAGCCTTTATGATAAACATCTACATAAGGGTTATGGCTCCTCCTTGTTTTTACTGAAGTTATTCTTTTACATGAATAGGGACTAGGAAGTAAGAAGACATGAAGCTCGAGGCCTACACTAAATATTTTATGGGTTATTTTTATGAGACAATACAAGAGAAGCTGCTGAAAAATAACTAGATTTTAGCAAAGGCTGGTTTAGATGTATAATTGAGGAGACCTATGGTGGATGTGCATGTGTCAAGCTTCACTTGGTAGAGCAAGTAAGTCTGCTACCTTAAGAAAAAGTTTTTTGTAATTGGTTGCTAGTTTGTGGGTTTTGTTTTGGTGTTTTTTTTTTTCCCCATTAGATTTCCTGCTGGATGTCTGAATTGATAGTTATGAGACAGCCTCCTTCCATCCGCAGTAGGAAATCAAGCACATATTGATCGCCCAACGTGACATTCCTTGCAAAGCTAACAGAAACAACAAAACAGCTTCTTCCTCCAGTACAACAAGATACTAAACACTGTAGCCTCTTAAATTGCCAAGTCCAGCAGATTGGGATTTAATACTACTTCCAACTAGTTTAATCTAGAGAGATTGGTCCTGGTTTACCAATTTGTGCAGAATAGCTCAGCAGCCCAAACCACTCATCACGCTGGTTCCTCAGGACTGGATAAGAAATAGAAAATTGCTTATGTTCAATCCCAAAACAAAGATCAAGAGGAAAAAAAGAACAGAAGAGATGTTAGGCAGGCCTTTCAAATCCTCCCCATCTCCATTTAGAGACATTCAAAAAGGAAATGCTAGCTTTAAAAAGCTCAAAATTGCAATGGAAAATAAATCAGTGAAAGTAAGATCAAATTAAAGTTCTTCTAGAAGAGGAAACTTGATTGCTGTGGGATATTCGGACAATTGTTCAGAGCTGAAGCTGGTTTTTTTTGTCTAAGTGCTGTTTTCTTTCATTTTGCTTTTGTAACATGAATTTCTTCACATTGGCGTAGAAGCAAGTTACCTCCCAAGGAGCTGGAGAGACAGTCAAATAACTGGCAATGTTTTACTTTTGATTGAATGTCTTGCTTGAGGCGTATTTTCAGGCTTTGGATGAAAGCATGGGAAATTGCTATGATAAGCCTCAGACTTTAAAGTAGTGGTGTAGTGGGGAAGACACTTCACTATAGCACAGATTGTGGAACATTTCAAAGCAACACAGCAGAACATTATTCTGTTCCTGACAGAAGATTCTGTTACTCTATATGAGATTAACAAAACACACACAAATATAAAACCCACTTTTAAGGATTTCTATAGTACCAGCCCTAGAAAACCAACAGTGATTTTGAATGATACCTGCAATTTTCTGTATTATTTGCCAGTTTGCAAAGATTAGAGAGCACGGAACGTTCAGTAGGATTGCTAAAGGATTTTATCCTTTTTTTGAGGTAAATGGCACACAGTGTTCAGCATTTTGACACTGGCCTGTATTAGTTCCTAACAGGAACTATTAGTGATGCATTGTGCTCGCCCATGCTGCAAAAGGCAGTGGCTTCATCTGGGCAAATACCTTCTCCATTCCTTTCCTATATCCAGGTTCCAAAGTCTCCACATGACTTATCAAGAGTTAATCATCAACATATTTGCACTGGAAATTTTCAGTCTTTTCTAGATAACTGTGTTCCTGAACAGGAAGGCGAAATTCCTTACAAGCAAGGTATTTTCCTGTGAACAGAGAGGAGGACCTCTGGTGGTACTTACATACAGCTTATTTTCATTAGAACAATTTCAAGCAAGCTAGCTCAAACCAGAACATTGAGGTCTCTGCCAAAAGTACATTACATTTTAACCACAGTTGTTAGCCACCACCTGGTTGGATAAGACCATTTCTCAGGAACTTATCAAACATGCAGATAAACATTTGCTTTTATATTTGCTCTTTCACTGCCTTCTTTCCTGAGGGTACTAAGAAAAAACTCAGAACAACCAGCAGTGTGTTCTGGCCTCCCTGTATTTCGTTCAATAACACAGAAGTAATATTTCACCCAGATCGCTTCAATCAAGTATAAAGTCTTGGCTTACCTTTCTGGTGTTACATCTTTGCTGCTGCTTGAATGCGCTGTATCAAATGTATTTCCATTTCCTCTGTAAATGGAAAAGTCTTCCCTCCTTGCAGAAAAATAATGTTCCTTTCCAATCCACAGTCACCTTCCTTTCCAGTAAACAAGACCCAGATAAAGCAATTCTTCTCCCTGGCTGAAGAGAGGCAGCAAAGCCAGGGTGTGCAATTCCTTCCCCTCAGGTGCATCAAATCTGCTGCAGGCAGCTTGCTGCAGGGAGGTGAAGAAGATGAGAAGTTCACTGTTAATTTAGTGGACACCCCACAGGTGGAAGCAGCCACAAGCCAAACACTTGATGTCACCTCAAGAACCCCTTTCTTCCAGGACTTTTTCTTCACTTGCCCCCTCACTTGCTTGACCACCTTAGACAAGCCCAGACCCAAACGAGTGTTTAGTGATGGGGCCATAAATTATTTATTCATATATTTGTTAGCTCATTCTTATTCACAGTAATTTTATCTATACTGCATCTTGTGATCCAAATTTCCCACTGCCCACACCACCCCCCTAAATTTCCTCTGACAACTCTTCTCCCAGCAGGGCCCACATTCCAGTCCCCCTTCCTCAGCTCCCCATTCCTCGGCTCCTTGCCTAGCATCCAACCCGCTTCCCAGCAGCACAGGGGCCGGCTGGGTAAGCTGGTACCCCACCCACCCTACCTTCACACTGCTGCTTCCCCCTAAAATCACTGACATTAACTGGGGGTCCACCAGAACATGACTTGTCCTTGAGGCTACCCTCTTCACCAGGCTCTTCCCCCTCAGGGCCAAGAGCCAATAAGAAAAACCTAGTCAAATGAGAGGCTTTGCTCTTCATCTTCCCCCCTTCCTCCCTATATTGCCTCTGATCCCATCCTGGCACCAAAAGCCTTAAGGGCTGTGATACTGCTATATGCCTGTTTAGTGCCTTTTTATAATCTGAAGGCTGAATCTTTATGAGGGTATAAAAACCTCTGGGATATTTTTGGCTAACAGGACAAAACACTAGAGGATTTTGTCTCATAGTGGCAAACAGTGGGTACTAGGTTGGTTTACCCTCAGATGGATTACCAGAAAGGTACCCTGCAGGAGAAAGGATAGTTTGGTAGAGCCCAGCAATGCTCAGATCAACTATTTCATAAAAAAAAAAACAACAAGTGAAAAACTTTGATGGAGAAGCTGAAAAATATTATGAATAGTTTCAATGAATGACCATGAATATGACCGCAGGTACAACAAACTATTCACTGCTTAAAAATTTTTGCTAAGGCTAGGAAAAATGACACCAGCAAAACATTTGATATTCAGCAGCATACTGCAGTAAATTGGAACCATTTTACAACATTTTGAATGCTGGAAATCTGAATAAAGGCAAAAAAAAGCTGCATTTTCCTAGCATAGCGAGAAGAGTTAGGAAGACATAATTAAAAAAAAAAAAAACGAAAAAACCAACCCAAGTCAGGCTGATTAAAGAACTCAGATTTCGCTTTTCTGATGTGTTATTGGCTGTATTTATGCAATATGAAAAACAGCCTGACCAAACTCAGACTGACCCAACTTAGATACTGACAACAAACTCTCTTTAATTACAGAAAAAGAAAGCAAACGCAGCTTAGTGTCCTGTCTTTTGCTGGAGCTCATGAGCTGTTACAGGATGAAGGGTGCTACTTATGGCTTGCACATCTTTTCCAGTAATTAAGTGTTGGCTGAGAACTCATTTGTCCAAACTATTTTTTCCCCCACTAACCCTCTCTTAAAGCATCCACTATCTAGAGCAGCATTTGGTGGAGTTCAAATCCCTTACATCCCAGTCTGAACTTTGTTCTTTCCATAACAAAGCTAGAGCTTGCAACTTCAAATTTAAAATAAGAAGCTTCTGCTTTTTTTACTAGAATGATTTGTTACTTCCTTGCTCTATGCAGAATAATGGGTTTGGCCTCATTAAAGTCAAGAGTAGGCATTCAGTAGCAGTGCTCACATCACATCAGCAAGGAGATATTAATTCCTGGATACTGTGTGACACAACTGTATGTGTTTGTTACAAAAGAAGGTAAATTCAGTGATTAGCCAGGGCAGATTTTGTGTGTCCTATAAAATGGACAGATTTTGTGTACCCTTTAAATGTTCTTTGCTCACTTCAATATAGGTATTGCACTATACAAACCCCTCTGTGTTTGTTAGTAAATGGAAAGGTTTATTTTGAGAATGCAATTAGTATTTAATACCTTGGAAGATGAACAGCTATTGTAAATATAGAATAAAGGCTAAAGCATAGCTCTTCTGTTCCTGTATTTTTCTTCAACAAGAAAAGATACACAGCACTAAGCTGCATAACTTCCATAAAAGGTGCTATAACTAATTTAGAAAGACAATGCTTCAACAAATCAGCATTTCAGATAGACATCAGTGAGCATGCGTAAGAATTCAAAACGGGTCCAGAGAGTGTTCTTGATCCCCTTCAGCTGTGCTTTGAACTATGAGTAGTACCTGTTTTGCCATGCTGCCCTATTCTCAGCACCTCTGCCCTCAACTCCAGCAGGCCACTAATTTTCCTTATCAGTTGTGTGAGTGTTAATAAGCCTTGTTGGCTCATTTACATCAGTGGACACTAATACAGTAAGAAATGAACACATTGATTTCACTGAGATCCCCTGGGTAGCTGCCAGTTACCGACAGTTCTCAGTTGAGTATGAAAACAGCAATGCTTTTCTTTGCAAAATGGCTATTCCCCTGCTGCTGGTCCCTCCCCCCTCACTCACTTCTGATCAATACATCATTCTGATTTACACACACATCTTCCTCAAAAGACTTTGAACCAACTCAGTACAATTGCAAGCTCAAAGAAAATGCTGGCATTTATTTTTTATGTTGCTAACTAATTCTACGTATCTCCTCACTCAGGATTCAAGAAAAAGTTGATTTTAATTGAAACTGAGGTAAAGAACAAGATTAGAAAGGTAGCTCTAGTAGAAATGACAGTGTATCACACCATGAAGAATACGTGGGAATTTGTTTAAGCAAGACAGAAGTGAGTCTGAGTCCTAGCGGCAAAGAATTTAATGCTAAAATCTATGAGAACTAATGTGTGTCCCATGACCTTTACACTCAACAGTTACAGTATAAATCAGCTCAATTTCACCATAACTGCTCCAAAATCAAATGTTTATTATGGATATACACACAGAATGACATAACCAATGTTCCTACTCTGACCAAGACTAGATCAAGCAGACGCAATTAACATTTTTTTTTGAGATTAGCTTCATAAATTACCTTTCGTTTTTTCTCACTAAACTTTTGAATTTCATAGGTACTAACATCATTAAAAAAGACATAGTGGCTTTTGATGACCTGCACAATGATGACCTGAATTTCTGGTTAAGGCTCTAACATTTCCCATCTTCCAATAAGGAGATGGGGACAACAAAACCTATGACTAAAACTTAAGCTTCCTGGAGCAGGCTGTCTACAAGTATAGCTAGGATAGTAATTTGCACCCTCCTTCAACCACACATAATACAGTCTTTATTCAGAAAATAGCAAAGTCATTTCACACCATGCCAAAGGTCAGCTTTTGCTGTATTAATAGCTGCTCTGGGAGGATCAGTGTTGTGCTATCCTACATTTTTTCCAGCGCCTGGAGATGCAATTTCCTACAATCTGCAGGCAATTTCCCACCAATTTTCTTGTGGAGCTAATAGGCTGTGACAGGAGATGGAGCTAGAAAGCAGCAGGCAGCTTCAGAAAAGAAAAATTGCATCTCTGCCACCTAACTGGGCAATCTAGGAAGACAGAGTTTATAGCTTTGTAGTGTTATTGGGCCCCATGCTAACAGCAAATCATTCAAGCTGCTATATGAATTTCATATTCTTCTCCTTCTAAATTTGTTACCACCACATATCACTTTGTAGCACTTTCTCTACAAATGACAGTTAAACATGGATAATGTATGATTACTAGTTTAACTGCCTTTTAACTAGACAAGCCTTGCTAAATGCTATTCACACTTAAGAGAAATATACCGTCTCACTGTCAAACACAGTGATATTTTAGATTACTTTCATACTTGTCAAGGTACAAAGCAGATGCTTCCAGAAACGGACTCATTTGTAAGCTACATTCAAATCAATCACACAGTGCAAACTATGGGAATATTTTAAAAAGTCACTACAGTGAGTACACCTATTGTGGTAAGAAAGTCCCACTGATCTTACGTAATACAAAATGAAAGTGTAAAAAAAAAAAAGGCGCCAAATATAACGCTAAGTTCTCCTATTCTAGTAGCGCTTGAAACCTAAAAAAGTTAAACTGAACAGTCTACAATCAGTTCAAAAACATCCATGAAAACATTTAGCTTACAAATTTAAAATTACTTTAGTAAAAAAGAAAGTTACTAAAACTAGTAAAGCTATAAGAATGTATCACCATATCCACTTTAACGGAAAGGAAAGGATTTAAAGCTGCTAACCCTCACCTAAGACACATATTAAAAAAAAAATAAAAATCAATGAATTAAAGAAGATTATTCAAAGGCACATAACACCAGCAACTACTGCAAGTTATATCTGTCACTGTACTTCCCCTTACTATTACAGCAAACCCCGGTATAAATACTGTAAACACATTTTAATACTGAACCCTGTATATCTGTATGTTTTTCTTCAGTACATAGAAGAGCAAGTTTCTGAAAGCATGGGAATTATTAAAAACAACCACCAATACTAATCAAATTATTATAATTAGAAAAATCTGCAAGGTTAATATTTTCCTCTCCTCCCCACTAAGAATAAATTAAGTAGAGTAAAAAACAATCCCATCTAAATTATTGCTGTCCACTGGGAGACAAAATTAATACTGAGAGATATAAAATTTTACTATAATTCAACCTTAGGGATTTTTTTAATTATTTAAGTAATTAAAAAGTGTAAAATTACAATGAACAAAGTGTTGAAATATTCTAACATGCATTTTGAAGTTCTCACATCTAAACCACTTGTCATTAATATCCCCATTTCATATTTGTGGTTTTTAGTAAGTTGTAGTTCAATAAAATACTGAAGAACCACACAGAATTATAAATAGAGTACCAGGTCAATAACCTGCACTCAATAAAGAAGAGTGTCTACATAAACAAAAAAAACTATGAAACCCATTCAAACCCAAGAAGTACTTCCTTAAAGAGATTCACTGATAAAAACACAAGAGTATCAAGACTCTAGAATCTTGAATTTAACAAGTAACAATTAATGATTTCTCTATAGAATTCTGAAGTACACATTCAAAACCTCAGTGATATCATAGATTAGCAAATATGCACTCAACTGCTGTCAGAAATACACATTTCACATAATTAACAATCAAAAAGAGAAATGTATAAGTATTATGCGTGTATACTGCATTAAAACATTTCTAAAGGACTAATACATATGCAGGAGGAAACATGGGGGAGCACAGTAGTAAACTGATCCCTGTATTGAAAGGAAACTTGTTCTAGGAAGTAAATTTAATGTGGTGACAAAATTGAATCAGTCCAAAGTTTTGCTGCATGCATGGCATGCTAAGCAATACCAAACTGACATTAAGGACTTAACAGCAGTGTTTGGATGATTCATTGGTAATCAAAAAATATTTTGAATTTTCAAAGCCATCAGATTGTATATTTACTTGAAATTTAATTAAGAAAATACTCAGGTCCAACAAAAAAAAAAAGCAACAACAAAAAAAAAAACAACAAACCCACAACAAAACAACAAACCCAAACAATAGCTGATAATCCTTTAAGAATAAAGTGAAGCTTCACTGCTCTCCAAAACATCTTTTCCTAGCAAAGCACAAAATAAGCATTATTAGCTTATCATAATTGCAGCCAATTTTTGAAGTAATGGGGTAATCCACTGTGGATTGTCGTAAGGAAGTGGTACAAAGACTGTGATGTGAAACAGATGGATTTTATTTTCAACAAATTAGGCTCACTACCAGGAAATTAACAAGTGATTTCTAAGTTTCCCAACACTATGAATTAATGTTCATTTATGACCCCTTCTTTCTGCTTGTTAACCTTTTTAAGATGCCATTAAAACCAGACCTTGAAGGAAAACCAGCATTTATTATTTGCAGTTACAAGCCATCATCTCAATTTTCTATACTAATGCCAGAGTATACAAAATGAACAATGATAACAGTATGTTTGATTACTTAATCTCCAAACTATGTATTATCTTCACCTCTGACTAATTCTTGGCAGAAAACAGAAAGAGAAATGAGGTTCAAGAGGTACTATACCTTTGTATTATGAACATAGCAAAGGCAATCCTTGCCAAGCTCTATGCAAAAGCAATTGTCTAGTGTGCGTTGCAGCATTTCTTCTGCGAATCAACATAGCTTTAGGAGAAAAGGTCTCAAAATTTAAGTTTTACCTCAGAAGAATTTTCCTACCACTTCAGAATTTTTCTACAGAGTCAACTACACTCATCAGTAATTTCACATACAGTTAAAGTATGAGTATGGAACAATGATGCTATCTTATATTTGGGTTCTGGCCTTGGTAATGAAAATTATTACAACAGATGCTGGCTGATACCTATGCAGCTATCCACTAGAAGATTCAATCACCAACAGACTTGTTAGCAACAAAATTCTTAGTAATGCATGAGCCAGAAAGGGCACAGCCTGTCATTCAGCTTTGACTGAAGTGTAGGAACTAGCAATGCAGAAAAAAACAAACAAAAAAAAAAAAAACAAAAAAAAAAACCACCCCCCCCCCCAAATAATGTAAACTCAAAACTTTGCTTAGATTTGAAAATGGTAACTAATAAGAACAGCACTTTAGTTCCAAGGAAACACAAATCCAGTGCTCTCCAGAATTAATATATCGTAGAAGCAATATGTTATTTTGATATACAGCATCTTTCAGAACAGTCTGCCTGCTGAAGGCAATCATTCATTCATTCCTCTTCCCTTTGGTGTTTTCTTGGTGTATTCAATTCATAGATGTTTTTAATTATGTATGAAGAAAAAAAAAAATCTACACCCCCCCCAAAATAAAAAAAATAAAGAAAAAATAAAACCAAAAAAAGCCACACCCATGTGCTTAAAGCATGTTCAAAGCACAGGTTTTGCTCATTTAGAAAATGTTGAGTGAGCAAGCTTTTCTCCTATACAGTTGAACAGAAATTTTGAGTAAACTTCCCAGAAATGTCAGTAGTCTCACAAGGCAAATTTTTAAAGCACCCAGGTCCTACATGTCTGTTTTCCCCTACAAAATCTACCATGCTGCACTAAGCACTTAAGCTGCAATTGGACATCTGGGAGCATATTGCTGAAAATAGGATTATCAATTGCTGGAAAGCTGATCTTGAGCTACAAAAAATACTAGGTAATGGGAAATACTGAAAACTGGCTGTGACTTAACTCTCTTTCCTCTTGGGATTAGATGACTGCTTATGGATGTCAAAGAAATGCTCGCTTCCAGCTCCAATACACATCTCAGGTGTCACTGAATTACTATGCAGAAACATCTGAACAACTTGATGTTGACATATGTCAGTGAAATGTGCCATCATACTGGAATCTCATTCTAGGTGAATTTTGCAGTTTAGGTATCAGGTGAAATCTAAAATGTATGTGTGTGCATGTTCCCATCCTTCCTTGTCCCCACATGTATCCCACGCCATGAACCGTTTCTTTTGGTGTTCATTGGGTCCTACTCTGAGCTGCTTCACCTTTTCTATTCTGTAGTACAAGAACTCTCTCTGGAAGGACACTGTAACTCAAGTCTTGCATACACCTACATTCTCACCTTCTCTCTATACACTTGTGGTTAAGGAAAGCCCAGACAAAATCCTTTGAAGAGACAGCACAGTTGGAGTCAGCACAGCTTCTCCAGTGAACTGGCTTAACGGCTAAACAATTTATCAGTATTGTTAAATCTGAATTCAGTACTCTTCCTTAGCCTGGAAACAATAAATTCCACCCTTCTTAGTTGCTAGAATGGTTGAAGTTCCTCACCAACTCAAAATTGTACCAATACAATAGAAAATATGAAGGAGTACTTTAACCAGATTACATGATCCCGGCAAGCTCACAAGTGCAGCAGCCTTTCACAAAAAAAACCTAAACCAAAACCAACCAACCAACCAAAAAACAAACAGCTGGTCAATCTGAGTTTACTTGAGTCACTTAGACACTTCTGAAAATTCTACCTGCATCACCAATGGAAAACTGTGACAGAAAAATTATGGTCAATTGTTTATACAAAGAAGTATGCATGTGATCAGATGGCAGATTCTATTTTGATGTTTATATTAAAAAAAACCACTATTTTAACAGTCTGTGCACTTCATATTTGTTTCGTGCTCCCTCCGCCCTTTAAAGGGGCAAAAGCTTTTCAAATGCCAAGCAACTTTGAAAGAATTAATGTGGATAAAAATTCTCTCTCAAGGCTTGTGGGTTAATGTCGGGATCTTTCCTTGTAACTATAATCCAAGAGGTATTCTGACATAGACAAATGCATTGTGTGGAATAGTATCACGATTTTTCTGCACAATTGATTTATAAAAGGTTTTGCCTGGTGCACATAAAATATATATATATATACATATATACATATATAACAGCTGGCAAAGGATTTTGTTCAGTTGAACTGGTATTACCACAAATGTCCTCTTCATCAGTTATTGTTTGCACTGACATCTAGTACATAATTTGTAAGGATTCCCTGCTTCTATCTGGCGCTAGTGTTTGCCAGACCTGCACCCAAGTATCTCTGAACACTGAGGACCACCCAGCAAACAAATACTGTCCCAGGAAGGGGTAATCAAAGGAATGTTTCAGGATTGTAATTAAATTGACACGCGCCCACACACACACAAATAAATTACCTGCACCATAGTTATTGATGTACCTCTTTTTTTTCCATGTGCTTTTCCTAGTGCCTTTTCTGTTAATGCTGGTCAGGGTTGGTCTGCTTCTTCATTCAATATACAATTATTTTCATCCACTTATTTACACAGCACTACAAGAATTTATGGAAGTTTTAAGCTCTATTAGTTTTAAATCTTGTACATAATAGCATAGACCAAGATGCCAAAATTTCACCAAATGTATCTTTTCATTAAAAATTACATCTGGTGGAACAGGCTTTACTGTTTGACAAACGAAAGACAAAAATTTCATAAACTGCAAGTGAAACCTGAAAAAACATCTGGAGAGGACTATTGTATGCTGCATCCCCAAATTTGCAGACCCAAAGCTTAAAGCAGGTCTGATTGGGGGAAAAAAATCTTTCTTAATTACAAAGAAATATATGGTACAAATATGATTAAATTCATTCACACACATAAATAATGTCCAATTCCATAACTTCTCTAACTCATTGTGCATTCTGGAAGCTAACAAGAAAAGACAAGGTATTTCATTATTTTCCTGATACTATGATTTTGAACTTCCTTATTGCAAAGAGTGTGGTCTTCCTAACAACCACTATGTTGCAAGTTATAGCAGAACCGTTATATAAATGTTCCTGTGATACCAACTTTAAAGAAAGGCAAAAGAACATCTATGAAGTAAAAGCCAAGGTGACAGCAGTGTGGCAGAAATCCAAGTCTTCCAAATTTGCCACTGCTGCTAAATAAAGTCAATGATCACTGGCAGAGTCAGACATTTGCAAAAACTTCAATATGAAAACATGGTCAGTGTAAAATTCAAGTATCCTAGTACATACTCTCTTTTTAAGATTTCTCTTTTTAAAATGGCATAGCACTTCACTGTTTCAATGTATCAAATACAATTATTTCTTTGAAAAGCATTATGGTTCTCCTTTTTGTGTCAGTATGTGTGAAAGAAACATGACCACCACCTAAGCTGGGATGTCATTTTCATACAGATTTCATACTCACAACACAGCAACAGGCAAAGATACAGATATATATGGATAGAACACTAATTTTAAATGTCTAGAAGACCAGATTATCCTGAATGGTTAACATTTTACATTCCAAATGCAAGGTTAATGTATTAAGGCTATTACAATTCTAGATGTTATAAAACTGGTTTCAGTAGAATGGTCATGAAAATTGAGAAGAAAACTGATGTCGCTTCAGACAGGAAATAGAGAGAAAATTTGCGCCCAGATGAGAAATTTCCTATCCAGTGAATGTATCTGTCAGTCAAACTTGTTTCTTCCTAGTTACATGTCTTTAAAGAGCACAGATATAGGCCATTGTCAAATTCTAGCAAAATGAGAAAGCAGCTCTTCACGGATGAGTCTCCCAGTTTGTGTAATCTGAATTATTTGTTCAAAGATACCTTTTCGTTCATCTGTACTCTCATTTGGCAACAGAAATTCCAATTAAATTTCAGAATGTAGGAAATATATGACCCTCACTGGTGCAACAGTTAGATTTGTCCAGCACAACATGGTAGAACTCATTAATCTGAAAGAACATGGTTAGAATAAAATGTACACATTCTCTCCTCATTCATTTCTCGAGTACACCGCAAAAACTTGAAGATGCATAACTTTGGTAACTGGCTGCTTAGCATGGCTCTCCACCAATGTTACACTGATTGAACAGGGGAAAGGACTGAAAGATTGTTCAGTACAAATATACAGACCCTGTAGGCCCGCATAACATGGGACACTCAGGGAATTTAATTCTAATTAATATGTACAGTGGATTAGTTTACTTAAAAATAAAAATATTTCTTTGTCAATATTCTCACAAGAAATTAAGAAGTTAGTTTAACTTAATTCAGGTTAATCCACTTCACTTGCATCCCTGCAAGTATCTAACATTGTTTTAGGTGATTCCCTGTAAAACTTAACACTTTTGGTAATTTGATTAAATTCACCTGAATATCTAAGCATAGACAAGACATTAAAAAAGAAACAGTCCTTAACTACCACTTCTCTGTAAAATATTAACGATGCAACTTATCTAACTTTGATTAATCACAGACATCCTCAGTTAATGAATAAAAGCTCTGATGTATTTAGTTGAAATGTGGTTCGTGTATGAATTCTGTTCAGCTGAGGGAGAAAAGAGAGGGAAGTCACTCCCTCTTCTAGAGAAATGACCAAATGAACTATGATCAAGCACGTATTACTGTATCTGCCAAAGAACATATCCATGGGACATCAGAATAAACTTAAACTGCACAACTTTGTGAAATGTTCCATTTTTATATTTACACTATCATTAGTACAAAATTGCCTTTTAAGATTTCTGTAGCACAAGACAGTATTCTACTGGACTTGATACCCTAATATGTCAAAACAACTACTTTGAAGTATGATAAAGGAATCTAGGAAGAGTTATAAAGAATAAGACACCATTTTCAAACTATACATAGTGTTTGCTTTTGCTTCTAAAAAGGTACTTATATCCCCAAAAGGTTTTAAATTTTAAATAAGCAGGGTAGGCAGGGAGAGGACGGGGGGAAGACTGGTTGTTGGTACTAAAGCCTTTACTGTAATAAACTAAAGATATTTACAATTTATACAAATGCTTGACCTTCAACAAAAATACAAAACATATCACAAGATGCAAAACCAGAAAACAAGTTCATCTGAGACACCACTTCTCTACACAGGACAGAATGCAACTTGAACTGCACAGAACAGAAAAGTATTTATCCCCCATAATCAGGCAATGAGAACAATTTGCATGAGGTTACAAGAAAGAAAAAAAAATAAAAGGCTCCAACAGTCTTCAGTAGACTCGGCTTTTAAAAACTATGTCAAAAACCTACGCTACATCTGTCCATCTTGCCTCTGTGTTCCATTTGGTCCACGTAGCCAATATTTAGTTGCTGGATGTTGCCTTCTATTTTGAAAAATTGGAGCAGGTTCATGGCAAGGTCTGGAACCTCAGTACTTTTGTTCCTTTTTAAAAGGCAAAACTTTTCTACTTCTACAATTAAGAACAATTTTGGCCCAGTTCAACTTTTAAAAGTTATATCCCCATCATATTTTTCAGTAGATAACTTCATAGACTGTAGCCTTTTTGTCTCCAGAGCCAGTGACTATGTACTTATCATCCACAGAGATGTCACAGCTAAGCACTGACGAAGATTCTTTGGACTAGAAGAAAAATAGAAATATATTACATAATTTAAAAAAAAAAAGTCTGTTACCCTCATCTCAGCATCCCAGTTTGGGTAGAGATGTAAGTGAAGATATCTGAGTCCGCTCTTGGGACTCTGGGTGTTCTAGTTATCTTTAAAATCATCATCATCCCCACCTGAAAGATACTGGCTCCGTAAGGAGTTCTCCATGCATTAAGAAGGTTATCTTTCCCAGTACTGACAAACCATTTACCTAGAATATAAAACAGAAGGGCTATGAAAAACATGAAACACATATGGGTTTTCAACTCACACCTATGAAGTCTTTTATCTAATTCCTGCTGTAAAAGTTCTCACTACTAATCACATACTTTTGCTTACAATCGGTGTGGACACTGATGCTTTCGTAGCGTGTTAACATATTAGGAAATCCCTAGATTCTATAAATTGAAATGTTTTTTTTTGCACACAAATCAACCATCACAGCAGCTTTTAGATAAACAGATGGTTGTTTGTAGGTAAGTACCTTTGAACTCATAAAGCAGAGATATTTATTCATAACTTAAGAAACTGAGATACACTCCTGCTACGGAGAGTGCTGGCCACATGTGCACCTTGAGGCATGTAACACTGACTCTTCCCCAGTGGTTTGTAGTTATGATACTGCTCTGTGCTCTGTTAATTTTTAGCCTGTCTGTGCTGAGGAACATAAAGGTTTCACTTACATTTCTACTTTGGAGACGCTAATTAATTTGTAGTATGCATACTGGAACAGGCTGCCCAGAGAGGTGGTGGATGCTCCATTCCTGGTGACATTCAAGGCCAGGCTGGATGTGGTTCTGAGCAATCTGATCTAGTTGAAGATGTCCCTGCTCATTCCGGGGGTGTGGACTAGAATATCTTTGAAGGTCCCTTCCAACCCAAACTATTCTATGATTCTATGATTATCGAATGAGCTATGACTATGTATTAATGAATTAGTGAAATATGAACTAGACCCTGACTGCCAGTTTTGTGTTCAGTGCAACTTACCACAGTAAGCAAACTTGAGTGACAATACACAACTCTCATGAAGGTGCAGTTGATATTTGTCTGGTTTATTTACATGTAGCACTTCTACGTTGCTGCTCTCCATTCCCACAGCTAGCCATTCCCCAGTAGGACAATAACCAAGGGAAAATATCTGAAAATTAAATAACATTTACACTTATTTTTTTTCCTACAAATACTTTTTTTTTTCTACAGTGATTAAATTGATTGGGAGAGGGAGAGAAAGAGCCAAATAAATTCACACTGTTCAATAGCAAGACTGCTGCTCAAAATTCAAGTGACTATAAATAATTCTGATCTTACATATTTAACTTAGAGTAATAGGCAAAGCGAGTAGTGTCAAGCTATCATTTTGTTCTGGAAGCTCAGCATATGAAAGCTCCAAAATATTGTGTTGTAAGCAGCCAAAAGGAAGAGCGGGAACAATCTGCCAGCTGCACTGGGCTCAATCTCAGCTTTCATCCTAAATGTTTCCCTCCCACCTTCCCCTCTTGCTTCCCCACACTGTAAGAAAATCCAGGTATACCTGTGATGTGAAGTCATGCTGTTGTAGCTGTCTTCCTTCTCTCAAGTCCCAGGATCTGACAGTGTTATCCAAACCTCCCGTCCAGAGCTTGGTACCATCGTTAGAAATGTCAATACAGCTGGCTCCATCTGTGTGGCCCTGGAATTGCCTGATAAAACAAACCAGACTGAATAATGATTTCCTGCCAGAGCTCAAGGTAAACACTGTTGTGGTGTTAGTTTTGGACTCTCTGTGTCTGCTGATGGGTAAAAATCAGCCCCTCCTTAATTTTTACCATGCATGAAATACAACAGTATTGCAAAAACATTTTCCAGGTGCTAGGAGAAATTAATTACATGATGGTTAGCTGAACAAAAGCAAGTACTTCCGATCGGGTTTTGAAAGCAAAAAAAAAAACCAAAAAAATCCAAAACTTGGGAGAACAGTAAAGTACAGTAACTATACTTCAAAGCAATTAAGACGACTCAGATTAAAACAAGTGCTAAAAGAACAAAACTCCAGTTTCAGAACACAGCTTCTGTATTTTTCCTTGGCTGCAAGTCAAGATGATAAATAAAAGCAGACATATTAATAGAAAGGGATTCAGATAGCGATCCAGACAGTTAATCACAAGCATTGCTGAGTCAGCAAAGTTGCATACTCTGTGGCAGACGATCATAAAAATCTAAATGGTGTACTTCGTTCTAAAAACTTCTCATCAGTGATTCTTTGTCTTCAGCAACCAGAAGGTCATCTCAAGTCTTCCTTAACCCTTCGTCAAAAGCCTTCCGAGCCTCCTGCATTTTTCATCAGCAATTAGCATTAGGAAAAATCCTGTGACTCAATGTGAAAGGTGGAGGGCGTGGGGAAAAAGACAACTAGCTTGGGAATGAAGCATATGAATCACCACATAAAGGTCACACCACACATTTTGTTTTGCAGCTCTGGTCTCAAAATACCTCATGTTATAAATTAGCAAGATCAGTCAGCAAGTGGTGGAACACCTACAGCAAGCATCTAAAAGGCAAGGCAGTCACAAGATTGGGTGCACCTTTACAGAGACCAAGCACACAAAGGGCAAACTGAAGACTGTATATAGCTAATATCTTCTTTGTTCAACAGAAAGTAAAATTTGCATGTACATTAGTACAACTCTGAATATAAATTTAGGATAATTATTGATAAATGGAGTATAACTGAAACACAGCAGATGAAGCAAATTCTTCACTGTTTGCATTTGGAACTTTTAAATTATCATGACCTTTCCCAGTTCAGGCTCTCATGGTTTAAGCCCAGACAGTAACTCAGAACCATGTAGCCGCTCACTCACTTTCCCCCCATCTTCCTTCAGCCCCACTCCCGGAGGGATGGGGAGGAGAATCGAAAGAATGTAACTTCCACAGGCTGAGGTAAGAACAGTCCAGTGACTAAGGTATAACACAAACCACTACTGCTACCACCAATAATGATGATGATAAGGGAATTAACAGGGGAAGAGAATACAACTGCTCACCACTCCCTGACCAATACCCAGCCCAACCCGAGCAGTGATCTAGCCCTTCTGGGTAACTGCCCCTAGTTTATATACTGGGCATGACATGCTGTGGCATAGAATACCTCTTTGGCTAGTTTGGGTCAGGTGTCCTGTTTCTGCTTCCTCCCAGCTTTCCCTCCTCCTGGGGAGGAGCATGAGACACAGAAAATCCTTGGTCAGAGTAAACGTTAATGAGCAGCAACTAAAAACATTGGCGCTATCAGAGCTGTTCCCAGGCAGAAAGTCAAAAAACAGCACTGCACCAGCTACTAAAAAAGGAGAAATATGATTGCTACTGCTGAACCCAGGACAGTATCCACCCCTTATTCCACACCATTCACATCGTGCTCAGATCCCACATTTTCAATATAACATCACTCTTATCTCGTATGCATACATATATATACACTCATACACAGAAAGAGATAGATTATTCCCAAGTGCATGGACCAATCCCTATAAAGCTGCTGAGTCCATCCGGTCCATGATGTCAGGCTCCATCTCTTGTAACAGTCTTTCAGAGCAGGAGAGGCTGTGTGCAGTGTTGGACTGTTGCCTGCTGATGATGCCGCAGAACTCGTCTGGTTTCATCAAAGTTCAGTCTTTGTTGGGATGACAGTTGGAGGGAAGTCAGGACCAGTCATTGGTGACCTAAAGACATCTAGTTGGTGGGCTATAAAAGTGCTACATAGCAGGCAACAGCATACAATTGAGTTCGTTGGCTGTTTTCCCCTAAAATCAAATCCCCTTGAGGTATACATCAGACTTTCCCATCTTCCCGCATTACCCACCAAGTATATTTGGGTCCCTGAGCAAAACCAGTCCCATAACTGGGTTTGCCTTTACCTGAAGCAGGAATAACCCAGACTGTCTTCCCCAGCAAATTCTTTATGTGCACCACAGGAACTTTGTCCCCTTCTACAGTATGTAAAAGTTCTGACTAGGCTGGGCCAGCCCTGTTGGCAGATCCTCTGGTGTTGACCAACCAGGTGGCCTTTGGTAAGTGTGTATCCCAATGCTTGAAAGTCCCACCACCCATTGCTCTCAGTGTAGTTTTTAACAGCCCATTGTACCGTTCGATTTTCCCAGAAGCTGGTGCGTGGTAGGGGATGTGATATACCCTTGCAGCACATGTTTCACACTCATGAATAACGTGGGCAATAGTGTCCATTGTTAAGTCCACCCCTCAATCACGGGCCCATCTATATGTTGCATCTCTGCCCTGATGGCCTGAAGTGTCATGGGCCCACCGGGCCAAAAATAATTCACCTTTATGTTGCCAATCTAAGTCCATCTGAGCCACTTCAATCTTAGCCCCTTTATCCACTTGTTGGTTGTTCTGGTGTTCCTCAGTGGCCCGACTCCTGGGTACATGAGCATCTACATGGCGTACCTTCACCACCAGGTTCTGCACCCGGGCAGCAATATCTTGCCACAGTGCAGCAGCCCAGATGGGTTTACTCCTGCTTTGCCAGTTGCTCAGCTTCCATTGCTGCAATCACCCCCACACGGCATTTGCCACCATCCATGAGTCAGTATAGAGGTAAAGTACTGGCCACTTTTCTCATTCAGCAATGTCCAAGGCCAGCTGGATGGCTTTCACCTCAGCAAATTGACTCAGTTAACGTCATGTTGACAGGGATTAGTCTTTATCACAGGAGCTGGAGTAAAATCAGCTCTTCCACTCCATCTGGGAGCCTGCTCACCAGAGACTGAAGCCGCAGCTTTCACGGGATGATCAGCCTTGACCTTTGTTCTCCTCTTCAATTCACCCGTTCCTCCAAATCTGAGGTAGGTTTTCCGTCCCACTTCTTCATGTCTACTCCGTGATCCTGCAGGTAAAACCACAGGGTGGCCCGTGGCATGCACCTTCTATATCTTCTCTCTCGAGCAGTAGGATGCCTTTTGTTAATAGCTGAGACGTGTGTTGATACATGTGGGGAGATGGATAGATCAGATAGATCATCTCTCAATTGTTTGAGGTCCTGGGACAGTTTTTCCACAGCTGAAATGATGGAAGGGGTGAGATTGTCTTCGAACTCTCAGAGTTTATGAACCATTTCATCCACTGTTAGTGGTACTATGTCATTTCAGGTTACTGTTGCCAATGAATGGGCATATGATGACGGTGCATTCCGTGTAAATTTCCGCCACATGGGTCGTGTACATTCAACTGCATCTGGATCTATGTATGCATCCACAGCATTCATCTTGATGTGATAGATGATCTCTACAATGACTGATTCCCTCAGAGACTGGATGCCTTTCTCTAGAGTAGTCCACTTGGCTGAATGACTCATAACATTGTCCTTGTATGGAAACCTTTCTTTTGCAGCTGCCAAGAGCCGCCTCCAAAGGCTGAGGGTCTGTTTCTCTCCTGCAATTGCTTCGTCAATTCCCCCTTCCCTAGCAAGTGATCCCAGCTGCTTGGCTTCCCTACCTTCATGAACTGGAAGTTCGTGATCGTCGGCCCCATTGCCCCAGCATCGGTACAACCAGGCGATGATGTGCTCCCTTGGTTGATGGGTAAATTCTTTTCGCACATTCCACAGTTTGGTTGAGGTCCGAGGTCGAGAAGTCACCTCCTTCTTCTGATTCATGTGATGATGACTTCTGACCAGATGCTGTCCAGGGTAGTAAGTGCATAGCCATTGCTTCTTCATCTTGTTCCTTCATCTTTATTTTTTTTTTGCTTTTCCCCTTGTGTACAGGGGCAACCGATATCAGTACGAATTGATCCTCTGGTTTAGCTGCAGTGATTATCACTGCAGTTGGAGTAGCTGCAGTATCAGCTGTCGGGGTTTGGGTAGCTGCTGTACCTGTTGATGGGGTTGGCGTAGCTGCTGTGTTTGGAGCTGGGGTAGCTGCATTATCTGTTGTGGTTGAAGTTTGAGTAGCTGCTGTACTTTTGCTGGGGCTTGTGTAGCTGCTGTGCTTGGAGCTGGAGTAGCTGCATTGTCTCTTGCTCTGCCCTCAATCCAAGGACATTTTTTTTCCCTTTGAAGGTGCTGGATAGTGTTGAACAGGGCTCTGTAAGCACAGGGCAAGCCCCAGCACATTGCCATGATTTGTCTCTCTCTGGTATGACCAGAATGACCACACACCTCATCTAAGTGGTTTACTAATTTTTCTGGATTTTGAGCTTGTTCACTTGTGAACTTTCAGAGCCCTGGATGGGCCCACTGGCCTAGAAACTTCCCATACTATCCCACACACCCTGTCACTCATGACTGTCCAGCCTTGGGGAAAATCTCTTGGTCCTCCTATATCGTTGTCTAACCCTAGACAAGACCCAAACCCGACTCTGCTTAACTTTTGAGATCAGATGAAATGGTTGTGGGTAAAACACGCTCTGTATGCATGCCACCATGGTGATCCCCATCCCAATCAGCAGGCAGGTCTCAAGGATACCCAAAGGCCATTGAAAACCTTCAGAACTCTCAAATGATGCTGTAAACAGTCTGTTGGGGGGCTGGGAGTGTAAGGGAATGTCTCCTTCACAGGCTGACCACACGAGGAGGGGGAAAAAGATGTATAATTGCTAAGCAAAGGAGAATCGAAAGAATGTAACTCCCACAGGTTGAGGTAAGAACAGTCCAGTAACTAAGGTATAACACAAATCACTGCTGCTACCACCGATAATAATAATGATAAGGGAAATAACAAGGGAAGAGAATACAACCGCTCACCACTTGCTGACCAATACCCAGTCCGACCCGAGCAGTGATCTAGCCCTTCTGGGTAACTGCCACCGGTTTATATACCGGGCGTGATGTGCTGTGGCATGGAATAGCCCTTTGGCTAGTTTGGGTCAGGTGTCCTGTCTCTGCTCCCTCCTGGCTTCCCCTCCTCCCTGGCAGAGCATGAGACTCAGAAAGTCTTCGGTCAGAGTAAACATTAATGAGCAGCAACTAAAAACACCAGTGTTATCAGCACTGTTCCCAGGCTGAAAGTCAAACACACAGCACTGCACCAGCTACTAAGGAGAAAAATGACTGCTACTGCTGAACCCAGGACATCATAATAGCGTATAACACTACTATTTTGGTAAGCATAAACCAAAATTTTTCTTGTCATGAACTACACAGCTAGTTGCTTGAAGCCATTTCACCGTCAGAGCACTAATACTGGATAGTGACCTGTCAGAAATGTTAATCTTCCTCTAATACATTTATTAGTCAAAGGTCTAACAAAAGATTTTAAAAGTAACTTACATTGCAATCCATTTATTCTCTGTGCAACCCACTCTAAAACTTTTAGAGATCAAATTCCCCCAAAAAACTCATATAGCTTTTTTTATGAGTGACCTAATATCAGTTCTTTATGATTTCCTGAGGAATTGACACTTTCAACTGCTTTTGTAAGTTTAATTTTAATACTTACCATCACTAAATATGAACTGAAAATTCTCTTTATTACTTAACAAAGCTTAGGACAGAGGAACACACCTCAAAGAGTTCCCTAAGTTATGTTCAGTCTACACCAACCACAAACCAGCAAAACTGCTGACTGTAGAAACCTGCAGACAAATCCCAACTAACCAAAACCAACAGAAACTTTCAGCATGTTATGGTCCAACCCTTTAGGTAGGCCCTGAAGCGCATCTTCCAAGACTAGGCTGACGCTACCAAAACTAGTTTCTGCTCAACTCAGGTGGCAAACCACATTCTTTGTATAAGAAATACTATTTACTTTGCTGTCAGGAACCATTATTCAGGAAGATAAATATTTATGCAGCTGTCCAAAGAGTAACTTCTATCAAAGTTTTCTGTAAATAAGTAATGACTCACCTGACCAATGTCTGATTATGCAGATCCCACACTGCAATGTTCCCATCACTGCAGCACGAAAAGCACACCTTGGAATCAGGGCTGATAGCCAGAGCATAGCAGGCAGGGGCTGAGGATGTCAGCTCTGCTTTTATACGAGGAGTTGGTGCTGCCAGGTCCCATATGGACAATGTGCTGGCTTCTCCGCCAACTATTAGGGTGCATCCATCAGGCAGCAATTTACAAGAGCGGATGTAGTTATCTCTGTTCTGTACAACACAAATCACCTCAGTTATGTTAATACATGCCCTGCCAATAATGACCACTAATACAATTCCGACTGCATCCAAGTTTTAAACAGTATGCAATTTTTTCCATTATCAGAGTACTGAAGAGGAACCAGAAAATTCTAAAAGGCTTCAGACACCTATTTCTCATCACTAACCAGAGACTGCAGCTGCAGAAACCAAACTGCAGACTTCTGCTGTCACAATCTACTCTGTTTTAAACCTGATGAATGACGAGTCTGCCAGCTCATTACACAAAAACAGAGCCAAAGTAAGTTTGCGTTTCTGCAAGTGCACTCCACCAGTGAAGGTCACCAACAACAGAAATATTAAATCAAATGACCTTTCATTTGGCATTTAGGTAACCCTATGCAAAAGTGTGTTTCAAGTCTCATGCCCTTCAGGTTTTGGAGTTCCTTTCAAATACTATTTTGCATTCACCACTGTAAAGTTAAAATATGAAGTAATCCCATAGTGCTCCTGAATTTATGTTGGTCCTTGTTCAGCATGACTCTTATCATACTTGTATCATTAGTTTCACATTAATGATACTATTGCTGACTGAGAGGTACTACAGGGGATTTAGAACTGGAAAACATTTCAACCTTCACTTATTACAAGCTTGACTTCTTAAGTGTATTGGATACCCACTTCTCCATAACAGTTGCTGAATTAACCAACACTTCTTTAAGAAATGGAGGGTTAAGATCTGTAACTGAAAACATACAAAAAACCACTGCAAGAAGTAGTCAAGAGCATTCCTACTACTATTCTCTTATTCATAAAAACAGGGAACAGTATTTTGTGCAGTGGGCTTAGTCTTGTCAGTCATTACTGCTCCATAGCTAAAATGAAGGCAGGTAGGACTTTGCATTCAGATTGATACCTGCCACAGAACAGAATACATACTCAACCATACTTTTACTACTAGACAACTAACATAAGAGTAGCAGTAAATAAAGGGTAAAGGCTAAACCCAAACTAAACTAAAACAAAAACCACATTACATTTAATTGGATCAACACTGAATCTAGAATTATTTTCATTCAGAATATATATTAGTGTGCTTTGTGACAGTAAGTCTTCTTAACATTTCACAAATGTTTATGCTGCTTCTAACATGAGAAGCATGTTTAATTGAGCCATCCTTTTTTTTTAATTAGGTTTTCTGCTACCTATACTGATGCACTCAGTCCCTTTCAGATCCTGCAGATGTGGGAACAACCAACCAAAATGTGTAACTCGTGGATCACCAACAAAAGCACAGAGACTTAAACTGACCTTCATACTTTGTCACATTATTTCATTATGTGGTTGCTGTCCTCTTACACAAAAATCCGGTTGTCACTGCTGGTGTGAGTGAAACACCTAGGAAAGTTCTGTGCAGCCCTGCATAAGCCTGGCTACATTCCTTTTAAACTCATGCACAAAAATCATCAGCATGACTAGAAGGGGAAAAAATTAAAAAAATCAGCTACATTCTCTACTCAGAATTCTTATCTGATCTGTTACTTGACCCCTAGTGATGGTATTTATCCCTAAACAAACCAGAACTCTTTTCCACAACTCCACCTGTTACGTGTTAAAAAAAGACAGCTAAATACATAAATCAAGAAACAGAACTGCCTGCTATTTCCATGTAATATGAAGAGAATCCAGACAAGGCCAGCTATTTCCTTATTGAGTCTCCAAGCAGAAGGTACCCTTATACACAAGTTCCTGTTGACCTACCAGGCAGTCCAGCTGGGAGACAGGGCTCTTGTTGCCAGGCTGGCTGATGTCCCAGACTTTGACACACCCTTTCCCACCTGTATATACATGTCTCGTGGGGTTGCTGATGGTAACTGCACACACAACTTCCCCGTGGTTCAGAGTGTTGATCTGACGGGCATGGCGAGGGATTCCTGGACCAATGAGGGCATCAGGAGGGAAAGGAACAGGCTGCATCTGACCATCTGCAGTAACATGAAAGGAGTAGGCTCTTTTGGGGAAGAGAGAGAAGACAAAACCAAAAGTATAATCATCAGCCAGTTAGAGTGGCATAGTGCAAGAAAACGAGTATTTTTTATTTGATCTTTCAATCTTTTTTTCATGACAATCAGAGCTACAGTGCCAAGTCATGCATGCACATGAAACCTCAGAAGGAGACAAGGATTCACAAAAGGTATTTTCAGCTTGCCTCACCTGAAGCATTCGTGCAGTGGATAAACACGTTAAATTCTACTCTTAACTCTGTGCACTAAGGTCATGGCTGGTATCTGTCAGCCACCTGGATAATCAAAGGAACTTTCAAGCCCTGGTTTCTAGCCAGCAGTTCCAAGTCTTAGCCTGCAAGTCCTGCAGCAACAATCCCTCACCAGGCACTACTACTCTTCCAGTGCTCTTCCATGAGACCTGCACATGTTGCCTTGCAGAACCACTAGCCAAAGCGCAATTTTTGCTCCATTTCTGCACCTCATCTTTAACATCAGCACTAGCTGTGCTCACATACCTCTCTTTCCAGCTGGTAACTAGTGCTTTAAACAGAAAATAGAAATTTGCAGAGCGGTTGTGCACACCTTTCATAATGAACCCGATACCATCTTCCCATTATTATATTTTCTTGAATTTTTCAGAAAAGCTGAAACGCTTGGTTTCCCAGGTAGTTCTGGCACTTCTGTAACACCTAAAGTGAATCCCAGCACTGAAGAAAAACTCTTCTTTAGGGAAAGTACACAAAATTATTTCTTCATGTTCATGGCAATGCTGAAAGTCAGCTGTACTTACAGACCAGAGCACAAACAGTGGGTAATAAAGGTTTCAAGTGCAGAGGGGGATTCTTTGTTTCCTTTAAATAATAATGAAAATACTCCTGCAAAAGGCTGCTTTTTGTTACACTGGTGATCTCTTTTCAATTCTTTTTTTTTAAACCCATCCATAGCACATATTTTTAATGCTGTCATAACGTCATTATTCAAGAGGCCAAAGTGGATAAAAAAATGTTGAGATCTTTTCCCCTTATCTCCCCATTAATAAGCTATGGTCTTTATAGTGATAACTTCATTTTTCTAATACATTCTTGTGTTCAAAATTGCCCTTTCTTTTCCAAATGTACCTTCTTCCTCAGAAATCTTCAGTCACTGTAGCTCAATATTAGTATTGCATCACTCTAGCAAGGACCAAACAACAGATAATTCAATTTAATCTTCTGTTCTGAGCTACTATTTTCAAAGCATTTTATTGCACGTTACCAAGTACTGCACAGTTTGAAAGGAAGAACAAGCAAGATGACTGGATCTGTGACAGACATCACAAAGCAACTGAACATGCCCAGGAACAGAGCAGAAGATAATTCCTTTGAAAAACAGTGAGAAGTGGAGAACCAAAAGAACTTTACAGTTCTTTCAAACAGATGGTAACAGTGGAAACAGGCCCAAGCAACACCACAGTTTTCTCAAAAGGGTAAAAACTGGTTAACAATAATGCTATTAAACAAAAGAAGTTAATACGCCTGCTCAAAGAATACACAGAAATGGAGGATGAAAGAGTGCAAAAGATGACAAATCATTTTGGTCACGTAAATGTCAGGAATGGGAAATGCAAGATAAGAAAGGAAACATGAGGTTCACTCCATTACATGTATACAAGATTCACAGCCTATCAAATGTATTTCTTCCCACAGGACCCTTTATCTTTATTTGTATGAAGAATTACAGTAATGATAAGGGCTTAACTAGAAATTTGTTTGATTTCCATGAAAAGGAGTAGAGACAGAACTGTCCCAAAGTAGTTATTCACTAAACAGATGATGAGAGAGAAAGCAGAAAAGGAGTGGCAACAAGACTAGTCAAGGCTCAAAAACTGCTCTGGTTCAGGTACAGAATCCAGCTAGTCATAGCACTTAAGATGTTGAAAAGATGGGCCCGATCCTGGGCTCCAGATCAAAGTCAGTTGCAGAGTATTAGCAGTAAGAGTAGCAGTAAGAGTACACAGATCTGCACACAACTCTGAAGTCTCAGCCTGTCCCTGCTTTTCTCATGGACTGTAAAAAATAATCGAGCAAGCATTAAACCATTTTTTCCGGCATAAATAAAATTAACAATCCACTTTACATGACTTTTTTCTTTTAACGGAAGATTGCAACATAAATGTTCTGTTCAAGTCAAAACACCTAAATAATTGGTATCTTGAAATGCTTCTGTGCATACACAAGGCTTCTCAATTCTGGCTGAGATGGGGTGGGAGGAAGACAATAGGAACATTTTTCAAGTACTTCACGCATACTGTAGAATTATGATGACTCTTCCGCTCTGAAACACCAGAGACTTATGCAGTGTACTTTTAATCTAATCACACAGAATTTCCACAGTGTGCCTGTATTTAAAGTGAAGTTATATATATCTTAAAAGTAGTCTCTCTTTTTTATCATCCTGAGTAGGCATTTGCTTCCAAGACCAGCTGGTCAGGACTCAAGATGACAGAGTTTTAGGGCTTAACAAACCATCTATAATTTTTTACAAGCCAAGACAGCTTTTTCTGCAGTGCAAGTTATCGGCAATCCACTGTATAAAGAAATGGCTATACATTGCCAAATCCTTCTGTCCCTCCCAAGAGAAGCACACAGAACAGTAAATGTTCCCATTTGCATGAAGATGTGAGTCATGTCATGCTAACATCACCACGGTCAGCATACTTCTGTGCACTAGTAACCTGTATCTACTAGCTATTATGGTATAACTTTGCATTACACATACCTTTCACTTTGAAAAAATCTTTCATCATTTACCAGACTGACACTCCCTGGACAAGGAAAGCTTCTGACTCCAGAACGAAGTACTGGAAACAGCCTTCCATTAAAGTATTCCTCATTGTGCATTCACTGAACAAATGTGAAGGTCAGAAGAACTGAAATATTTTTTATTTTTGCTTTGAGCAATTCACTAACAGCATGCTATTTCTTTCCAAAAACACATACAAAAGTCAGCTTCTAACTAGAAGTTGAAAGAGTTTTCACGTGGAATTTCCTTTTCCCACTAAAATGAGAAATGTGTATTTTCAGCTCTGTGTCTGTAACGCCTCATGCTTCAATTAAAACCACACTTAAAAAAAAATACGGGGAAATACGTTTGCTCTCAATCCTACCATTAATTCACAATTTTAAACTGCAGGGAAGCAATAACATGGATATAAATCTTCCCAGTAAGCCTGAAAATCTGTGCTTAGTGCACAATTCAGCTATGAGAAAGTGTGGTTCACATCAAGGAGAAATCCACAAGAACATTAATTTACCAGCTATAGAAGACTAAAAGATAATAAGTACCTTGCTATGCAAAGCAAAAAACATGATTACAAAAACACACCAAGAACTTGCAATCCAGGGCACAGTTAAATGTATCAGAATGACAGAGGGCAAAACTCTGACACCACATGTCCATGTCCAAAACTAGACCTGATTTCCTGCCCACAACCTAAGACAAAGATAATTATTGATTAGGTGATACCTCAAAACAATCTGGAAGGAAATCCCCAAAAAAACCCCACCACCAACAAAAAAACAAACAGAAGAGCTCCTAAAACGACAATAATCTACTACTGATCAGAATCAACCTTGAAACCAAGAATATGGAAATTTACTTGATGCACATTCATACAGACAAGTCCTTGTCTGCAAAATTAATTACTGAACTACAAACAACTGAAGAGAAAACAACTAACATGAGATCATATCTGCGTACACCAAAAAATCCACGCAAAATGTAAAACCTGAAAAGCCTTACAGGAAATAAGTAAAAAGAAAACAAAAAAAAATCCACGCAAAACAAAAAAAGACAAACAAAACAACTTCACACACACAAAACCAAAACCCAACCCACAACCTGCTACCACATGCGAAGACTAGCTCATTTGTATAATTAAGAAATTGCTGAATACACTTTGACTTTCTAGATTGCTATCCAATCTCCCAAGTACATTTATACCACTTCTAACAAATTAGACTCTGCAAAGAGCAAAACTGAAATATTAACATTCAGGAACGTACATAGATGACAAGGAAGACTTGCATTTAATGAAGTTACAGAAGAAGGCAAGAAAAAGGCAAGCTTTCCACATAACAGTCCACTGATAAAAGGCAGACAGACACGTAGGAGTGGGTACTTCAGCAGTTACCAGTTTTTCTAACAAGCTACTCATTGACAGATCTCAGAACACACAGGGGTTAAAAAAAAAGGTGAGTGGTAACAAATGTCACCCCCCTTGGGAATAGTTTAATTTTCTCTTGGAAGAAGAGTCGGGTGGAAAAAAAAAAAACAAACCAAAAAACAAACCAAAGCAAAAAAAAGACAAAGAAAAGCCCTAAAATAACCACTGATAAAAATGGTGCAGCCATAAGCGTACACATATAGCTTGGGATCCAATGGTTCAATTTGAAAATTAACTGTACCACTTGCAAAACGAGACTAAATCTCCGCATCTCATCACATCAGTGTGGCATCTTAACTACGCTCTAGGAAAAGGCAAATGATGTAAATGCACCAGGAATACTCCACTAGTTTTCATAATTATATAACCATGTACTTGGTATAGAAAACACAGTAGATTTGCCTAGCATAAGTAAGAGATACTCAAAGATGCTGCAGGTAACAGCATCTAGCTAGCTACAGCAATCAACAGTAAAACAAGATTGTTCTAAAGCTGTCAGTGGAAAGATAACAGATCAATTTATGGAATGTTAGGCTTGCCTCACAATAAAGATAAGAAAAGAAGTCACTTTAAGACAAAATGACTGACTCAGTCAAACTAACACAACCACAAAAAAATATTACAGAGCACACCAGCAAATCAAGTGGAAAGTAGAGAGTATGTAGCAACACTGTAGGTGACCTACAAAGCAGTGTAAATAAAGTGCTGAAAATACTAAAGATTAAAAAAAACCAACCAACAACCAAACGAACGAAAAACAACAACAACAAAAAAAAAACAACAAAAAACCACACACACACCCCTCCCCCACCTATAACTTAGCTATGAAATCACAGGATACAAAGTATAGCAGCATACACGCACTGCTTTTGTGCCTTGAGTAGTGCAACAACTAAAACTCAGCAATAGGAAATTTCTGACTGAACAAAAATAGGCTTTCGTAGCTTGTAATATAAAATATTGACAAGCATTACTAATGGAATAAGTCATTGAAAGCTGATGAATATACGTGTTCAAAGGTAAAAACTTACAGCCACTGGACTATGCAATCTCAAAAAATACTTTCTGTAAGTATGTCAAATTCTACTGAAGTCAGCAAGAGCGACCCTGACCCTCAATAAAAGAACGTTTTGAGAACAAAGCCTGTTCCTTACTGCACTAAATTGAAATATACCACCATTCGACACATTACACCAACTCACTGAGCCCTCACTTCAGGAATCTTGTTAACATACCACCAACTTTTCTTTAAGTAAATCCTTAAAAAAGATTTAACAGGTTTTTCATGCTGCCAACAGAGAGCTAAGTCTGTTCTAGAAGCACAGTGGGTAACAACGATGAATGGCTTTCCTAATTTAAGTCTGCTCTTTTCCTACTGCTATGGAAAAAGAGTAGAAGAAAAAACACACTTTTGCCTGTAATCTGGTGTACTTTTTAGGATGTCTGCATGACTGTCATTACAATGTATCACTAACCATTAACAGAAGTTCAAAATGAAGGCAAAGAGTGTGTAACTTTCACTACAGCATGTCTTACAGCTTAGTATTCTAAAAATAAGTTTCTGAATTTTTCCTGAAGCTGCAAAAAGAAAAATTAAACCATGATAGACTGGTAAGGAAGATAGCCTGTAACAGGAACACACAGCATAGAAAGTGCAAAGTGTTAAGTGAATTTCAAAATTGTATACCTAGACAGAAACTAACTGCAACTTCCAGTTGAAAGAGAAGACAGGACTTCATGCCAAGCATGAAGGGATGAAGAATCCTGGGCTTCATCAAAAGGAGCATGACCAGCAGGTCAAAGGAGGTGATCCTGCCCCTGGTCTTGTGAGACCTCACTTGCAGTACTGTGTGCAGTTCTGGTGTCCTCAACATAAAAAGGACATGGAACTGTTGGAACAAGTCCAGAGAAGAAGGGCCATGAGGATGATCAGGGGACTGGAGCACCTCCTGTATGAAGACAGGCTGAGAAAGTTGGGGCTGTTCAGCCTGGAGAAGAGAAGGCTGCGTGGAGACCTCATAGCAGCCTTCCAGTATCTGAAGGGGGCCTATAGGGATGCTGGGGAGGGACTCTTCATTAGGGACTGTAGTGATAAGACAAGGGGTAATGGGTTAAAACTTAAACAGGGGAAGCTTAGATTGGATATAAGGAAGAAGTTCTTTACTGTAAGGGTGGTGAGGCACTGGAATAGGTTGCCCAGAGAAGCTGTGAATGCCCCATCCCTGGCAGTCCTCAAGACCAGGTTGGACAAAGCCCTGGGTGAGATGGTTCAGTGTGAGGTGTCCCTGCCCATGGCAGGGGGGTTGGAACTTGACGATCTTAAGGTCCTTTCCAACCCTAACTATTCGATGATTCTAAGAACAGGTCGTACAGAATGCTGAAAAACCTCTTATAATTTTCTCTGCCTCACTCTTTCCAAGAAAACAAGTTAAAATTTGCAGTCTATGCTCTGTTTGTACCTGTATAGACTAGTTGTCCAGAAATACTTAAAAAATAATCACTTTTTTATCGTGACATACTCATGAGCCTACCATGCATGTGTAAGCTAAATCTCAGTCTGCCAAAGCCAAATTACTGAAAAAATTGATGTATGTTTTTTGATGAATTCATTTTATTGTAACATCAATGAGCCACAGCATCACACAAGTATTTTATTTAACCACCTCTTCTTCAGTAATTGAAACTTTTCAATAAAAGAACCTATTGCAAAAGCTACCTTACATCTATGCATCACCCGCTACACAATTGCTTCATCATTCCTTTTGCTCTCCAGCTGCACACTCACATAAACATTTAAAAGAGCTTTCTCTATTATGCAAGGTGTGGATCAGCTGCTAAAGTAGCTGCTTCAGGCACCCACTGTGACCAACAGTTGCAGACTCTCATGCCTGTGCCAGGCATGGAGTCTGTGAGTTTGCACTACATATTCATGCTCAACACAGTAAAAAGTTTAGTTTCAATAAGTTTTATCTTACATATTTTACCACTACCAATTTGCAGTCCTCTTAACTTCTCCCAGAAAGAAGGAAATAAAAAAAGCCTTAAAAGTATACCTTCAACAGCTTTTCCTTCAAAATAACTATATGCACACCTGTTTCAGGATATGACAACTAACATTTGAGAATTTATATGCTGTACCTCTTGCCAGGAGAAATCTAAATCTCCTGGGAACAACCAGACACTGCCTACTTTAGAATTCTTTATTCACTGACACAAGATAACTTTATTCTCCCTAGCTATTGCAGATGTTACCAAAATGTTAAAAGTTACTTACGGTTTTCCCCCAGGAATCCCTGCCAGATTTGGAGGAATGCCAGGTACTCTCATGTGAGGAGGAGGATCAAACCCAACCTGACAATGAAAAATGAATTAATCTCCCACTTGTAATTTCTAATTCAACAAACCCCTTCTCTTCACTCCCAAGATACTTGCATTTAACCAAATGTGTCTTTTATACACAGTATTAGATAAGTGCACGGCCCTTCGTGGGGGGTGGAACAAGACGTTTTCCCTAGGAATGCTTTTGCATTTATAGGAGAACAGAAAACCAGTAATGTGTATCATGCATTCATACCACTGAACACAAATACCCCTGTGTGTAGCCACGCCAGTGCTCTTAAACTCTATGACAGCAGTGTGCACCCATGCAGGCACAGCGTGGTGCTGGAAAACAGCATCAGACCCCTGCTAGTACCTGCATGGCTCCACATCGCACTGTGTAGCCACATCAGCTAGGAGATCTCTCGCAGATCTTAAATATACTATGTTCCCTTTACATACTGCAATGCCACTAAACTTTCATATCTTGGATGAGGATATACATCAAATAATACAAACAGAAATCCTGGACTAAACAGACCTAGTTTTATTTTTCACCCAAGTTAAAATTCTTCTTGCTTTAAGGAGCACATCTGCTATTGAGAATTTCCACATTTTCTGCCCTAATGAGACGAATACAAGCTTAAATCCAATCTTGTAAATTTACAAGTAGGTAAGATTGTCTACGCAGAAAACTGCCACCATGCTCATGTTTGCAGAATCAGGCCCCTAGGTTATTCTGGTTGACAACATCTCTAACTGCTATGCTGCACTTACTTGCTACACCCACAATTATTCTTAACACACCTTATCACAGAGCTCCAAGACACGTAACAAACAACTTCCACAAAAAAAAAAAAAAAAAAAATACAAGGAAAGAAACAAAGTTAAGATTCTTCTACATGCTTCAAGATTAATTTGCTATGTCTGCGTGGAACATAAATCTGGTTCAGCAAGAGAAAAGATGATGTCCACAGCAGCAATGAAATACTTCATAGCTACCAAAACAACCTTCTCAAAGCACAAAATACCTTTTTTTGCCATTTATTCATTAGTCAAAGCACTGATGAAGGTGAAAGAAAAAAGGGAAATAAATACACCAAGATTCTCTGTTTTCAAGGTGCAAATTTGTTTCTCTAGCCACACAAGAAAATGAAACACAGTGAAGCTGTCAAGCCTCTGGCACTGTTATAACTTGGGAATTCGACAGTGCTAAATGAAGCATGCAGCTCTTCCCAGTGAACCACAGCACACAGAACTGAGATTGCATGCAATATATGGCCTACCATAGGAGATCTTCCATAGGCAACCACAGCAGCTGCAGCAGCCGCAGCACTCATCTGGGGTGACATATTGTGCAAACTGGCATAGGCTGCCCCTGGACTGGTTAACTCCCCATTTATGCCAGCATGAGGTACCATTCCAAATGGAGCAGGGTACGGTCCTGGTACTGCCAATGGTGTCCGCAAACCTGCAGCTATGGAATAATGAAACAGTTTTATTTATATATTCCCACACATGTGGAAGAAACCAGTCCATTTTTTCCCCATAATACCTAGCCTTCCCCTTTCACATATGCACATTGTCAAATGCCCTAATTTATCAGTACTGCCACCTCTTTTCACTCAATGTAAATAAGATCTACTGAAGTCTGAACTTGCCGATTACTTCTAACAATCTCTTCTAGCATTACCTATTTCCATTGCTGTCATATTTCCCTGTTTACGTTAGTCTCTCCTTAGCCAAATTAAGCAGTAAAACTGACAGACATGGTTTACACAGCTCATGTCTGAAGCAACTGTGCTGTACCAGCCTGAATAGCGAAAGTAAACTCCCCCCCCTGTATTTGTCAAGATTTACATTGCCTGAGTCTACTAATATTCACTGCAAAAAGCTGGAGAAGAGATTGCATTCAGAATGAGCACCAGAAACTTCTGAGAAGTCTTTTTATATTGCATTCAGTATCTGGATTATTTGCAAAAAAGATAAAGACAAAGTAAACAAAGAAGGATAAGACACAAAGACATTCAAACTCTTGATAATCCAAACATCTGCTTCTCATCAAGCCCTCTCTTGATATCAAGAACAAAGCAATATATTTAGTTAACATTTGCACAGAACTACATACATAAAAAAAGATTAATTTTGGAACCACAGAAACACGTGAGGTAATGCATTACCAGCTTGGTTAACCAGAGGGTCCATTGCTGGAGGTTTGCCAAGGCCTGGACGAAGTCCTGGAGTTGCACTAGTGCCTGGGGTTGGCACATCACTTCGAGGAGTCGGTGTGCTGGATTTCAGAACAGGCGTGCTGGCTTTTTCATGCTGGTATCATTAAACAAATTAAATGAGTATTATTTTTAATCCAGGCCATATTATACAATTTATCACAACAGCAGCTGGGATGCTGGGCGCCTACTACCTAGTCCCTCAGCCAATTTTTATAAACCCAGGCAACGCTGACAACATTAACTTGTGAGAGAGAAATGCTGACCTTTTTGACTGCTGCCAAAATTAAGAAAAAGAAACCAACCCAATGTTATTTTTCCTTCTTCCACTGGCATTAAAAAAAATAATAAAAAATGCCTGAACTGTTTTTTTTTCAGGAGAAAATGTTACCACAAAATTATTTTAGCTTGGAAACATTAATCTCAATTAACACTATACACAGCCAATCTAAGTACAAAACCAAAATACCTCTACAGCTGATAGTACCAAAAAATTGTGACACAAAAGCTACAGAGAATCTCATCAAGCTACAAGTGATACTGCAGTAAATATTTTCAAAGAGTAACAGCTTACTTAGAAGAATTTAACAAAAGCCTGCAGGACTTCTTAGCGTCTATATTCAGACTATTTTAAACCATAAGCCAATGCTCATAAAGAATAAACAATGCTTAAGCAGTAGTCTATTTCAGCTTCAAACGTTTAAAGCCATGTACTTTCTGCCACAAATAGTTGCAAAAGAATGAAGACACAGACCTCACAAGAAAGAACAACATATATCTGGACAACAGACTGCAACCCACCAAGCTCATTTCTTTGGATTTGAGGGAAGTGGAACTTCCTGAAGAGGCTGTAGATGCTGGACTGCTAGAGGCATCTTTCTTCAGCAGCCGAGTTTTATCTATACCGTTTTCACGTGGTGAATGAGTTGGACTTGCCCTTGGGGAAGAAGGATCCTAAAACAATGGGAAGGGAAGAACAGCACAGAACCCTGTCATGGGCTGGTACAGAATCGTCACTAAGGAGTCTATGGGAAAAAAGCTAGAAAAATTTTAGGAGCAAGTTCAAATTACAAGACATTTTGTTATATCTATAGAAAAAAAGCTGAAATCCCTTCACCGGTTTAGAGACGTAGTTCATATTGTAAACAATCTGGTTTTATTTTATACTATATGTAATCATAAACTGTTTCCAAGCATAAAGCTTGCCATCTAAGCATATCTAAGTACAAACTAATGCAAGCACAAATGACACATGGTAAAAGCAAGAAAGACCAACACTAATGCAGTAAATTTACACTGGTTTTATTATGTACATTCTCCACACACTGCTAGTGACAACAAGCACACCAATAATCTATTTAGGCCATACAAACCTTGCTCATCTCTATCTTCAGAAGAAGAAATAAAGAAATGTTTTTTATGTCTTAATATCTGTCACTTCTTTCTAACTATCACTTGCAATTGCCTTGCTACTTCAATCTACAGGAAAACCTGAAATCATCTCTCAGGTGATTATCTTTCTTCCAGAGGTACTCTCAGCATTTACTTTAATCTGAAAAAGCCAGCTCAGTTAAGCTACCATGTCATCAGAGTCTGCAGGTTCTCCATGCTCCTTTGGCTCAGGAGAATAGCAGCTGGAAGGAAGCAGTCCTCACAAGAGGAAACTAAGTATACTGGCTGATTACTGAGCAATTTCATCCTAAATAGGGCTTCTGAAAGGATTACTAAAAATCCCTTGTTTGATACCTATTTTGCTACTTGGCTGACATCATTTGGGCACTTGGAGCCACAGAAGACATTTCTCTGGCAGCTTCTCTCCCTGTGCTTTTCACAGAGCAGAACCTCGCTACCATATTCAGGCTTCCTAAATCTCTTTGTTGCATGAAATAAAAGATTTTAAAAAGATAAGGCCCATCCCTTCAGTTTGATGTGACTGAAACGTCTCTGCCCTGAAGGAAAAAAAAAAAAAAGTGATACAACCTCTGGAAAATATTGTGAACTGACTGACTTCATTCTGACTTCAGCTGACTTCCCTCCAAAAACCAAGCATTTCTGAAAAATGTTGTCTTTAACACAGGATATTAAAATAATTATAATTTTTAAGGTACAAAAAGGTTTTTAATAATACTCCTACTACTAAATATAACGTTAGATAATGTCTTCCTTTTTCATTTGAAGATAGTAGTTTGAAAACCAGAGCCCTTCACCTGCATCTCACCACAACTCTCTACACAACAGAGCAGCTGTGAAGCATCAGAACATAACTGCCAAGGGAACAGACCTGGACAAAGCAGTAGAAGGAAAAGCTGAGAGGGCAACCAGATAAAGCTCTAAGGAAGACATAGTGATTAGTACTAGAAAAAAAGGAGAAGTTGTGAATATTTTAACATATCCACACAGGATTCTTTTTGTTCTAACATCTAAATGCACTTTTCCTTTAACCTTTGGGCAAACGTCAAGACTACAAAAATGAAAAAAGTTACCTCATTGGATACATCTACAACCAAGTTATCGTCACTCTTGTCCCCATCACTGTCCTGTTAAAAATAAATAAATATAGTGTTCATTTAAATTAGTACATTAAGAGCCCAGAGAGAAAGACTATGTATCTACTCAGACATTTTGTTTTCCTAAACAAACAGCAAACAGCCTTTCATTATTAGCAATAGGGAAAACAACGAAAACAGGAACACAACACTTTATTTCTGCTTCAGTAATAAAACCCAAATAAGGTAGAACTAGTTGAAATCTGATGGTCTCACCATCAGTGCAAGATGGTCCAAAGCTCCTTCTCATTACCGTCATAAATTATCACTACTTCTAAAAGAGAAACTCATTCTGTTCATATGCTAATCTCATGTGTTAATCTTATGGAAATTACTACTTGTGCATACCTAAAAAAAAACCCAACAGACCTCAGAAAACTGGAGCTTTTTGGCATGTGTTTGATGAGTGATCTTCCTCAAAGTGATAGGACAATTTTTCTCATTTTCCAGAAAGGAAAGTTTTGAAATGAAAAATTCTGGGGAAGAAAAAGCTTCAGAAATGCCAAGGCATGTCAACATTTCTAACAAAACCAAAATACTTTGACATTCCTAAACAGAAACGATTTATTATGGCTTGTCAAGCTGCATTTTGACTGTTTCACATAAATCTGTTCACCTGAGCTGCTCTAGTGCCTCACAATAGCTGTTACTCAAGTGTCTCCTGGTCCCTGTCTCCAATACAGGCAGGAATGCCTGTTCTATGATACACAGTGATTTTCACAGTCCACTGTGGTGGTTCAACCAGAAAGTGAGTCTTAACTCACGAACAAATCAAGTGAATGACAAAAACTTAAAATTTTCATTTGGACAAGTTGGACATTTCCAACAGAAATTCTTTTAGTTAAAAGGTTTCTAGGCAAATAAACCAGACATACAAGATTGATCAAACTGTCCCGTGTCTCTTGCTTTCAATGTGCCTGGGCTACCCCAATTTTAACAGTGGTAAAGTAAAATGCCAGCTCTTTTTCCTCACTTCAGGCCATAAACATTTAAAACAAGACACCACCACCACGAAAAAGAAAAAAAGAAATCACCCACAAACAAAAAAACCAAACACAACCACCCCAAAACAAACAAAAAGAAAGCCAACACAAGTAATATTCATAATAAACAAACAAAACTAAACCCGAACAAAGAAAACCCACCCCAACAGGTAGTGTTTTAACACTTCCCTTCTGTTTTCGTAGCTGAATATTGGTCCATGGAATACTGCAAACATATTAGGACCCAATAGTGCCACTAAAGACAGAATGGTGGCTCTTTCTGCCACTCAGGAAGCTGTCCAAACAAAGGTTGCAAAAGAAGGAATAGGAAAATTTTACCCCTGATTAATCTGCCACCTCTTCAAAAGTATGAAACATCCAGAAAGCAAGAATAGGTTAGAACACATCTGAGCATGTGGGAGCACAGTGGGTGGGACACTTGTTCACCAGAAATACCACTCCTGAGGAGGGCAAAAATAGCTGCTGAGCAACGATTAAATGTACTTCACTGACTGTCATCTTGAGAAACTGAAATTTACTGGGACTATCAAAGGCATGTCCTATAGGTACTATGTAGTATCAAAATACCGCCTCAGTAACAAACCCACAGGTTGAAACTATGCAGGTCCTAACATGGAAATCAAAAGAAGAAAAAAAAATAATCGTGGTTTTGCATCTTATTTTCATTAATGACCATTCCTGCAACTTGTCTGTCTCCTTTCTGACAGAAGTAGTATTTCCTTGTCCCTAAAAGGGTCTCATCTAAAATGAGCTGGAAATCAGCAGTTCTGTTTGTAGAACTGGGGAACCTTTAAAAATAAAGTTAAAAATTCCAGATTACAATAAACCTGGAACCTTTAACAATCCTTGTTTTGCTCAGTTCTTTGATGTTGCCGTTATCTGTAAAATCCATTTCAAGCAAAGAACAAACAGAACCACACATTTAAATGTGGATTAAAACAAACTGCTTCTACAGTGCCAAAATATCCTTTTCATCTCTTCTTGGCAGAAATCCAAGAAAAACAAACATGGTAAGCTTTTTCTTCCTTTTTTTTTATCAAGCGTATCTTAATAATGCTTAGTGTTCAAACTTTAAAATGAAAAATGCCCATAGAATATCAAAACCTCAAAGTTGAGGGAGTAACATGGGGAAGTGTGCCAAACCCCTCTGTAATCAAAACAAGATTAGAAAGTGGTGGAAATACAACTTGCAAAACTGTAACTGTACTACAACACCACAATGTGCAGAAAGGGGAAAGTTGTCCTAACTACTGTCAGTAGCACCAGCGATATCCAATAGCTACTCAGAGATACTCTTAGTCAAACTGGAGAGAAATTACCCTACCAAATACTGAGGAAATAAAGGGGCACCTTATTTTCTATTGGGTTTCAGTAACCAGGAAGTAATTAGTGATTAAATTCATATTCAAACCAATTTGCCACATTATTGCTATGTCAAAGAACAGCATCTTCTGATAGAGTCCTGATTTTTCCGTACTTTCGCACCAGTCCTAGTCTCTAAAGCCTGTTCATGTATCACCCTGTGATTTGGCTCAGCATTTAGACTTGGAAATTGAAAGCCTGTATGAACC
This sequence comes from Pezoporus wallicus, assembly GCF_028554395.1. NCBI lineage: Eukaryota > Metazoa > Chordata > Aves > Psittaciformes > Psittacidae > Pezoporus > Pezoporus wallicus. The sequence goes on along the minus strand of NW_026642992.1, from coordinate 1,012,786 downwards.
TTTTGAGATTCATGTATGCCACACTGCTGTAGTGATGTGTCTCTTGGAAACCAAGCAACAAGCAAGCTACTCAAAAATGCAGAACACAACCATGAACTTTTTATATTTCAATCTGCTTTCTGCTGAAACTGCCATATCAGCCAAAAGCAGACTTTAGTTAAGACAGTACAGCCTCCTAACGCAACACGTAACAGCCAGTATCAGAAAAATGTACTAAAACCCATCAAATCAACAAAATCCTTCGCTTCAAACAAACATGCAGATTTTAGAGCAGTCCAGAAAGGATCTCTTGCTCCAACTCTGAGAAATGTCCCAGGAAACTTGTGAATCCCAAACAGCTACTCCTGGCTTTTATTCCCTGTTGAGGAGTATTACTTGACAATAGCTCAAACTCTTCCCACAACATGAATAACAGCCTCTCTGACACATATATTCATGTACTATATCAGCCATAGGAAACACATTGCCTCATTCTTCTCAGCTCTTTTACTCCTCATACAAGCACAGTATGTGCAAATAAATTAATAATTTCTTTTTTTTTTCTTTGATTTTTCAGATTTGCTTACATAGTGGCTGGAATCCTTATCATCCACCTTTCTCTTTTTGATGTCATTGGTATATTCAGGGCCATTCCTGCGTTTATCTGTGCTCCGCAGACTGTCCTGGACCAAAAGAGAATTACTCTGTAAAGACAAAAACCAAGGTCAATCAAAAATTCCTTTAAAGATTCCTTCACAAATGCTTAAAAACTGGATCTGATAGATACTTTAGAAATGTGATACCTACATAGTCTTTCATTCCATTTAGTTCAACTCAAAGTCCTCCAGGCAAACATGTACAGCTTCATGTATTCTAAGAAACTTGGCTTTTCATTGTTCAATGTATCAAAAGTTTAGTTCACTTGTCAGACACTATTTAACTAATTAATTCAACTGAATTTATTCTTTAGGAGAAGCAGGTTTGCTGTTTATTCATGAGCAGGTAACAATCTTTTTTTTTTTTTTTTTTTTTTTTATATTCACATCCCATTTAATAAAACAGACCTCATAAATCTAATCTGATTGATTGCTCACTTTTAGGTCATCATAAATAGATCATGCTTTGGTATGTTTACATCTGCAGGCATGGGAAATTGCCTTTAACTCTTAAAATAAATATTTACCAAATAAGATGATGCAGTAATCATTCTTTAGCTGCGGCAAACTCCAATTGGATGCCTTCAATAAAGGTATGGCAAACAAAGATCAAATATTTTTACTTCCAGCATAACATTCACTACTAGTGTGAAATTCAGGCTAAAGTGTTATTTAATCAGATTTGACCTGAAAAACTGAGACCAACACACACAAAAGACAAAAGCAAAGACTAATCTTTTTCTCAAACTACATGGACTGCTTTCATTCATGGTAAGGTATGCTAAGTACAAACTGTTGACCCAAAGAGAAAGGCATTTTAGACGTTTTTCAGTCACATGACAATTTGACATGCCTGTGATTCCCATCTCCATCTCTGTTCCAGCTAAAGCATTAAAACGTGTTACAATGAGTTCTTTTAAGTGCAGGATTAGCATATGCAAGAGAGCAATTTGTTCAGTGATGTGTTAATGCTGTGAACAATACTGAATGAGTTGAGAAAAAAGATTTCCTTTCACAAAGACTTGGTAAGCCTACTTCCTAAAAGCCAACTACATGCTTACATAAATAAATATATGCTCACACATATGTAAGTAAATGCTTACATACATACACGCATCTCTCAAGAAAAAACATAACACATATTCAGTAAGTGTAAGCCCTCAAAAGGAAATACTTAGATCTGCCAAAGAGCCAGAGATACTTACTTTTAATATATCATAACCATACTAATACCCAGTGAACTGTGCACTGAATGGCTTTCCCTTTAAAACCAGAGGACAACTCAGTAGCTTTGCTCAGACATTGTTTAGTCCCAAGAAGGAAAACAAAACAGGGTACATAAGGCAATCTGAATCCTCTTTTTCCTACTTCAGAAGCTGCACTTTAAAGCCAACTCTAAGCTCTTTTATTCATGACTATTCAAGCTAAACAAATGCCAAGGGGCTTACATAAAGCATACAGGAGAGTCTAATGAAATTCAGTATAAAGAAGCTCAAAATAATGTCTTTGCTGCAATGTTTTGCAACTAAAAGGTGGGCTCGTTGGATCACTGAATTAATTGCCTTGACAAATATAGTCCAAATTTAACCCCTTATCTCCTCACAGATGCACACAAACTGAGGGATTCACGTTTGAAGAACATTAAAACACATCTTCAACATTTTAATATATTAATAATATTAATATTTAATAGACATTTTTAATATATGTTTGTAGTAGTAGAATAATCTTTAGAAGCTGCCAATTCAAACTTTACCACAGATTTGAGTACTGTAAACGTCTTTTCTTGAAAAAGGGAGAAAAGCCTTTTACTTAAGAGATACTTCCCTTAACAAAAAATCATTAAAAAAAATGTATTTTACTGCCAAAGATCCTAGCATAAAACAAAGACAACTAACGTAGTAAAGTGAGTAAACTCAGTTTCTCATTTTAAATTGTCAAAATTTATGTGTAACAGAAAGACAGCAAAGGGGAAACAGCTGGGAAAAATTTAGCAACCCTGCTATTTGAAGTTACCACACAGCAGCAAATATGAGTAACTGTAACTCCTGACCCTTTTCCTGGTTTAATGTAAAGTTTACCTAGACAATATTGACAACATTCTGTACAGTTTGTCTCGCAGATTTTCAACACTGTGAAAGGTACAACTCCTAGGTACACCTAGCTCCCATTGTGTCCTAAATTTCAAGCCAAGATTATCCAATTTTTCTTCATGGAACTGGTGGCTTAGTTATCATATAAGCGTATAATTACAACAGTAATCTACAGTCCTTATAAGCCAGTTCTGCAAAACATCTCCCCTGTGGTCTGCCTTTCTCTAATTTACCATTTTCATTTAAAGGCACTGTTCTCTGGAATCAGAGTAACAAATCCAGAAGCTGCTGTAGACCAGCTTACTTTACAATAGCTATACCATCAGTTGCAAATAAGATCATGTTGGTTCTCTGGCAAAATTTACCTGTAAACTCAATAATTAAGAAGTTACTGTTTTGTTTCCCTTAGGAGTATAAAGAAGTTCTAAAAATTGTGACTAAAATCAGGTAAACTACAACTTTTGATTTAAAAATAGCTGTTCCTCATTTCAACACTGGTAAAGTTTGTATTTGCTGTATGTTCACTATCACCTAGGAGACAGCGGTAACAGCTTCACAATGATAGAGTTCTCCCTATGTCCTCTATAGGAGAAAAAAAGGTGCTAAGAAGAACTGCTAAGTTCTTTTACCAGGCCTGCTAATATCTGACCTAATTTTCAAAAGTGGGTCAAATATTTCTATTTTAGCAATTTTTTTTTTTCTAATACTACAGAATTTTCAGTTGGGATTGATCTTCAATAATTAGCAGTTTGTACAAAAAAAAACGTAGTTGATTTCCTAAGGAGAAACTGCATGGCATAAGTTTTCATTTTGTATTAATTTCAACAGACTAGATGCATAATTGAGGATAATCCTTGCTTTCATAGTAGGAGTTCAATTTATTAGGAATCACCAGTGCAACATCCGCAAATCATGAATCTCAGTTCAGAAAAAATGGTCAAAATCAATTTTATGAGTTTTCTTTTCCTTCCAATCATTCAAAATTTATCCAAGAAAAAAAAAAAGCCTGATGCAGCACCGCTTCCTGTCAGTTACCAGACTACATAAGGGCTTTGTAACAGGCAATTTACAATCCTGAACCAACTTTGCTGCCAGCATAAGCCAAACACTGAAACCACCAGCAGCAAGTGTGAAACGAAAACCTAATCACAAGGCACAGAGAAGGAAAGTTCCCTATTAGGAATACAAGGCACGTTATTCAAACGCACTTCTTCAACTGCCATGCTGCTCCCCACTGCAACTACTTCCAAACCACAAGTCTGAGTGCCAGAGGTACAGGCTCAGAGCCCACAGTATCTCATTTAGCCTGAGTTATAATACAGCACAGACAACTCACTAGAACATACAGAACTGACAACTAACTTTATGCTGATCATTACAGCAATTAAATAACAGTACTGACATCACATCTGTGCTCATCGTTCAACTACACCTGGTCCCAATTAACAACCTCTCTAGTGATGGGCTCCTTATCCCTCTCCCTCTCTTCTCTCCCAAAGACACAAACACAAGCTCTGTGCTTAACACTGACTCCCTGTTAATCCAAACCAACTGCACCCATCTGCCATTACAGCCAGTTACTACATCTAACTTGCATTTGCCCTTATCACCAAGCAGGGCCACTGAGTTTCTTTAACCACTACAGAGGACCTAAGCACCACACACAAGTGCTGTCTACAGACGTCCGCATGTAGACAGGAACAAATGCAATCCCTTGTTGAGTAGGTGAACAGGATCAGGTCTAGCATCTACAACAAAAACATCAGTTACTCAGCATTACCACTGCTCATTGTCAGGACTCATTAACAGGAATATACTCGACATTGGAAGAGGGACCAGTGTTTCCTCTACCCCCTCGCAAGGCACAAGAAGATCACACTCAAAGTAATTCAAGTCAAGAATCATTAAGTTCCATTTGTTGAATACGCTTCTTGCAGGCACATGTCAACAACCCAAAAGTTGACTTATAAAAAGTCAGCAGGTTTTGTTTTAAATTATCAGTGATGGAAAGCTATTGACTTTGCCCTCTTTTTGTCCACCATTTAAAGTTATATTTAGACTACTTTGTATTAGGAGCAAGGAAATCTAAAGCCTAAATGGATCTGAATCACAGTCCACACTGATGCAGTAATCAGGAGACATTAGCAGAGAATAAGGCTTCTGTTGATTTCTGTTTTTTTTCCAGTTAATGTTTGTCAGAATCAGAGTATCCATGAAAAGTTATACCAGACCACCCCAACCCCTTCATCCTTCATCATCAGCCTCATGTTGCTTTGTATCAGCTACAAACTAAACTGTACCACAGCATCCCATAGCTCTTCCGTATGGGCAACTCCTGCAGAAGCTGATTTGTGGTTTGCATCCATAAAGACTGAAAAAAATCAACTTCTTTTTAAGTTGACAAAGCTAACAAAGAAAATATTTAACTGATTAAGGAAATTAAAGTTCATCCATTACATGCTATATAATAGAAAATACTACCTTCTTCACAAAGGCCAAGAAGAACACACGTACTACACTGAAAAGTACCCTATATTTTAATGTAGCTCCTTCTATGATTACCCACCCCCTCATTTAGAAGAATTAAAACACAAACCAAGAACAGCTTGCATATAGTATCAACCAAAAACTATCATTCAACTGTGCATGCCCCCTTAAGTCAAAGACTGGAAGAACAGGACAGAAGCTAAGGACATAGAATATATTTACTGCTGTAAAAAAAGACCACGTGCTTTACAAAACAATACCAATATTAATGCTTAAAATTGAGGAAAAAAAACTTCTTGGAAAATTTGTGAGTACTCCCCAAGTACTAGAAAACAAGCTCAATGTCTTTCATGAGGACAACCTCAATGTAAATCCCAAGCATGTAACAAAGTCAGACTGCACTGTCTACAAATTACTACTGATACAATAGAGCACTTCAGAACATTTGCACTTCTATATCCTGTCCAAACTAGAATAGTGAGAAGACAAATAATAAATGAACACCTGAGTTTGAAAATGTTGCCAGTATGCTCCCTAGAGAAAAAAAATGTAGACATCAAAGATGTTTTGTACTGATGTCTCCCAAAACTTTTACTGAACTTCAGCTGCAAAACTTGCTTACTTTGCCTGGCTTCATTACCTTGAGCCAGGCTGCGTCACAATAGTAGGGATGCCTGCATTCCCACAATAACATGACCCAGTTTTGGATGGTTAGAGCTATATCAGCCAAACCCCACCTGCCATTTCCATATAGTCATATAATTAAGTTTTGACCACATAATATTAGCAGTTCATGTATGAGGTATACTATTATTACTAACTTAAATGTTAAATGTTTCACAAACATGTCTTTTACAAAGAACCTTCCTTCATATTATTTCCCAAAAATTTAAGTAACACAACAAATAATACACTAGCCCTTGCCATTTAGATATAGCAAAAAGAGGTTAAACAGACACTGATCACAATCAAGAATAATGAAATCACTGAAGTTCCTTTATAAATACATGAGTCTCACAGTATTATTAAGTCTTCCTAAACACATAATAAAAGCTTATGCTTATTTGCCTAAGGACACTTTAAAAAATAAAACCAGATCTCATTAAAAATAAATATACCTAAATAATACATTACAATACGCTTTAACTCAAAGTTATTTTAAAATCAACTTAAAACCAAATAAGCAAGTGCTTTACTGTAGTCTTTTCAAATTGCACATTTAAAGTTGTCAGCTTCTACTGATGATACTGGAAGGTCACACTAGATGCACAGTAATAACAAATCTCACGGTTAATTTAGGTAACCAACAGACAGCATGGGGTTTGGTGTCTTGGGATAATGAAAGCAAGCCTTTGTCAAGATTTCTAGCAGCACCATTACACTTAAAACATTACTCTGAAAATAAAAATCTTATTTTGGTGACCCAAAAGTTATGAGCTAATCTGCCCAATAAGAGTCTATTGCTCAATTGGAACCACACATAATAATTACACAGACCTGCTGGTATGTCTTCAGGAAAACCCATCTTAAAATTATTTCCACAGTTACACTATCATTAATAACATTAAGTGAGCGGAAATGAATGCTTATTGCTTCCAGTAAGTAAATGTCAAGCCCTATTATATATAAAAAAAAAAAAGGCAACAAAAATCAAGTGTCCACTATGTAAAGATATGTCAAGTTAGTTCTTGTCTTTTCTGATTGAGAAAAGAAACAAAACAAGAGCCCAAATTCACCTATGAATTCAACAAGAAGAATTTGCTTTGTTACTTGAAATGATGTGAAATTTGCCATGCCTATCTCCAAAAGTTTGATATAGCAGTATCTCTGAAAACACAACAATATAAAACGCTGTTAACAATGTACTTCTTTGGCTGTTTTTCGAATAAGAGTGCCTTAGATTAATTCTATTACAGCTTATGCATAAAGGGGAAAAAGGTACTGCTACGGAAGTTATTCTTGAAGCACAAATTAAGCAGTGAAAACATTAGTAAGGCTCAAAGAGATTCAGTTAAACAAAATACTAGGGCCAAACACCATCATGACACATGAATTTTAAATTTCTCACCTGTTCTGCAACTTTAATTCATGAAAATCCTACAGGAAAAATCTTAACTCTGACTAACAATGTTATACTATAATTTGCAGTTCACGTTCTGTTTGAGTTGCAGCTTCCCCCACACTTCTAAAAACCAAACTAAAGTTCAAGCTTCCCCCAAATCATTCTGCTCAGAAACAAACTTGGTTCATACAGTCCTCCAAATAACTGACAGTGTTCTGCATAAAACAAGAGTATCTGAGCAGAAAACACTTAAGTGGCATGAAACTGACTAGAAGGAAGATAAAACACACAAACAGTGCACGGTTTGATTATTAAATTTTGTAGAAGTGGAAACATTACCAGGAATGTTGGTACTTACTGTGCCCGGCTCTCTCTCTGCTCCCGCAGTAACCAAGAAATGCACAGACATGCCCGTTCAGACACAGAGGCAAGAACAGAAATAAAAAAGGGGGGAAAAATTAGAACACAAGCCGCAAACAGTTTTAAAATGGCTTTTATTTATGTAAGTCATTGCACATTCCTAATACAGTGATTTCCTGAAAATTACAGTATTGTGTAAACATGATTTACAGTTTAACCATACACAAAGCCTAGTTTTATTTCATGACAGAATAAATTATTTTCTTTTCAAAAATTAGTCAAGTGCAATTTTGCCCAATATTTGAGTACTAGAATTTAAGCCTATGAAACTAAAGTAACAGATGCAATTATCTAAATTTCTTGTTTGAACACATTCTCTTCAAAATTTTAACTTTTCATTCCCCCTACCTTCCAACCCACCCACTTAACAACATTACTTTCTTTAAAAAAATTATCCATTATGCAGTTTAACAGTTTTCCACAATATGGTGCAGGCTACTGCTATTACAACTAAGCATTTACCAGGATGTCAAAATGCCCTGCAAACTATAGAGCAGGTGACACCTAGTGATCCCCATTTAAAATAGTGAAAAATTCCAAGCTGAATTTTGCTTCAGTGGTATATATGCAGACATTTTTAAGTTTGCCAACAGTTTTTTCTCATTCTATATAACTTGGAATCTTTAGAGATGCACATAATTTTCAGCAATGCGCAAATGTGACAATGTCCTAATCAGGCCTGCCATGCCTCTCACCTCTGTGGTGGTCTGCATCGTGATGCTTCTTGTCATCTTTTATTGCCAAGTGAGACTGCCCACCCAAAGCACTAGAAAGGGCAAGAAGGCCAGCACTGCTTCCGAGTGGAGGGATTCCTGGAGGCTGAAGTCCTGACGGATGTGGTGTTAGAGGCACTGGAGGTCCATGGCCATGGGAGAGATGTTGAGCCTGCAACTGCTGCTGCTGTTCCCAGTGGTATCATCATCCCCAGATGAACAACACATAGCACATAGATGGGGAAGGAGAAGCAAGAAGTTTGGTTAATTACCAGGAATCAACAGTGGACTTTTATCAGTTGTTTGTTTGGTTTAAATTTAATCTCTGCTTTCTGTCCCAGCTATACACATACATTATACTACACTCTGTGCTTGTGTCCCATGAACCAAAAAAGGCTCGCTGCATAATGGTTCTGCAGCCCAAGGAATAGTTTCAACTACTTGCAGGTTGTTCCAGGCAGCTACTGCCTGCCACAGGATCATGGGTGACAAACAGCAGCAGCAAAAAGCCCAAGTACCATTCCCTTTCTACAGAAAGGAGTACCACTGCTCTGGGAAAAAATTAAGTTTCACTGGCAAGACTGATTCAAACTTACATCCCTCTCTTCCCCTAATCTGGAAAAAGTAAGTACATTTTTATTTTGAATCTTAACTAAAAGACACTGCTCAATTTCGTATTCTGAGTACTAAATTTATGTTTTATTATAGCCAAACTTTGTGGGGGGAAAAAAAATTATTCATGAACTGACACGGTGTTTATGAACCAACTGTAAGTTTGAAGTCCAGGTATTCCAGATAGCATCAATAAGGTCATGGAACTCCCACCAAGAAACATGGTATTAATGAATTAAAATACTTCCATCTGTTTCAAAAGCAGCTTGCAAGATGGGTATCATAATGACTAGACACACAACCCTGTAACCAATCTGGCAAAATAACCTTTAAGCAATTTTATTAGAAGCAGTCCTTACAATAGAATGTCTTCCCCACAGCTTAAATATTAAGGCATTTTTTAGTTAAAGCTGTTATGGTTTTATTAATATTTTGTAAGTTCAGCTAACCATTTAATTCATCCAAAATGCTCAACACAGATTTATTCAGAAAATTATGCTTCAAAACAATCTTTAGCTTGGTCATAGCTCCACTTCAGTCTACTAAACAGATTTTCCGTCCCTTTCCTCCTTCCTTGCACCTGGTCTTACAAACAGAAGACAGAACAAACCTCTCCACCTTGGCCATGTTCCACCATCCCTCTGACGAAGGTAGGTACCATGAGAAAAGCTAGAGTACCATTCAATTTATGGGATCAAAGAGAAGACAGATAAGGAAACGTCTGGACAGGATGAGCTCAGCTAGACATGAGTTTGACCTCGTGAATGCTAGTGGTCCTGTAAGAGCAGGCAGAATTGTTACAGTACTGCTGACAGCTACTGAAATCAAACCTAAAGCCCACAATATTTCACAAGTTACTACAAAATAACTCAATCCAAAAAGTATTTTACCTGCTTCCATAGGTCCCAAGCCTCTTCAAGACAAGCTGTCAACAAAACCTGCAAACATCTACTGGCATATGAATGACTTTATTTATTACTATTTATGTAACTACTATGCCCTACACTTATATTTCTTACAACCCCACCCCAAGACATGCCTTGAGCAGTTTATGAATTTATGTAGACACAAGTGACAGATATGAAGAACTGTGGACTGGACCTGCTAATCTTTCTTACTATTCCAAGTGTAACATTGCCATCATGTACTTATTTTTATACACAACACAAATAAGATTTACCACAAGCCCTTTAGTCAATTCTACACGCTTAGAAGTTTACCCGATCTCTCACAACATATATCAGGATTTTCTTTCCATATGTTGCATAAAAAGCCTCGTTAGTGTTCACTGGAATGCATGTGTCTGATAGCTATTCTCGCCAACTTTTAAGTATGCTTAAAAAGCAAGGTAAGAAAGAGGTGGTTCCTACTCTTCTATTTTAATGTGTTTTACAAACAACCTGAAAAGCACCATTTTGAAGGAAGTATTAAGAATTATCTTTATTTGAAGTAGTTAAAGCAGTAGACCACCTTCTACTAAATCAAGGAGCTACTACTATTTAAAGTTCATTTAACTGAAGAAGTATCAGTAAGGAGCACTGCAAAGTCTGACAGGACTGCAGGGCTTGGGTTTTTTTGTTTGTTCATTTGTTCGGGGTTTTTTTTTTTTTTTTTATCCAGCTTCTAAGGAAAAAGGCGACATCTCTCTTCTCATTTATGAAGTATAGACTTCATGATGACTATAGCAGTTTCCAACGTGTTTCCTCAAATCAGGAAATAACCTGATGTTTTGGCAGGCTCTCTCAGAGAGACAGTATTTCATTTATTCCCTTTCTCACTGATGGCCTTAAGCCAGGTCAGTCATCTGCTCTTAGCTATGAGACAACATATATCAGCAGTACTGTATGGCATTCATGGCATCGATCTTATTTGTCTCCAACTGCACTATCACACTGGATTACCCTGCTGTGGCATTCAATTTTGGCTAAGAAGAAAATGTCATTTATCCCTTCCAAATTGGTTTCACAGAGAAAAACCTTCTCCCTTCTCCAACAGTGACCTCAAAATAACTTCTGCAGGGCACGGGAAGGTCAAAATGGGGAAATAAAGTTAAACTGTTTCCATTCTTGTCCATATGCCTTCAGGGAGCCTCTGAAAATTTCCTTTATTCATGCTTCTTGCTTGGCTTAATCAGCAAACAAGTTAACCAGCACAGTTTCAGTCTTTAGAAAGCAAACTGTTAGGGACATATTACGTACAATTTCCTTGGTTCTGCTTTGTAGCTTACACGCATGGTATTCTGAAAGACACATAACTGAGGACCAGATTAATCCCTTCTAAACAGGTTTTGAATCTGAAGGAACATGTTGAGAAGAGCTATGTCCTGTTTCTCTGATGGGACTATATACAAATGCTGGGGAGCAATGCCCAGTGTAAGGTGTAGAACAGATGAGAACTGCAAGTGGAAATGCATCACTTTGCATAACATTTTTGCAGCTTTACAAAAAGGTTACTGATGGTAATAGAGGAAAATGGTACCCAAAAAATGGTTAAATATCCAACAACAATAAACAGACTTAAGACTGAAAACCTGATCATGGTCTTCTAAGTCAAAGGTATATTGTGAATTAATGTTTGTTATATGAGGCTCACTGCTGTTTAAGACTGAAGAATATTGATTGATATATATTACCCATTCATAATAGGTGTATAGTTCTCCATAACACATAAAGATGGTCTTCTCCAGAAGTTCATGATCATTTTATTTAGAAAAAAACGTCAATTTTAAGAAGTATTCTTTTCCTAGAAGTGGAAAAAGGAATATGTGCTGCACACAAAGGAAGAGGGAGATAGGTAACAGCAGCATTGACCAGATGTATTTAGTAACTAGATATTTGCCATAGTAGATCCTAGAAACAATTATGCTATGCATATTATCACCTTCCCGTCACTTCAAAGACACTAATGCTTGCTCTGTCACCTTTTAAGAGCTCAGCAGCAGTGAGATATAAAACAGAGTAAGTTGGCAGCAGTATCATGGTCTACTAGGCATGTTCATTAGCAGTTAATTAAAAACTAGACATCTGCCATAAGAAATGTGCTCAAAAAAGGATGAGTAACAGATCTGTCTTACTACCAATTATTATCATTACTTGCAGAGCAACAGCTGTGTCCACTTTCAGAGGGAAGTGGGAAGGTAGAGAAGACTGCAATGATGCATACATAAGTGACTGCACTGAGATAACTAGCTATAGCAGTGATTTTAAAATCATCAGTAGGTCACCCACCATTTTGTCGCAAAACCAGAAGATCTTCATATTTGCAAAAGGACCAAACGAATGTCAAATTCAACTTACTGTACTTCCAGATGTAGGTTTTCTTGCCTTAGTTTTTTTTTCCCAGCATTCCTCTAATCAGGCCACAAATGCCCCAAAATCAACACATGAAAAAAAAAACTTGCTTTGCTGAGCAAGCATCTCCTAACAATTTCTGAAGCAGTACAGTTTTTCACCTTGAGCATCCTAGGCAGTTTCCAGCTATAAAGAACTCTTTAACAGGGACTTAAAATTTGTGATTAACTTTGAATCTCTGCCAGAGACAGAATAAATCTTTGTGAAACAGATTTCCTGTACATAAAACAACGGCACACCTCCTTTAGGCTCCTTACCAAGATTGAGCATGAGCTCCTACAATCCCTACTTCCCACCTTAAAGTAGCTCTGCTGAGGTCACAAACACCTATGGCTTACTTAAAAGTGTAGTTTTTAACTCCTAGCAGTAAACAGATAGATAGAATATTCTTCTGGTCTTCAACAGATGCGTGATGTGCTATTCAGTATCTGTTGAAAAGCACCAAATTAAGAGTTCAGATGTGTCTGTACATGAACAGCAAAAAAAAGGTTATACCTGGTCCCAAAGCACAATAGATGACTTCTCTCATGCCTTTCTAAACAAATGCCTGAGAGCAGAAAAAGTTCTCAGAAACCTTTTCAGCACTAGCACCAGTGTTACTGTCAAGAGATTCCCCCAAGCTCCATCGAGGTGTTGTGAAAGAAAATCTGGCAACCACAAGTCATTTAGAGACCTGACATTTGAAGAGAATGATTTCATGTTAACTTCTGTAAAACTAAGAAATATGATTTTGGTAAACTCAAGCAGGCAGAAAGTCATGAGAGAATTACTGTGTTCAATTTCATTGTCATATCCTCTCTTTCCCAAAGGGAAATCAGGGTTTTTTTATTTTCTTATTTCATTAGCAGAAGGGAGAGCCTGCATGAAGTACCTATGATCAATGAACATACAAGGGCTAGCCCTATACCACCTAGCCAGCCAAGCAATAACCTTCTCCCTCACTGTTTAGAAATACTTACAGAACCAACATTGCAAATGTAACCCTCCAAAAAAAAAAAGGAAAAAACTCAAAATTATGCTCCTGTCGGATCCAGTCTTCTTCCTCATTCTAAAATAACCCAAAACCCTGCACACACCACCCACACTACTAACATGCAAAACTAGCAGGAGTAAACTTATTCAGACAGTTTAAGCCATTAATTAAAACTCATATATAAGTTTCTGTAGGCATTTTCAAGAGTATTTCAGTTACCCAGAAGAACTCGCTACAGGATGACAACCAACCACCCTTAACTACATATCCACATTCTTCTACAATGACTTGACTACACCAGTGGGCATGGGAAGAGCTACAGGCATCATCTACTTAGACTTCTAGAAAGCTTTTAATACAGTCCTTAACAGCATTCTTGCCACACAACTGGGAAGAGATGGGATTGATGGATGGATTCTTAGACAGTTGAGGAAGTGTCTGGATGACTACATCCAAAGAACCGATGAGACTCAGTCCAAAGAGTCAAAAGCTCAATTTCCCTGTGGAAACCAGTAACTATTTGTGTCCCTCAAGAGTCCATAATGAGACCAACTCTACTCAATATCTTCATCAGTAGAATCACCCAGAACATACAGCTAATAGCATTAAGTGCACCCTCAGCAAGTTTGTAGATGACACCAAACTGAGTAATGCAGTTTGAGAGAAGGGGTGGCACCCAGATGGACTTTTATAGGTCTGAAGAGCAGGACCTTCATTATGTTCTTGTGAAATTCATTAAGTTCAACAAGGCAAAGTGCAAGATTCTGCACCTGGGTCTGGCCAATCCCCAGTATCCCCCTTGACTGGAGGATGAATGGACTGAGAGCAGCCCTGTGTTCACTTTCTGTAAAAAGACTTGGGAGTACTGGTGGATAAAAATTTGGACATGCAAAAGCAATGCGCACTTGCAACACAGAAAGCCAATCATGTCCTGGCTGCACCCAAAGAAGTATGGCCAGCAGGCTGAGAGAGACTATCATCCTCCTCTGCTTCACTGTCTTGAAACCCAACCCAGATCACTGCATCCAGTTCTGGGGTCCACAGTGCAAGAAAGACACAGACCTGTCACAGCAGGTCCAGAGAAGGTCTGCAAAAGTGATCAGAGGGATGGGGCACCTCTCCTACAAAGAAAGTCTGAGACAGCCAGAGTTGTTCAGTCTGGAGAAAGGCTCCAGGCAGACCTTAATGCAGCCTTTCAGTATACAAAGTGGGCCTATAAAAGAGATAGAGACTTTTTGTCAGAGCCTGTAGTGACAAGACACGGGGAAACGGCTTTAAACTGAAAGAGGTCAGGTTTAGACCGGAGATAAGAAATTATTTACAGTGCAGATGGTGAGTCCTGATATACACCAAGTTGAGTATCAGCCAGCAATATGCCCTTGTGGTAAAACAGGTGAATGGCAACCTGGACTGCGTTAGGAGAAGCGTTGCCTGCAGGCCGAGAGAGGTGATCCTTCCCCTCAGCACTGCTAAGGCCATACCTGAATTAGTGTCCTGTTCTGGGCTCTTCAGAGAGACATGGACATACTGGACAGCATCCAGTGATGGGCACAGAGATGGCTAAACAGTCCCAGTTCTCTCAGCCTGTCCTCGTATGCAAGGTCTCTTAATCAACTTTGTGGCCCATCACTGGATGGCCCAACAGCAGGGCAAGAGGTAATGGGCAGACTGAAACATAGGAGGCTTGTCCTAAAACTCAGAAAGCACTTTCTTCCTGCAATGGTGACAGAGTACTGGCACAGGTTGCCCAGAGAGAGAGGTGGTAGTCTCCCTGACTAAAGACAGTCAAAAGCCATAGAGACATGGTCCTATACAACTGGCTCTAAATGGTCCAACTTGAGCAGGGGAATGGACCAGATGACCTCCAGGGGTCCCTTTTAGGCATTCTGTGATTCTGCAATTGTTATTGCTTACTGTTTTCCTCCCATTTAAACATGTTTTAGAAAAATGAGAGTCAGCTGCTACAATCAGGGCTTCATTTTCTTCCCAGTTCCTTTGAAACAAATGTTTATTTTGTTTCATTTTGTTTCCTTACTTCCTCTTCTTCTAAATGTTCAGATTTTATTCTGACAGATAGGAAACTACACTATACCACAGTAAATAAACTTGAAAGTACACACCACTGAATCTCTAGCCACTAGGCAGAAAATGGAGCCTTTGTAGTTTTGTAGAAGTTATTTGAAAACTATCTATTATGAGAAAAAGCCACAGTGGCCTGGGCACGGAAAGTGAATGCCCTCAGAAACAATGAAATAGTGTCTTCAGTAAACCTGTTCCATCTATAAAGCATGTAAAATGACATTGTACTACAGAGATTTAAGTCCACAGAAGGACAGTAATGGCAAAACCTATCCTAAGCAATATACTTCACATATATAAAATCTGTGTGGCAGCAGCATGATTAAAGGCCCAACTGTCTCATAGGAAAAAAATCGCATTTCTTTTTCATGCTTTATTACAGAAGATGCAGAGTACAGTGTATTTAGGTCTATTTATTTTCCACTCCACAAACAACAAACAAAACAACACACCAAAACAAGCTTTTTACTGTGTACAGAACTGATGCCAAAGCAAGTATCAAAGTCAGAAAGAAGATGAAAAAGTTAACTTTGTTCTTTGATATTATTTTCTATGTGGTGATCTGCTTCAAACTAATGTTAAATTTTTGAACAGAAGGCTCTTCAAAGTTTTCCACAGCTCCCGTTTCCACTTGTTCAAACAACTCAGACCATACTAGTAAGTCTCAATTGCACATCAACTTTTTCAAAGCAGATAAGGGGTTGCATAAATAGCATCACAAACCAGAAGACCAATGCAATAGTGGGATAACGGCAGCTTCCCCCACCAACACACTCCCCAAGCAGTCCTTTTGTCACAAATTGACATAATCTCTAAGGTAAGTGAAATGAGGCTGTGAAATTGTACTTTCACTGCTCTGCTGATACAGTGATTGTAAGAACACTAAGAAACTAAGCCCTTTTGCCACCTTATCTACTAAAAAAAATAATCAGATGCAAGACCCTTAGCTTGTCCAAAGCACTCCATGAAGCTACTGCAAACCAACATGAAGTTTACAGTTCTCAAGTAGTCTTTTCTGTTTTCCTTTCTTAACTTCTGTTTTTCCTGCTCTCTTAATTCCTTCCTCCCTGTATTATCTTCTTTTCAGAATTCCCTTTGAGTCCTCTGCTACGGGACCCTCCTTTAGGAATCAAGTCTTGTCTCTTTGTTCTTCAGAAAACTCAAAATAGGAAAAACAATGTTGATTTCAACTGGCTTACGAAGATTAAAAAGACCACGTTATGCTCCAGTGCTCTCATTACAGTTTTACACTGATGCATGCATGTTTTACTATAAATTTAATTTCTTCTACAAATCCATGCTACACGTTTGGCAGAGCATACTAAACCTGGCCAGCTCCAGAGTCAGTCCTTTTTCTTTTTTTCTGCTAACATTAGAGAGTAAACCGCATTATTTAGTCTTACTAAAGTAAGGCACACTAAGGTAAACACAAGCTTAATTCCTTATCTACTTCCTTTGTGAGGCTAATAGTTCTATATATAAAGAGAGAAAATAAAAACTAGTTGCAGTCATGAAGCTGCCACACTAACTTCTCTGAAACAAAAATGTATATATATTTATTGGTTGGTGATGTAGCTTGAGAGAAAATCTGATTCCAGAGAAAGGTTACAACACAGGCAGAGAGTACAGATTCTAATATGGGGCTAACAAACCACTGGTGTGCACGATTCACCTCCAAAGAACCCACAGAGTCAACAAGCGTCAAAGCAGTTACACCAAAGCCTTCATCTACCTAGCAACACTCTAAATTTCACTCTGCATTACTACAACAGGAAATTTTTTAATAGCTCCTTAAAATCATTATATAAGACATAAATGCTAAATATATTCTTCAGGTTGTATTTTAGAATATATTCTGTATTTCATGAGGATATTTAAATGATTTTTTTTTTCAACATGAGAAAGGCTTGGGTTGTTACCAGTTTGAACTACATAGCCAGTACCAGCCTACCTACTAGTAGACACAGTACTTTTGCTGAATCACAAGATCTCATCTTAAAGTTTTAATATTTTAGTTAGCTTTACACCTATAGAATTGAGAAACAGGTCTGCTATGCTCCCCAGTATAACACAAGTAGCAAACAAAAATAATTTCCAAGAGCAGCCTATTAATCATTGATTAGTTCTCACATCACTGTCTTACACCAGTCACAGACTTCAGACAGCACTCTCTCTTCCTCAGCAATATGCTTAGCAACAACTCTAATCTTTGCTGTGCCTTTCTGTCTCACTTTAAACAGCTAGGTTTCTCTCACCCTTTCTTCTAGCACTTTGCGGGGCAAGCCCAAGCCCCAGAATGAGAAAGATAAAGAGATAATTACACTTCAGGAGTCTTTAGAAAGATCACTCTTGTAAACTGTAATGACAGATGTGGGTGATCCCACCCAAATGATTTGCGATTGCACCCAGTGAACAAGCACATCCACTATTTTTTCTGCTAAAGGGATCAGCAATTAACTACTTAACAAAAGTTTAGTGATAAGTGTTAAATGGCAAGATTTTTAACACCCCATTGACATAGAGGTAGTAACTACATCGTACTGCCAGCATGACTAGTACTTTCACAACAGTAGATCTGAGCTAGCAGCTTAGCTACACTGTGGAGACTTCAGATCATCCCATGCTGGCAGAGCCCTGCAGTGAGGATGCCGGATATTGCCAGCAGATGGAAGTCTTCCAGTTCAGTGACATCTTCTCCCCAAGGTGCGTTAGCACTCCACCAGTGTAGCTGCATCCACATAAGACCTTTTGCCAAAGGGAAAAAAAAATTTCTTCCCTCCTCCACACTTTTAGGCACTGTAAGTTAACCTAAATCTTAACAGCTTGTACTAAGTGCAGACACACTGAAGCATGACTACTACTTGTATAAGCAGCTACGTAGGCAACACAACAAACAGTCCACATACTAAAGCCGTTTTGCTAGTGTAATCTAACAATTATATACACACATATAACATTTTATGTATCATATACACAATTGTATATTTTTACATTTTAATATATTGTATCATTAATATATTGCTATACACTACATACATGATACCCACGTATAATATTCAGTATATATTACACGTATATTGATTGCTTATATTAAGATGAAAATATTTAAGTTGTTCTCTATGTCTGTATATACAGCTTTTTCATTGACAGCCATTCTTCTAAAAATGTATATTGCAGAGCTGGCTTAAGAACAGTTCCTGTCTCAAACAGTTTCTAATAGAAAAAGGAAATAAAAACAAGCCAAAAGTTCTAAAGGCCCTTGTTTTAATGATGTTTGGGTTTGCTCTTTTTTTTTCCCCTTAAGTAATGTTAGTTTTGTTTTGGGGTAGTTTTCATTGGGGTTTCTTGGAGGGGATGGGGTGAGGCTGGAGGTGGGTTTCTTGGGGTGTTTTTTGGGTGTGGATTGCTTCATTCTTACTCAAGCACTGAAGGTCACATCCCGTTTTTATCTGAGCTTACTGACTCTTTACTTACTCCAATTCCCCCACTTGTCTAGCTTCAAGTATGAATGCAAAGGAGGTATTTGTAAGAGAGAAGGTAAGCTTATCTTTTCAGATTGCCTATTTTTACTTCCTTGATAACTTAAGGGAAACATGTATAATACTCACAAGAACTATCTTCAAATATGGAAAGCTTCTCTGCCTGCATATGCTTTAATCAAGAGAGGTACTTTTAATCACTTTCCTCTGGGATTAAATAACCTACCCTTCTGTGCCAGTGACTTCATATATATATATATATATATATATGTATCAACACCTCTCTGCCTCAACCAGATTCAAAAGTAAACCTATTCCTAAACCCGTTTTGTCTTTCTGACAGCCCTTCCATGTTTTCTTTACTAAAGCTCACTGAATACACTTCCTGTAAATTCTCGCCTTGAACTGTAATATTGAAGCACTGTGACTCGTTTAATCCTTTCCATTCCACTGAAATTATTCCTTCCAAACCTGTCTGTTTAACAGAACCACCTGGAGCCAAGTTCACAAAAATAAGGAATTATCCCTGCTAGCATATCAATCTCCACATTTCCCATGAACTTCTCTGGTCTTCTGTTTACACATATACAGGTTTTTCTAATCTTAGCAGCATCCCCTGCACCTCTCTCCTGCTGCAAAGCAGACCAATTTACAAGCTCTACACCCTTCAACACGTACATTCCCTATCCCCACCATCTGCTCAGTGGACAATAATCTAGCAAGTAGTACCAACTCACTGTTGGTACCTCACACAGTCATCTCATCAGAATCTACCTTCCCTCTGCATTCTCAGCTGCAGCTGCGTATCTTCTATGTAACCACGTTTTTCCCCAACCATCTCCCTTTCACTCCTTTCCTGAAAGCTGTTTAGCTTCACAGATTTGTAACTATATATTTGGTCTCACCTTTGACTTACCTTAGACATTAGGTGGTTCCCCATCTAGATCTAACAATTTTTTGTTTTTGAACAACATCCAAGATGCAGCATTTTCAATCCACCCACATATGAAACTTTGCAAGATAAGAGAGGTCTGGGCTGCTACTCAATTACATTTGACTTTTGGATGCAATTTTCCCCTCTCCAGAATGACTGAAGAGTCACTCATGAGAGAATTTTGTTTTCCAGGAAATGTCTCATTTAGACACTGCTCTCTATATTGTTTCTCTGAGGTTCTCTGTTTCCCCACCGGTACATAGTATGTACAAAGGGGATGGGAGGATGTCAAGTGGAAAACAATTATGGTTAATACTACCTATTCATTCACATTTTACACGCCTTCTTTTCAGGTTTCCTGTTTTGAATAGGACAAACTACCAAAAACATCAATAACACTTTCTTGTTTTTCCTCAAAACTTAGTGACACAAACAACAAAAATCTGACCATTGTTCAGGAACTAGTATTCTGACAATACCAACTGTCATGCTGACAAATGCCTTCTTCCTTCGCTATTTTAAACTTAGTTTACAACTTTGAAGCTTTTTTATTCCAAATCATCTACTGTGAAGAATCCTAGTATGTAATTAAGGTTTCTGTGTATTTTAAAAAAGGCAAAATATGAAGAATAACCCAGGATGTTGCCACACAGAGTTCCTATTGTCAGAGCTAAGTAATTCAGACTTGGGGTTAGCAAGTTAACGTTAAAAGGGAGGATAGTTTTGTGCTTACTACATCTCATTTTATTTAATTTGAAAAGAACTGGGCAATTTTCCCTCTCTCAGCACATAATGCAGATCATGACTGAGGAGATCTAAAATAATGTTACAGCTGCTTAGCTTTTCCCTTGCACTAAGTTTTGCATTCATTTCTCCTCTAGTCTGTATTTCTATTTTATAATGAAACATACAGCCAAGTTATTTATAGGCTAAGGATTAACTGCACTCATAAGAACAAACCCTCAAGAGGTTAACCTCATCCTCTTAAACTTCACACACTACAATCCCAGAGACAGCTGGCGACCACAGCCGAGAGAGAAAAAAATAATCCCACATCTTGCTAATCCTTTAACCAATCACCTCATGCAACAGTGGAGAGGCCTCTCCAAGGCCTACAACTCAATCTGTCTCAAGAGTACTGTCAATCCAAAAGATACATATTTCACAGAACCATTAGCAACATGCCTCAAAAGGCAAAATAAGTTAGCTGGCTACCCAGTGGTACACCAAAATCATGCATCTAAAATGCAGTACTAAAAAAGATCCAGTTTGCTGCTTGTATTCCCCATTCAAATATTTGCATATTCTACCCATAAACCCGCCTAGTTTATTAATTTGAAAGCACATCTAACAAATTTTGCATTGTTTACATCTAGATAGACCAATTTAGCTGTCCCTTATACTTCCTACCACAAACTTTGAGCACCTTTGATTTTCCAGCCGAATTATCTCAAAAAATGCCACAAATAAACAAACTAAAACCACAAAAAAAAACACAAAAAAAAAAACACAAAACCCAACAACTTTAAGTTAAACCATAATCATCTACCTAATTTTTATCATATCATAATTTGGATTCTCCCTTAACCCCACATATCGATACTGCCTGCAGCTGTAGCAGTATCAGGGAATTAAGAAGTGCACTCATCTCTTAAAGCTTTCTGGTTTGTTTGTTCTTTATCTAGAAAAATTGCTACTCATTCAACTTCAGTATAAAAATGGTCATAAAATAAAAATAAAAATAAAAAAGCCAGGAGGTTGTTTAGCCACACTGCTAAGCCCACGGTTGGAAGTTAAAGCCTCCAAAAACATGCAGCAAAAGTATAACGCTATGACTGGTAATAACCAAGTACCATCCACAGTTCTTTCCTAAAGTAAGAACTTTTACTCAACACAGAGGATTACCGCTGCTCACAAGCTCACCGAGTCCAACTATATTATTTTTTCATTTTTTAATGTGTCAATTCATTCTCTTTTGTACATCCTTAATATACACGAATTCCAAACTTGCTTTTGACTTTGTAGGTAAACTGTGTGAAAGAAATCTCAGTCCCATGAGACTACAGAGTTCCTGTCTTCAGTCTGCCATCTAATAGGCTTCCACCTTTTCAACTATAAATAACAAAATTTAAAAAAACACACTGTTATATACTTATATATACTATCTTGATATGTAAAGTATGAAATAAATATAGTAAAAAAATCATCTTGTATTTCAGAAAGTTTTTCCCACTAATTAAAGTCTTTGTTCCCTTCCAGCAGCAACAGGAATTGCTGTAACACAGGAAAGCCAACTGGGAATCTTTTGAACCCAATGGCCCATAAAGAGAGAAAGGAAGGAATGGATAAAAGTCAAACTCTGACAAAAATGAAGATTTTATCCAGTCAAGAGAAAATACAAAAGTGAGTATCAGCTATGAAAATTAAACTTTCTTGCCATCTCAAAACTTATTGTACGTAAGTATTCTCAGTAGTATGCTGTCAGAAGCTGCCTGATTGCATCTCTTACTGTCGGCCCAGCCTGTTTGCATTCTGAAAAGAAGTTTTATGATCTTTCATGGCCATAATAGATGTCTAAACTATTTTTTTCTTATCTGAAAGACTCTGCACTTTACCAGCATGGCCCTTCCATTGTTCTTTACACTAAGTCAGATCCCTGAACAATACTGACAGCTGCTAGCAAACTGGGGTGTGCTCACTCTCAGTGCAGCTGCCGCTTGTAGGAACAGACAGGCTTCTGATGTGTCCTCCCTTCTGAGAGAGGGCTTGACACACTGTGTGCTCAGTGCAAGGAAGCAAAGGTCCACCGAATTGTCAACCCAATTTTATGTTATTCAAGTTTTCTAGGATGCACACCATCCCTTTAAAAAAAAATCAAGCATATGTCGGAGCATGAAACTTACTGTGCAGCACAAGGTAATTACTGATTACGTAAGACTGTAAAAGAT
Source organism: Pezoporus wallicus (assembly GCF_028554395.1). NCBI lineage: Eukaryota > Metazoa > Chordata > Aves > Psittaciformes > Psittacidae > Pezoporus > Pezoporus wallicus. The sequence goes on along the minus strand of NW_026642992.1, from coordinate 990,001 downwards.
CACTGGGACATATATCTAATTTTAGCATGCATCTTTTTTTTAGCATGCATGCATATACACAGGCAAATTCTGTGCACAAGGTATTAAATTCCTAATTTGTAGTTTGGAATTTGTACAGCAGCATTCAGAAGTCTTTCAGAAGACACAGAAAAGTAGGAAAGTATCTCTTCTAATGAACCTCAAGTATCTGAAAAACAGAAAAGGTGGAGACATAGAAGCCTGCTCCCAAAGACCTTCCCACTTCCCCTCCTCTACCCCCCCCTCAAAAAAAAAAAATCTTAATTGCATGTGGTACTTGTAGATCCTATCGCTTTTAGAAGCCTGTATCTTGCAGACTATAAAACGGGGTACGTGACATGCTCGAGATGATAAAATCTGGTTTGGCTAACTTGCACTAAGTCCAGCATGAATGTTTTAGATCTATTTTAATACGTATTTCTTTTTACTGCATAAAATATTCTTTAAAACTAGTTCATTAAAAAGGTTTTTCTTTCAATTTTTCATCCTAAAGAATTATTTAAAAAAAAAGGCAAGAAAGTACATTTCTCTAATCTTTGCTCATCAAATACCACAAACATATGTGTTGTATTTCAAAGATCAAATCAGGTATTTATACAGTAATTCATTACACAAACAAAGCATAGAGGAGATTGTGACAAATACAGATGTAATTGTGTGGGTTTCTAAGATGTGATTAGCAAATCAACTGAGTAACAGTCAAAAATTTGATACAATGGGGAAAAACAGCACATATTTAAAGGGCGGGGGTTATGTTTATGCAAAACTAATCTGTCAAGTGTAATAAAGCAGCTTGAATAAAATTTAAGATGGAAATCCACTGAATCTCCCCATTTCAGGAAGGAAAAGCTATTAAAAGGAAATGAAGGTCACCCTCCCAGTTTATTTCACCTAATTGACTGCCAATAGCTTACCACAGGCAAACCAACTGCAGATCTGCAATTGAGAAACTGATGAAAGGAGCATTTTCAAGCTGAGGCTCATTCTTTTAATCCTTCCTCACTCCCCCCCTTTTTTTTTTCTATCTCCAGTTGGGATGTAATTTTAAGCACAGATGGATTAACTGGTTCCATTGTCTGTAGACGTCATTGGACTATGGCACTGTTAATCCATACAGCAGCATGTCTAATTACCATTACAAAGTGTCTGAGGGAACTACAAAGACCAGCAGGGCATCTTCTCACAAGCAATTAACATAAACTGATAAATGAGTAATTTGAATCCGATCAAGGCTCTAACATATGAATAAAATCAGAAAGCACAGGTTCTTGTTTCGACTACTTCTTTCACTTCGTCTGGAAGGGCAGAAAACATGAGAAATATTCTAGACTTAGTGGTAGGGGAAATGAACTCATACAGTGGAATGAACGTATGGTTTGAAATTCCTTAATACAAACCAAATGACTTGTGATTGACAACCAGTCACAAGCAAGTAGTAGCATATTTAGAAGCACATACATGGTGAAAGGCTATTAGAACACCGTGTCAAGACAATCAATACGAGTTCAAAAGCAAGTGAAGTTTCTTTTCAGTAGCTTGCTAATTTAAAATTCATGAAAGATTCACAAGAAATAAAGAAGAATGAATAGTTGTACAGGCTCCAAGAACTCAAGTGTCACAAAAAGCATGAGGCAAAGGTAACTAGATCAACTGACACACAATACCTACAAATAAACAAGCAATTCTCCTAATTGTTATGTTTCTTGCAGAAGAAGTTTTGTTATGCTCAGCACTGCTGTACAGAACAACAAAGTAAGCTGTTAACTTTATTCCTGCTAAAAGCTGTGTGCAGCAAGGCAAACACTTCAGCAACACTGAGATATCAAAATATCACGCTTATTTTAAAAACAGAAAAGCAATAAGATATGAAAGCAAGTTATACACACTGTAGGAGGTAGACCTGGAAGGCCACGTACCCCGATGATGGCATTCAGCTCAGCCATGGTCACTTGTTTGGCACGTTCTACAGCTTGGGCCACTTGTTGCTGATGCTATTAAAAAAAGAAGGGGCATGGGGAGGAATCTGTGTTAAGGTATTGTCCACATCAAATCAAACCAAGATAAGAAACACCTGAATAACTGCAGAAACTCAAGCTACCTACTGCAAGACATCTTGCACAGGTAAAATGCAACAGTGCCCCCTTTCTCACCTGTTCGAAATTAAACAACAGCCCTGAAGGCAACCAGCTCACCTCTTTCCAGATGCCACTTCAATATTAATTTTCTGGCAAACAAATGATCACTTTCTAATTGAGATGACAGGACACTAATGTCAACTTCACACTAGTGTCGGTTTTGACACTTAAACATTCTGTGGCCATATAGCAAAACCTACTGAAATTACAAACAGGGAAAAAAAGTGCTGAACTAAACAAGAATTACAAATACTCTTCCTAAACTCCAGAATTTGAAAAGCCATAACCAAAATAATAGGCTTCAAAATTTAACAGCAGCTGCTCACAATACACTACAATTGCAGTCATTCAGCCCAGATGCAGGTTTGCAACCTTAAACAGTATTTTGCATCTGAACTAACTACACACCTTTACAACTGAGATCTGATACAAATTATGTCAACAAGATAAGCATGCTTATTTCACTAGCTTCACATTTGACAACTGAATATCAAATAACTAATCACCATGATTAGAAACTAAAGCATCTTGTTGCACTGGTAATATTTTACAGACTCCCACTCTCCCCAGGAAATGAATGAGGCTGAGCCATTGTCACTAGTTTGAACTCAAGATTTGCTAGACCAAATTAGCAGGGGGTTTGCACACTTCAGCTATAACAGATGTTCCTTACACTTGTATATTGTGATAAAATTAACATCTTAAAACTAGCTAATTTGCAAATAGAAAAGCAACCTAATTGCACTTTAACAGCTGAACAGTTTTACTTACTTCCTGAGACAAAAATGGGATGACTTGTGCACAAATTGTATTCAATCTCTTGGCGATTTCTGTCTATAGAGGAAAAGTATTTTGATTAAAACTGTGGTTCAGGTTTTTTGACAAACATTAACTAGTGTACAAGATTATATTAAGTTCACACAGTGAAGAAAGTAACAGAAAATCCACATCTTCATTCTACTGCAAATATAAGTTAATATATAAGACCATATGAGGAGAGAGACTTAGTAAGCTACTGTAGGACATCTGCCATGTCTAAAGCACCTAATCCGTATACACATTTATGCACAAATCTGGTCCTTGTATATTGGTCATTAAAAAATAAAGCATTTTTAAAATCCATTAAGTCCAAGATAAAGCCTTTTAAAATGTAGATTTGTTATTGCTCAAATTATCAAGTAGCATAACATGAAGATGACAGGCATGGAAGAAAAATGTTTCTGTCACAATCGATTTTATCTGCCTATTAGAAGCTAAAATTATTTTTGCTGACAGAAACAGACCATCATGAGTACAAAAGAAGTACCAAAACAGAAGCAAAGCAGAATGGAGACAAAAGATACAGACTTCTAAAACATTCATATTGAGAAAGAATTAAAATAATGCAGACAAGAAAGTATCAGATCAGAAAACGCTATAGTCAATAATAGTGAATTAGTGAAACCATGAGTAACAGGAAAACTGTAAGGCTAGGAGCCAGCAGAGAACAGAACAATCCTCCACTGAAACAAGCAGAGAAGACAGCAGGTCAAAGTGTTTGAGTCCCACTTTTTGACAGCCTTATCTCCCACTTTTGGCCTGTAAATTTGAACACAAGATTTCTGGAGGGGAATGGGGATCTTCTCTCATTACTCAGTCTTACCGGTGCTTACAGCTTTTCAGGCCTATACATCTGTCTCCTATTTAAAACAACCACTATAACTAACCCTTAAGGTACCTGCACAACTCCTACATTTTTTCTTAAAAACTTCTGCAGTCTCTGTAGCACAGTTACACAAAATCAAAATTAGCATCTACATGTGAACACAGCCTATGTACAAAACACTCTGAAGAGCTCTTGTCAGTCTGTTATATCATTAACCCATATAGGTATTTCCTGGGGTTTCTGTTTTAAGACAAGAAACAACAGATCCCTGCTGAGACTTGTTAGACCTTCCATGAAATGACATGTACAAACGTGAGCAAAGAAAAACTTTTTTCAAAGTCAGATGAAAGCACTGCTAACTTGTCAGACAAATCCTGCATTCCCATCATCCTGAGGTTTTCAGGAAGACACCGTGATGTGCTGATCCTTACACATCAGTCAAGCAGTAATCAGGATACACCCTCCACTTGGTATGTTTCAGCAAACAGGTGATTTGGGATCTAAATACAACTGGCAAGCTTTAAGACCTCTTTCCCCACCTCTGACAGACACAAGAAAATGCTGAATAGCACTGAAGTATGTAAAACACTATGCCTCTGACATAACCTGAAGTATTCCACCTAACCAAAATCTGACACATCCATTCAAAAGTTTTGCAGAGACAAGAGTCTCCAAAGTAGTTCTGGGATGTATTCACCCTAGGACAGAATGGTTCTGCTTAAGTAAGGGCAATGAAGTGACAGTTGCTTTACAACAAACCTTGTTCCCCTGGGACACGGGGAACAGATCCCTATTCTCAGCCGTATTTCACAAGGTACCACAGCAGTTCCTGTTTTGTCTGGACCACGACCACAAAATATCCATCATCCTGTGCACAGATAGCCTTTATTACTGGTACTACACACCTACCAGCAAATGCAATTAAAGGAAGTTACTAGCTTAACTATTATCAGTTACCAGACTTAACTATTACCAATTCTGTTGGTGCTTTCAGTGTTTGTTAACAAGCAGAGGGGAAAAAAATAAAACAAAAACCACATTAAAAAAAAACAAAACACAAAACCACTACACAAATACACACACACACACACACTTCCACCCCTGAACTCCTCCACCCCAACTGTGAGAACTTACTTACTGAAGGGCATTTTTTCACATGTTTAGTATGTCTCCCCAGAAAGCAAGGTATGTTAGCTACAGAAAGGAAGTCTGTTACATAGCAATCTATCTGGCTGATGTTTAGCTAAAATGTTCGAGGTCCAAGAAGTTAATTGCCCTAGACCAACGGGATTACCTTCAAGACAGAAGCCAGGATGAATCATAGCAGCTGATAAGAGGGGAAAGAAGATTAAAGTACAAAACACAAATTGGCTTCTGCTGAAAAGTTCTTTGGCCTGTATGGCCTACACAAAGGTCTCCCTATTCTGTAATACTGAGATAAGTATCCTTATTGTAGCTGTAAGGAAATAAAAAAATGTTTCAATAAAGTCTATAAAATACATAAGTTGTCAAATTATTTTTCCAGGGCAGGTCCCAAATAGCTAAGCTTCACTCTGACAACACTGCATAAAGGATGGCACACACTCAAGAGAATGCAACATTGTGCAATAATTACCAGTCCCAAAACACGTATCAGTTAGTTTGTCGGGAATTTTACTTGTTCGCGGGGTCGTTTGTTTTTTGGGGTGTTTGTTTTTTGGTTGTTTGGTGGTTTGTTTTTTTTTTTGGGGGGGGTGTCTTGGTTTGTTTTCTATTATTTTCTTAAAGATAAAAATTAAAAAAAACTTTTCCCCTTTCCCAGTCAATCTTACTTTAAAATTATTGTCTATATATACAGCATTAGAGTAAGCTATATATCCCAGATTTACGGCTTATGCATTTGAAAGTCTTAAGAAAGGTACTAATCAGTTTCTACTACAGGCCTCCCAAAGTAACACACCTGTTATCTAACTGCTGATCTTGAGACATATAGGGCAAGCCAGAATAATGAGTAAACTGATAGTACTGAGCACAGGTATGAAAAAAAAACGTATCCTTCAGAGTTTGTCTTTACCAAAGGAGGGCATCACTGATGATCATATACTAATAACACCTTTAATATCCATCCACAATAAATGTAAATGTACATGCCATAAGTAAGTTTATTTCAGGATTCCTTGCTGCTGTTTCAAGTGCCAGTTAAGAGACATTTACACTGAAAAGGAACTGAAAAGACTACATACTACATAACAAAAGTCTGCTTGCATTTAAAAAGCAGTTTGCCTACTAGAGGTATTTTCCTCACACAATTAAATAAAGTATTTAAAATTATTTATCCACTATGAGATTTCATACATCTCCTGTTTCCTGGCTTCAAATGTTTAGTAGAAATTATTCACAAACGTGTTATATATTTTCATTCTCTAGTGAGTTATGAAAATTAAGGTTTAATGCACAATTCACCTAATCTTGCCTATTAAGAGTTCAAGAGGTTGTTTTTGGAAGAGAGGAAAAAAAAAGATCTTTCATTACTTCAAAAAGCAATGTATGTTCAATTTTCAAGGTGAAATTATCTCCAAGTATTATGCACGTGTGTGTATATATATATATACACACACACGCGCGCGCGCTCATTCTTGAAGGCTAAAACCTTTTCTGAAGGAGTATAGAAGAGCTTTGTTAATCAAGAGTAGACATCAGTAATTGGTAGCATTAGAAAAAGCTATATATTCTGGATTTGGGGCTCATGCATTTGAAAGTCTTAAGAAAGGTACCTACCAATTACTATTAGAGGCCTCCCAAAGTAGCATAGCTATTATCTCAACGCTGATCTTGAGATACATAGGGCAAGTCAGAAGAATGAGTAAATGAAGAAAATTCTGCAGAAAGCTACTTGAGCATAGATAAACATGACTAAATGCCCGTGTTCTCTGGCTCCTTGGTAAAGCAGACTGTGGAAGCCTGCATCTCTCATGAAAGCCCTCCTAGCTCTATGACAGCTCTCAGCAAAGCATTTGAAGTGCCCTTAACTGTTTGTGTTCTTAATACAGAGCCTCTTGAATGCATTCATTTTTAATAGAGGACCTGAGAGGGGGGCCCATCAAAGCATGGCAAAACTACATCATTCACCAATTCTTGCTGTTGTAATGATTGTCTTTTGATTTATTTGCAAATGGCAAGCTTACTAGACCCCTAACTGAAGTACTACCCTACTTTCTGAAATATCATTAAAAATTAACATGACAGAATTCAGCTGCAATTTATAAACTTGAGTCAATGGATTTTTCTTAGCTCTTTTTTTTTTGGCCTCTGTTCTGTCTAATGAAAGACTTAACTGTTTTGACCTAACCATTCCCAAACTCAAGTGTCTGTACTTTAGTCCCTTGCTAAAGTGAATTCTTAACATAATGGCAGAGAACAAAGCAGCCAGACTACTAAATACACATTTAAATAAGTAATTTTACTCAACACATCACAGAGCTTGGATATACAATTTTACTTTTTCCTTCTGCCTTTTAAAAAAAAGGCATGAATATGTTTTCATCTACAGTAGTCTATTCCAGATTATTTCACATTTTGACAACCTGTACTTTCCAAAGCACCATTGAACATACCATATTTAAATCAATATGATTTTTTTAACTACCAATTTTTACACTGAAATGAAAAGAAGTAAGTATAATACAAGTAACCAAACTCTATTTCTCATCACACCTAACACCCATGTGTATTTTATCACTAGCGGTGGAAGCCCTAGCTTATGGGAGCCACCAGTCTCACTTCTGAGTGAAGACTTAAATCACCTTTCAGCTTCAAGGGGTTCAACAATAAGAATTTGGGGTTTGCTCCAATCAGTACCTACCATACATGTCCCAGTAGTGACTTTAAGTACAGCATCCATGGTCATCTAAAGCAAAAACTGTATCTTACAACACATCATTTTTAACGTGTTGTGATAACCGCTATATTATTAGTGAAGAGACTCCTAAGAGCTGTCCAGACCTTCCTACCTTCCCTTACAAAACAAGGCTCTGCAAAAAATTGTCCATTTTATGTCAAAAGCTTATTATTCTTTCTTGAAAGCTGCACTTCCTATATCATAGAGATCAGTATCTGAAAGCACTCTATCACCACTTCTTAGGGACAGACTTATGTGTTCTCATTTATTACATTTTTATTTAACTATTTCAACCCAATTTTGACAATCATATTTGCCATTAGACTGGGAAGAACACATTTTAATATAATTAAAAGTAAAGCAAGAAAACCAAAAGTTCTGATGATACCAAAAAAGCATGCCCTGATCCATTCTTTTAAAGCAAAAGATTCAGAGAATCAGCCTTTAATTCATAGAAAAGAACATACTGTAAGTTCACACTCATAAAACCTCTAGAAGGTTAATTGTTCTGTATTCTACCTCCACTTGCAACATACACAAAGATAACATGGAACTCCTGGAAGAACAAAATGGACTCCCTGCCATTTACAGCATGTAACACAGTAACCCACTAGGGAGTAAAGGTCTGTGTTGTACTTTTGGTCATTACTGCATCATTTGAGACTATCTGCGGTGGGGATGAGAAGATTATCGAAGGCTATAAGAATGCTGCAAATGTCTTGACCTCAGACCAATTTTCATTTCCATCTAACAGACATGGATAAAAGGCATCTTTATAGGACATGATTGTCCATTTTTTTAATCCCAGTTGCAAGACAGATACCAGTTAGATATTATATTTCAAAATATCTAGGGTAAGAAACTGCATGTGTATATTTTAGTCTTGAATTAAAGTTTAGTATCTATTTAGTAGAATCACAGAAACAAGCAGTACATTCAAACAATGTAGCCTTCTTTTTATCACTGAGATCTTCAAAGGCAACAAAAAGCACACATTCACAAAGCAATTACAAAAAAAGAAACACTTCACTGTGCTTAGCACTCTGCATGCTTTGTTAGAAGTTTGCTACAGAAGGACTCAAGCATTTCCAAAAATTTGTTACTAAGAACTGGGGGGGTGAGAGGATGTTGGAGGTATAATTAAATCTCAAAATTTAAATATTCAAGAGCCTCAAATGATTAAGGCTAGCATTCTGTGAACTTTGCTGTTCATGAGTTGAATCCATGTTGAGCACAGAGATATGCATATATTATTAGTGCCCTTTCACTTAAAATGAATATGCTACAATCTGTTTTGGCGATGGATGAAGAGGAAAAAACAAATAAAAATAAAGGCAACATGGCATTTAAAAGTTTAGCCCCCCCCCATAGTATATCAATGTCAAACAACTGCGTGTCAAGCTAAGATTCAATTCAGGTAAGTGCCACTGACAAATTTTCTTGTTCCCAGACGTGCTTTAGGATTATTTTATTGCTTAAAATTTAATTTGTTCCAACTCGCATCTCCATGACAACATTGGCTAACTCTGCAAATCATTTGGGTAATTGGGTATCTTATCTTTCTACTGCTCTCAAATCAAATGATTCTGCTAGAACTGCAGCGGCCAATCAAATTTACAGGCCTCCTGAGTAATAGACTCGCACAAGTAGCCGCATTCATCTCCCCTTTACCGCCGTGTTAACCACCCTGTGACAAACTGTGGAAGTTGGCCTTCAAACTCTATTTTAAATTATAAACACTGTCATTACTAACATTCTCACCAACAGAAGGGGGTGGGAAGGTTTATTCTCAACAGATACTTTAAATTCAATCTGACAAGCGGCAATAAGTAGTATTCATTTCTGTGACAGGAACAATCTCTGTATTTTCAGTGTACAATGCCAGTTTACCATAAAGTATCATTAACAAATACAGCTTTTCCTTTGCCCCACATGTGTACTACACATTTTAATTGCAAAATCAGCTGTCCACAAGATGATATTAGAACTCCAAAACACTGGCATAAAAAAAAATCTTTAGCTATGAAAAAAACCCAAAACACCTCCATACTGCAAGTGGGAGTGTGGGGAAATAACAGAAATATTAACAGAATAAAATCTCAAAATGATAAAGCCACAGAATACTAGATAGTTTCCAAGGTGAAATCAGTTGGGTTTTTTTAATTCAGTACCTAAAGTACATTTATCTGAATCCTTAGATGTTAATTTAAACATAAGCTACATATGACGCGCAAGTCAACATACACACTTGCCAAACATCTAATACACATTTGGACCTCATTCAACTGTAAAGTCAAGTGACTGGCTATATTTCAGATGTCTAATTTCAAAGCTCTCTATAATAATAGAGAAAGGCTGCTGCACAGCTCTCAAGGAACCACTGTACAAAACTGCCCATCCCATTTACAGCTGTAAATCCTGCTGAACCCAAGCCAACTGGCAACAAAGAAGCTGTTGTCAGGATGTTAAAACCCTCCTTTCACACATCCCCACTATGTCAAGACTCTTCTTAACCTTGGCTAAACAGGAAAGTCACCACATTTCTCCTTTAATCCAACTTCAGCCCATCTTGCTCAAGCACCCCAGAGTACTACGGCAACCAAGCTAGGAGCAGAGGGTTTGTGAGGAAAAATAAACTGTAGGAAGAGGGGAATTCATCCAATAAGACTGCACTCTAATGGTGACTAGAAGCAGCATGGTATTCAAAATTATCCACCATACTCCACATTATTAGCTCAAGGACATTAAGAACTTAATTTACTGTGGGCAGCTGAGCAACACCACATTATGTAAGAAGAAGGAGACAGAAGAAAAAAAGGAAGGAGGCATAAAACACCCCAGTATCTGTTAATTGCTATACCCCTATCAGAAAAGAGCCCTCTTAGCTTTTCATTTAGTTCAGGACATGATTTTAAAGCTACATCCTATTTTGCTTTCCCTTACACAAGCCGCATCCAAATTTCTGCATACAACCTTGCATCACCAAACTACTTTACTAGGATGGCAATGCAAAGTCAGAGCTCTTGTATAGCTGAAGATGTGCCTAGAACCACACAGTTAATGCTTTAATTTTTAGAAAGTTCCTCAAACAAAAGCATTCCATGTCAATAACAAAACTCCCAGTCAGGATTCAGTCCTTATCAACATTAAGTAAGCCTATAATAGCAGGTAGAATCTGGATTTGACAACAATAAGCATGAGATCTGGAAGAAGAAAAAAAAAACAAAAACACCAAAACCAACAACAACACCACCAAAAAATAACCCACACCCACACCCCCCCCCCCGTAATACAAAGATCTGGGGGAAGGAAAGGAAGGGGAATCAAAGAGGAATCAAATGCACTACATTCACAAGAACTTTAGCAGTTAACTACCTAATTAAACTTACCAATAAAGTCACACACACTGCTGTATCTTAAATATGATTTTACTGTTTCACAATACTTATCCAGAGCTACATCCAGAGCTCAGTTTCAAAAATCTGTCACATCGGAGAACCAATTTAAGGCCTTAAAGCCGTGTTCATGTCAGTGCTTCAGGTGCCATCAGGCGACTCACTAATAGAGTAACAAGTTAAGAAGACCGACAACCCTTTTGTCAGCAACTAGCAGAGTTATCTACCACATAGGATTTGGGAGAAGAAAGGTGAAAATAACAGATTTTCACTATGTGGGAAAAGGGTCTGAAAATCTTTCAAGCAAAACTTTGGGAACATGTCAGCAATTTCTTGCCCATTTTATTCGGTTTTATATATATTCTGTTGCACACAGAATAGAAAGATAGAATGTAAACTTGATACTATAACTACTAAGAGAGAACAACTGAATGAAACTCTCCAAACAGTTAACTAATTTGTTAAAACCCAACAATCACTGCAGAGTTCATCATTATGCGGTCAAGAGCAAAGAATGAGAAAGCCAGCAAGACTTCAGGAAAGCAAATGACAACTTGTAAGATCAGCTTTGTAAGACCCATTACTAAGGAGGTAGATAAAATGGCATTATGGAGAACTCACATTTTCTTTATGGAACAAGACTAAGGACATGGATGATAGTTAATACATCTGAGAATGGAAGAGGAAGGGACAGAGAAAAAAGGGAAGGAATGGAATTGTGCCAACAGACTAAATCCCAAATTCTTAACTGACATACAGGAAAATGTGCAGGAAGTGTAAACTAGGTCAAGTGAGGCAGTATGAGCACACACATACAAGTACATAACTATTTGCCACTAGTAAATAACAACTGAAGTAAAGCTTCTGCTCTACAGATTGGAATAGTTGGAGGAGAACAAAAGAGGTGCAATCCCTTCAATTAGAAAAGATATAATCAAGGGACACTGAGAAGGCCAGAAAGTCTATACATTTTTGCATCCATCTTAACTATACAAAAACTACCACCAAGCACATAATTAATACAAATTGATAGTCATGTAAGGTCAACACTGCAGCTTAAGCAGAAAAGCAATAGGTCAGAGAGTTCAAAGTAAAACAGAGTCTTCAAATTGACCAGGCCTGATGAAATTAAAAAAAAAGCAAATTAGAGAAGACTGTGGACACCTTGCAGAACCTGCCAATGTCAAGTGGATAGGAAATTAAGAAACAACAGTGCCTAATGGACAGAAAACAGAAAATGAAGGAGCAAAGATACTCCAGCTTAATCACTATTCTTGAAGTCTGGGGCAGTGAAAAGCTTCTTATCCATAAACATCTCTGTGAAACAGGGATATAAATCTCAACTCAGAAGTACTTTCAGGATAAACACCACCATAATTATGCAATGTCCAAAAATTATGGCTAAGAGAGGCAGATGATGTTAACATCTACACTAAGAATGACACTGGTAGCGCTATTAGAAGCGACACAAACAGCAGAGCACAGCTAAAACTGCTTGATAATTAACCTATGTATGAATACATTCTTCTCTTCTGCAAATTAAGAAGATCTGCATGCTTGATAGGTCCAGTATTTTTAAGTATTTCCCACTAACAAGAGTAAAGATTTCTTCATTTGCCCTAATCCTTAATTTGCTGAGAGCTTCGAACTGAGACAGAATATGCTGGAGAATAGCTTCAGAACTCACTCTGCAGTGAATGGGAAAATGGACTACAAAGGAGAAAGAAGGATAGGGATAAATGAGGATAAAGGACCATAGCATGCCTAGACAGAAACATAAAGGAAAAGGAAATAATGGGCCAGGAAGGAATCTCTTGGTCACAGCAGATCAGAAGCTGAACGTAAGTCAAAAGCATGCTGTGGCAAAAAAGACTGTCGCCACAGTAAGCCATATGCTAAGTAAGCTTTCTATGCTACTCAGCATGGCATTTCCTCCCCTGGAGTACTGCACTTATTTCAGGCACTGTACATCAGCTGGGCAACAACATTCAGAGAATGAACATTAGACTGCGCAAGTATACAAAATGGTTCTGGAAGGCTCTGGAAGGGATCTGCTCTCCCTACCCCGGGTGAAGAAAATGAATAGTAAAGAGCAGATTGAAGCTGTAACTGAAGCAGCATTTCAACAGCAAGGACATAAAAGCATCCTACTACCTTGAGAGCTTGCAAGTCGTCCCTGCTGTTAAGTCTTTGCTAACAGATAGGACAAGCACCCTATTAGCAATGACACTGGTTTAGCCAACCCTGCTAGGACACAGGGTGCAGTAGGTCCTTTCTAGTGCTGCAATTCTAGTTCATATTTCAGTTTAAAGGAAAAAACCTAAGACCTTTCCACTGCTCTTGTTAACCGAAGATTTTGTGTTTGCTTAACTGGCAGTTTATGTCCATCATTTGAGGTCACAGACAGCTAGCTGTCTGCAAAGTAACAGCTGGAAACCTGACAACCAATTCAAAAAAACAAATTCAGTGACCTTACACCCAAACTCACACATGAAAAATAGCAGTAAACATTTCAAGTTTGTTTGGGTTTTGTGATTTGGCTTTGTTGGATTTGGGGATTTTTTCAGGGTGGGGGGGGAGTCAGTTGTGGGTTGTTTTTTTTTTTTTGGGGGGGGTGGGGGAAGTGTGTTAACAAAGCAAAAATGTTGTGAATGAGAACTGTTGTGGCAATACTGCAAAAGAATGATCCATTAGTAATTTTCCAAAAGAAATCATGGAATTTTTATTCCCTCCCCCACCCCAGGATTTAATTCAAAGTTTTACATTTAAAAAAGTTGAGATCATCATACCATGAAGCATAGAGCACAGCAATTCAGGGGGTTTAGAAGACTTAAAACCAATTTCATGAATAGGCAGATTTCCACAGATCATAAGCCCTACCTAACTTCAAATGTCCTTTCTTTTTCTTGACCTAAAAAATACAGGTTTCCTCACAGACTTAACACCTAATCAAGATGCAGCTGAACAAGCATACCAGTTCTTGCTCCCCATCTCCAAAAGTGAAAGCTATCTTTTTTGGTTTTGCTTGCTAATCCATAGAAGCCTTTAAAATGGCACAAATAGAGGCAGCAGCACTTTGTTCTCTAAATCAATTTTATCCTCAGCCATCAACTAGATGTTCCAGCACAGAGAAAGAACAGTCCTTCCCTTCTAATTCAAAAATCCATAGTACCATTGCCCTTGCAAACTGCTAAACAAGCAGTATCGGCAATTCACTTGTGTTCTGTAATATATTTACTGCAAATCCCAACAGCTTGCCTCCTAATGCAGTTTTCTATTCTGTCTGTTCTTGTCAATACACTGATTGGTCATCTTACAAGTGAGTTGCTTTGACCGGCTGTTTACATAAACATCAAAAAGCTTCAAGAGGAATAAGAAAAGACTGAACAGAAAAAAACCAACATCAATACTGCTTGGGGAAGGGAAAAGGAAAAAAAAAAACACAACCAAAAACCAAATGAAACAACTAACCAAACAAAATAAATTAAGAAAACCACATACCAAAACCCCCTACATCAAAACACAAGTTAACCTCAGTTTCTGTTTTGTTATCACATTGTTAGCTCTTTGGATCACCTAAGTAGGAAATATTTTCAGATAAGCAGCCGCGACACAAAGTTTACCCAACGCCCCTCAAAGAACTTTAATCTGCAGTTTAATCATCTGTGCTAATTTGTTCACACATCTGCAGAATATAAAGAAAAGGTGAATGCTACTGGCTAACCCCAGTTAGAGACTGGACAGTCTTTAAACACTGTGCAAACCATCATTACCCACAGAATACTACTGCCATTATAAAAGTTCAGTGAAACCTACCAAACAGGTTCATTTCCTGAACTGTTTCCCCCATACTAGAAAGTATGTTTTGTAACAGCTAGGCTTGCTAACAACTGAAATACTCAACACAAGGTTGAAGTACCACTACTACCCTATGAAATAATGCTATAAACCTTTCTGTATTCCAATTTCACTTAAACATACTGTGATTATGGTTCCAACTGAGAGAATTCAACATTATTTCAATTTGTTTATATGAATCTTGAAACAGCAACAGGACAGGCCATTTTTCTTAAGTACCAAAAAAGATGCATCACTAGGCCTTCTTTAAAAGGGACAACCTTAGGAAATAACAGATTTTCAAACTTAGTCAGATTTAAACTAGAGTTCTGTTAAGAATATATCCAATTTCAGCAAGCTCTACTCTTCAGTCATCTCCAGCACTGTACCATCAACAGGTCACCAGTGGAGCTTCACTGGGGCCTTTACTGCAATCCACTTAAAGAGTATGTTCAGCTGTGAGTTGGAAAAGACAGCCAGCAGTAAGAAAGCTTGCTCCATAAGATAATTCATTCAAAGTAAAAACAATGGCTGAAGTCTAAGTGGGTAATGAAAAGAATTTTACCTAGACAAAGTTTTCACACGATGGGAGTAGCCATCCCTAGCCTCAATGTTAAATGATGGCTCCTGGGATTAAAATCATCCTTCATGAGCCAAAACTCAAATGTAAAAGGCAAGTCCAGCAGTTCAGCATTTCATGGCAGTCTAAAGAGAAATAAAATGTTGGGAAATTTAAAGAAGAAATGGGGGGGGAACAAAACAAAATATTAAAAAAAAATACACAAAAGCATACAGAAAACAGAATTATGTGATAATATAAATTTCTTGTTCACCTGCACCTTAGAACTGCATGTAGTTCTAGTCCCCTCATTTCAACAGGCTAAGTTAAAAATTAGAAAGGTTGAGGGAAAAGCAAGGAAGATGACCAAAGAAAGCCAAACAACTGTGTAGGTTGGGACTGCCCAACCTGAAAAGGACCCAACACAGATACCAAATTTTGAGTTAATTGAAAAAAGCAGGTAGGCATCAACGACTTGTCTATTCTGAGAACTAGGGGCAACCAAACAAAGTTCAAAGCAAAGAAAGGTTGGGTTTTTGCCCTACACCTGGGCCAACCTCCTCTCCACCACAGCCAGGGTGGAAACACACCATAAAGCAATTGTGTAGAAGGGGTCAAGAGGTGTCCTGGTTCTTGAATATGCATCAGCCCCTAACCCTCATGTTGGTGAAGGCTACACCCCATATTAGAATGCAATGGTATGACTGCAAGCAGCTACCTGCTTAAAAATTAAAAGTGTTCCCGCTGTTTGGCAAAAAGGAAGATGCTGACAAAGTGGAGCAAGTCACTAAGTGACACCAGTACGACGATCAGGCAATCGAAGCATGCAATGTACCAGGAAGAAGTTAGATTTGTTTAGTTTCAAGAAGAGGAGGAGTAATGGGAGAGGTGATTTGATTGCTGACAGAGATGATTATAGAGAAGACTAAACCAGACTCTTCTGAGAGGTGCTCAGCCAGTAACAAAAGGCATACAACGATCATCGGTGCAGAAAGGCAAAGTCACAGTTAGTGAAAGAAAAAATTCTTCCCTATGAGGGTGGGTCAAACACTGAAAAGTGTTGCCCAGAAAATGTCACACCGTGTTACCCCCACAAAATACTTAAGATGGAAACCTGATACTCGCAGAAGGTTGTTTGAACATGGAACCAACTTGCAAGTACTTCAAAAGCCATGGCCTACAGGTAATCCTGAGGACTAATCTGTTAAATTATCTGTTTTGACAAATACATGAGGGAAAATGGGAACTTCTCCCTGTTGGTTGTTGTTTTTCCCCTTTCTGAAAGAAACTACATAAGAAACTACTATTGCTCAAATAGCTACATTCAGAGTCCAACTAAGAAGTGTGAAGCAAAAGACAAAAATAGTAGTGTTTGACGTAATTGCCATTGTATTTCCCTAAATCTTACCTCGAGTGGCAAGATAACCTCACCAGTTCTACTCAAAGCTGTTATCATTTTTAAAATAATAGTACTGTGCAGTCTTTTGGTAAGAGCCAGTTAACCTAAAGCTGTTTTTAAAGGCTTTTACTGTATGCCAATGGTGACCTACTATCAACCCTGAAAGTTCCTCTTTCATTTTGCACAGGAGACACAATGCAATTTTATTGCTTGGCTAGGAACACCTAAGTGCTTGAGTAGGGTGGGAGGAAAAGCAATTCAAATGCATAGCTTGAATTGGTGTAACAACCAGCAGGAGGAAAAGCATTAAGTTCTTTTCCCTGGAATCTGTTCAGACAGAAAGGTACTATACATTCACAAAACATCTTCCCTCTTACTCCCTTACTCCTCTTCCTACCCCAAAAATTACCAGGGTTTTTTTTTTTTCTTTTGCCCACTTTAACCAATATATAAAGTGCATCATCAGACATTTGGTAATGTACATTCCAGCAACGCAAGGAAGGAGGAATGCTGGAGGAACACGTTTCATCTCTCTTTCCATGGTTCTATGAGGAACCAAAAATCTTGTAGATCAAGTCTAAAATGAGAGATAATCAGGCAGTGTTTAACGTAAGTACAGTTTTTACACTGTGACATACTTTCAGATCAAGTCATATATGAAGTTGACATAGGAGACAGTACCTGACAACCTGGTTATCTAAAAAACACATAGAAATGTATTTCACACAGTGCCCTGAATCTGTCAGATAATTCCTCACAGTAACTCTGGCCTTGACCTTATAATGTGGTTCAGAAGTTGAGGTCATTATTCTTTTCTCTACATTCAAACTGGCAACTCCAGTTGTGGTAGAATAGGCTGCACTGCTGAAACAACCATACTCATTTAAAAAACTAACATTTGTATAATACGTACAACTTTTTGAGTGAAAAGTATTATGTCCCAATCAACCTTACCATTTCCTCTTTAAAAAAAGAAAACAAAACAGGAGGTTTTGCACATCTTATGTGGCAGTGCCAACTGTAAAATGTTCTTAAAACACCCACTGCACACCACCAAAACCTTAATGATTCAAGTCTTTCATTTCAACAATTGAGATGCAAGTAGGAAGAAAATTCTCTTTAAACCCTTTTCCACAGCACAGCCATCCTACTCAGAAGCTGTAGAGAGCTAACTAAGATCCTTAAATCCCTCCTATTTAACCCACTTCTAAAGAACATCATGATGTTCTAATGAGGTATCAGTGCAAGATTCTGTCCTTTGCTGTAAAACACTAGCAATTATTCCACAAAACAGTCCAGGTTAAACCAGACTTTTGCATAACTCGTTAACATAATACAGTTTTAGAGTTTGTATACTCTTCTACAAGAGGCTAGGTACTGAATGACAGATTTGCCTTCAGGCAGGTCACAGAGATCACAATAACCCACCCAAACAAAAGGAAACTTAGCTGTCACCGCTGGGATAGCAGAAACCCACATGCTGTAGTAGTTTATATAGTCTGTCAGTTGGTTCAGCAGTGATGAATTTCTCTTTCTTTGGCTGTCTGCCACTGAACAAAAGCTAATCTTTCACCTAAACAATCAAGGCATTGAATGCACAGGAAGCCTTATCTTCTGGCTTATGACATAAGATGACACACACAGCTGGTGAAAATAAAGAGGCGCTGCCCTGAATAGCCAAGCGCAGCAACTCTTTAAGTACAGTGTGATTTTTAACACCCAACCAACTCCACATCTTGGCACTAGCAGCTGATGCATCTGTTTTGCCAGCCACAGATGTCACAGTGGAAAAATCTGACTCAGACCATGTATCACAGAAGAGAAATTTAAGACCACCTAATATATCCTTAACTCATTCAGTCTTCTTGACACATATGAAAACAATATTTGCATGTATCCTAAAAGAATCTTCAGGCGCTTGTTTCTGTTTCAGGTGTGCAAAACTTAAGTGACTATTCACCTTAAAATAATTTATCTGTAAACAAGACAGAAGAATCCACACACAGCATCCTCTTACTAGCTAACCTCTGAAATTCTTAAAAAAAAAAAAACCACACAAAAGACAAAAAAACAACCCACCAAAAAAAACAACTCAGAGAAACTAGGGAAAAAAAAAACAAACAAAAAACAAACCCCCACACACTAAACCACAAAACCCACTAGACACAAATATGCCAAAAACATTATTTCCTGACCACTGTTTAGACAGCAAGTTGAAATGCAGGAGCAGTACCTCAATTTAAGCATGCAGTTAAACAATTAAACACAGCTAAGATACAAAGCTGAAGTTGTGAAGGAAGCCTTACACGGCCACTTCTGGACTTAAATGCAACATATTCAAGTGGAAAGCTCAGTATGTATGGGAAGTTCACCTCAATTTAAATCTGTTTATAACAACATTTAAGTCCCAAGTAACTTTGTTTCATCAAAACAATTACCAAATTAAATGAAGAGAAACTGGCTGATGCCACTGTATCAGTACAAGTCAACCTTCTCACATGCGGGCAAACTGTGACTACTTCATTTTATCCACATGACTCTACCTTAACAATTACTTACACACCACACTGCATAAGGAAACACTGCCGCAGTCTAATTTTTGGGTTTTCAATCAGCAGCCCAAGCATTCTGAAGGGTTTCACACAGACTGAGTGCAGCATCCACATAGCAGGCAGGCCTTAAAAACATTAAAGCTTGTTCAGTGGAAAGTTTCCCCATCACTGCATTTTTCGGTAACAAAGATGTTGTCAGAAATGGCAATTTTTCACGTCCCTTGATGATGCCTTGCTAGCATTTGGTTATAAGCCATAAAGCAGGAATAATTTCAGCCTGTCAGGAGTCTAGCTAATGCCCAGTTTCCCCTTAGAGAGAATTCCTGTCAAATGTAATGAGAGCTCCAAAGGCCCTCTCTACAACATAATGAGCACTTAGGCCATGCTGGTGATCAGCCAGCAAAAAGCATCAATTTGAGCCTGGCTACACACTTGGGGCTAGACGTCACCAGTTTTAATAAGAATTATGATTACTATCTGCCAAAAGCCTCCTCAGAACTTATTGTTAACGGTGGAAATACAGAAGAATGTCACTGGTAGGGTTTTTTTTTTGTTTCCTGTAATCTAAGACCACCTACACACAACACTGTAACACCATTTGGCATCCTCACTGCAGGAATCTAAATCAGGAGTCTTTAACGTGAAGGCGCTACTTTTATTAGAAATTGGAACAACTTAACACGTAAAAGCATAGTATCTAAGACTCGTATGCAGGGAAATGTATTACCCCTTCAAATGCTTATTACTCTTTTAGCAGCCTACACAGAGCAAGGGTGCTCTGCTCTCCTTGGCTAGAATCCATATAAGTATACTGCCCTGTCGTAAATCTTAAAAGCTCCCAGAGTATCACTGCCTACTGGGTATGGAATTATAGTTGCCATACATACAGAACATTAAACCCTTGCAATACACAGATGTTAAGGTCGAAGTGGAAACCTCAGTTTCCACTCTTTAGTCCTTTGGGCTTAATTGATTTCATCTAAAATTAACTCCCAGTACATTTCCTGAAGTCACATGTTCTCTTCAAATGTCTTCTGAAAACAACATCCACTTCACACCAAACAAGGCTCCTACACAGGTGATGTTGGCTTCCTCATGGGATACAGTGTGCCAGAAAGTTGTTTAAGAAAAAAAAAAAAAAAAAAAAAAAAAAGAAATTCAAGATGGAAATCTCCAAATCACAAAGCGTGGAAAAGTCACATCACAGAAAAACTTTTAAGTTCTTTTTGAACATTAGAAACATGCAGACTAATGCAGCTAAGCAGAGAACAAAGTCAAACACAACTGTAGCTGCTCTGCCTTAAAAGAACACACCAAAAGAGGTTGTCATAATATTTCTTTTTTCACTGCCATTTTGGATTCAAGCAAGTATACTTCTAAGAACCAAGAAAACACCTACTCAGCTTTGCAGACAAAAAGTTGCCATGGAATTACAATACCATCTTACCAAATATAGTGTTTTCAGGGGGAAAAGAAAATGTATATATATATAAAAAAATAAAATCAAGAGTCCAGTTACAAAAGCAAAATTCAACTCTGCAATTCACTTGCTTAATGAAAGTCTTTGAATATACTTAAGATCTCGAGCCTGAACTAATCAATTTCTTCACTGTGCCCTAGCCGGTCAGCCATGCTCTTTAATTTAATGAAACAACAGTTTTAGATGAAATAGCACATACACATCAAGAAAGAATTGTATTGTTGCACTTTGAAATGTGTCCAACTGTGCAACTTCATCTAATGATAATTTTTTTTAAGAGGCCATCGATTTCTGAAAGACTTATTGTACTAGCATCTTGATGAAAAAGTGAATGTCAGCATATCTACAGAATACTTACACCCTGCCATTAATGCTTTATTTGGCAGACAATGACTACTCAATTGAGGGTCCTCTGGGCTGAGCAATCATTTAGCTTTTCTTCTCTTTTGAGGTCCTTAGTGTCTTGTTCCAGTTCAATACTCTTTTTATTCACCATTATAGTGGCCATAAGTGTGAATTTTATGGGAACTTGAAAGCTCATAGTCATAACTAGAGCTTTCCAAGTCACTAATCTTTTCATACCTTTAAACGGCAGGGATTTGAGCAACTGTCAATAGGTATGCTACACAAGCATAAGACCAGTTCTGCACATCAAAGGCTCTATCACTAACAAAATAAAACAGTGTAAAGCACCGAATTGTATTTTGAAGCTTCAGACACAAAACCTTTCTTTTTTTTGCCAAGGTCTTACAGGACCAATACCAAGAAAGCCTTGTTGCTCAACCTAATCTATACCTCATTTGACAGTAGGTAGGCAAGGGTTTACTAATCACAGCTACAAATCACAGCTATTGATTCAGACACATGATACAGTCCTTTGAAGGTAAACAGAATGGCTACATTTAAATGCACTAGACAGACTGAATATTTTGTGGTTTAGAAAACAAAGCACCTTACCTGTTTGTGCATTTCAATGTTTAATCCATACGACATTTCATAATACTGCAAATAAAGGAGCATACGTTATCTTGTTATGCTGACTTACACTATATTAGGAGATATTTACTGAAATAAAGAAAAACCAAATATACTTACCATCACATAGTGCCTCTGCATTTCTGTCTTTTCGCTTGCCAGTTTCTCACATTCCAATTTAAGGCTACAAAACAGATCACACTTTAATGTAACATGTCATTTGTTTTGACATGTACCCTCTTTATTTGTATTTTGACAGAAGCAGCTAATTAAAAAAATCATAAACTAACAGGCAAATACAGAGAGAAAAACTTAATTCATACATAAAACACAAAGGCCGAACAGGAAATTTAAAAGGCATTTCGTGGGTGCTGTGTGAAACCCAAACTGCCTCCAGAACTCAAATATATCCAATATTCATGCTTTGACAGGGGAGCTGCCATGAAGTGCTACAACTTTAAAGCTATAAAAGGATCTGAATTTCTCTCAAGTACTACTTCTCAGAAGTCAGAGGCATTTCTTTGTACACAGCATTTAGTAAATTACTGCCAAGTAACACCACTCAAGTTTAGAATTACAACTGAGTACGTCTATAATTCTTAAGGTTAAGTAATCTCAAGCTAGCTTTATCTTCCCACAGTTTGAAAATCGGTATCTCGATCAATTGATAGCAGGTTTGTTTTTTATTTTTGTTTCCATAAATGAAAAAAAGTTAAATTTGGTACTTGCGTATCTCATCACTAACCACAGCACAGTTCTGATTAATTTCATTGAGGCCAAATGCCTCCATGGTCCCTTTGTTCTCTGCAAACTATTCTTGTTTTGGGTCTTCTACTGTTGTTTTGGTTTGGATATTTGTTTGGATTTTTTTTTTGTTTGTTCGTTTTTAGTGACAGTAGTAAGCATCCTGGCGAACTATTAAGTGTGTAAGTCAGCATTTTTCACTTACCGTTGCAATACTGAATGTTTACAATTTACACTGTATTTCTAAAGTAATAAATGATTTTAACAAGCAAACAATTTTAGGTAAAACTAAAAATGCAGCATCTTAGGTAATAAAAAGGAAGCCCAAGCAACACCAGGCTATTTCTACCTGAGAAACCTGCAAAGCGCTTTATTCCTAGCTAGATCTTGCTGGTGCATGCAAGTACAAAATTAAGTAAGATCAATGCCCTTTAATGGCACTAGCCCTGCGTATGCCAAGAACCAAATAGCCTAAATCTCTATTGGGACTTCATCAGCAAGAACGTAAAACTCAACAAGAACACCTAAAGGACAGCACAGCAGTCAAACACATCAGTATATTCACATCAACTCTGTGTTAGTACTCCAGTACTTGAGTACTTTCACAATCCTTCTCAGTTCTTTAAGCACCGTATGTTGGCAATTTATTAACCTTTCCATTATCACCACACACAAAATGAGCAAATATGAGAATTTGCCTCCTTAATGCTCTATGCCACAGAATTAGCGCAGGTCCTCTCTCTATACTTTAAAAAATCTTCCACTTAAGGATCCCAAACAAATAGGGGGGGTTAAGTGCATACAAGCGCTGAACAGCTCCAGCTTCCACTGTACCACCCTCCCTTCGCTGCCTGGGCCTCAGCTCTGTCCCGTCCTGACCCACACCCCCCTCCCCCCCCGGGCTCCGAGCGCCCCGGACCCTCCGCCGCCGCTGCTGCTGGGGCCCGGGCTCTCCACTCCACTCTCGCGCTAATCGACGCTGCCGGGGGCCGGGCCCGGCCGCGCGGCGGCGCTGAACCGCAACGCCACACGCCACCGCCTGGACGCCGCCGCTCAGTGCAGTCCCCCATGCCCGCCGGGCACGGAGAGAACAACCCCCCGGCCCGAAGCGGCCCGCCGTCCCTCACCTGTGGTACTGCGCCTGGAGGAACTGGAACTCCTCCTTGATGCGGTCCAGCGACTCCGGAATGGTGAATTTGAAAGGCTGGCCCGCAGCCTGGTGCGGGGTCTGGCGCGGCGGCGGCCGGCACGGGAGAGAGAGGCACGTTCAGTCACGGCGCGGCCGCCCCGCGGGAAGAGGGGAGAACGGCGCTGCCCGCCGCGGCAGGGCCGCAGGGATGTGAAGAAGCAGAGAGTGAAGCGAGGAGGCAGAGGGGAGCCCGGCCCGGCTGCCGCCGCCCCGGGGAGCTGCTCACTTGTTACCCACCTTCCCGTCCCTCACCTGCGAGGTGACGCTAGCCACGCTCAGGGAGCCGCTCCGGCCCCGGCCCACCCGATCCTGCCGCCACCGCCTACGGGAGAGCGAGGCGTGCCGGCTCCTCCCCGCAGACCCTCGCCGCAGGGGCACAGCTGGGTGTCGCATCCGGCGGGGATGGGGGTGCTGCTCGGGCGGGCGGCGACCCCCCGCCGCATCCCCAAGGCAAATAAGTTGCCCGCGAAGCAGAAGGGATGGGGGGGAAGTGGGGGATCAGGGGAAACGTCCCCTCTCCGGCCACGCCCGCAGGCAGGATGTGCCGCTCCTCCCTGGAGAGGACAAGCTTGAGAGGGCATCCAGCCACTCTGGTCCCCCATTCGGGCGGGGAGCAGGGGGTGCACACCGACGGGCAGCGCCGACAGCTAGCAATGCCCAGCCCCGCGCCTCCAGCCCCGCGGAGGGGCGCCCGGGTCGTACTTACAGGGTGCCGGCTCTGAGGAAACATGGTCGCGGAGGATCTCCCTCGCAGCGCGGCTCTGGCGGGGAGCCCCCCCCCTGCCCCGGCTTCACGCCCGGGGCGCCGAAGGGGCAGGAGCAGCTACGCCCGCCAGCCGCCTTCCCTCCTCTGCTGCGCCTTTCAGTGCGCCCGCCGCGTGAACATCCTCCGGCCGCGGAGTCTTTTGTTGCTGCTGCTCTGGGTTGGGGGGCCCGGGAGAGGTGGGTGGGCTCCGCTGGACACTCTCACCGCCGCTCC
This sequence comes from Pezoporus wallicus, assembly GCF_028554395.1. Taxonomy (NCBI): domain Eukaryota; kingdom Metazoa; phylum Chordata; class Aves; order Psittaciformes; family Psittacidae; genus Pezoporus; species Pezoporus wallicus. The sequence goes on along the minus strand of NW_026642992.1, from coordinate 965,217 downwards.
GCAGCGCCTGGGTGCGGCAGGACAGGACGGGATCCGGCGTAACGATGGGGCACAACCGCCGTCCGGATGAACGGTCGGCTCCCCTTCCTGGGCTCTGGAATTGCAAATGTAGCTGTAAGGCTGGAAAGCCCGGGCGGAGCCAACTCCTCTCCCCACTCCTGCCCCTCACCAAGGGCGGGGGGGGGGGGGGGGGGGGGGGCAATCCAGCCGGGAAAACGCGGTGTCAGCGGCGGGACCGTCGCAAGCGGTGGGGGCGAGAGAAAGTCTCCGCAGACAGCCGCGCTGCTCCCGGGAGTCGGTGAACGGACGAGGTCATCAGCAAGACACGGAGCGGCGAACAAGGGAGGAAGGCGGGAGGCGGCGGGGGAGAGCTTTGCGCAGCCGGCCCCGACCGGAGCCGCTCCAGTAGCACATGCACGACACGCAAGGGGGCAGGGAGAGGGAGCCACACACGCTGCCGAGACTCCTCCGTTACTTGCAGATAGGTCCCTCGGACAAAAGAGAAACGAATAGAACACTTAACGCTAAAGCCCGCTAGCCCGACTGGCCAATCCGCCCGACCCGTCGGGGGAGAAGAAAAAGAAGAACGAAAAAAACACAAAAGCGTCCGTATCGGGGCTAGTTCAGACGGGAAGCTCCTTCGTGCAAGGGTACCACTGCGGCCTCCTCTAGGCGAGCGCACATCGGGGAGCTGCGTGTCTCACCAGAGCCCCCCGAGCGCGGTACATCGCGGCGGCGACACCACCACCACCATCATCATCATCATCATCGTCCTCCTCCTCCTGGCCCTGCCTCACCGCTCCCGGCCGGCCCGGGACAAAGTTCGCCCCGACCGACCGCCGCGGGAGCGTTGTGGATCGCGGAGGGCCCGGCGGGAGGCGCGGGACGGGACGGGACGGGAGCCGGACACACCGCGCTCGCCCGCGCCGCTTACATTAGCAATCGCCGATCCCGGAGCCAACGTGGGGCCGTGATGCGCGAGTGCGCCGCGGACCAATGGTGAGAAGGCGTCTCTCACCGCCTCGGCCTTTCGCTGGGAGCCGTTTGTGGCGGAGCGGCAGGGGCTCCGCGAGCCAACCAATCGGAGGGCGCGAAGCGCGCGGAGCGCCTGGGAGGGAGGAAGGTCGACGGGAAGGAGTGGAGAGGTTGGGCTGTCAGTCAAAGTAACGTGGGGCGAGAGAGCGAGCGGGCGCGGTGGGCGGGGTCGGAGGGGAGCGGCGGGCAGGAGCGGCTGCGCGTCCGCTGTGGCAGGGCCGCGGCCCGGGGTGCTCATGCCCGTCGTGAGGGGGCCGCCGTTCTTCGCGAGCGGGGACTCCGCGCCTCCAGTCCGAGGGCCCCTTGGTCAAAGGCGGGCTGTCCGGCGGCGGTGCGGCTGCGCTGCCCTCCCCCGCGGGCGTTCACCGAGCGCGGGTCGGCGTCTGCCGGCGGCCCGCACGCGCGCCCAGGCTTCCCCATCCGGGGAGCCGGAGCTGTGGGTCGGGCAGGCCGTCACGGCCTCTTCACCCGTCCTGCGTGCACGGCGGTACCGGTGCGCGTGGTAGCACCTGCTGACGGTGCTGCCGGCGGCACAGGAAAGCTGTGTGGAGGACAGAACCTCCAGCGCGGCAGCTGAAGTGTGGGTCACGGTGCCCGCCTGTAGGGCGGACGGCGTCCTTTGGGGGAAAGTGGTTTTGTGCGTAAGAGGGGTCTCACGGGGGAAAGCTGTCAAGAGCTTTGCTGCAGTAACTTGTTTTATAGGCCCACTCGAGGTTGGTGAGGGTCAGACAAATCCCACAGACTCTGCGTGTGGCGCTAATGAGATGACAAACGGCGATGCAGCTTGCAGTGGGAAGTAAACTTCTAAACGTACCCTCTGTTAACAACCACCCTATTCGTACCAGAATTACGCGGTAGAGTGTGAAATACCAGTACCTTCAGACTTAATGCGTTAAGATGTATTTATGCTGTTAGCGCGCCTTTATACTCCCTAAAAAGAGGCCTCAAAATGTTGGATCATTTAAACTCGACAATTTTTATAATTTGCTTTTTCTTACAATTCCGCATTAATGTTTTCTAAACACACTTACTTAGAATTGTATTATGCTTCACCTTGTATCCTAAGGAAAGAGCAGTCTCTCTTTCAAATTTGATACACAATTCGGTATGTTCCCTGATCATTGCAGTGGGATTGAACTAGACAACCTTTGAAGGTCCCTTCCAACCCAAACTATTCTATGATTCTGTGTTGCAATATCAAGATACCGCTTTTCTTGTTCAGAGTGCTTATTTCCGTACAACATTATTCCCAGTTTTACATAGAAACGACCAAAGGAAAAGAAAATTAAACTTCCCCCAGTCTTTTGCAATGAAGTTTTGGGTTTTGTTTGGGAATCCAGACTGAATGAATCCATATATGCTTGAGTGCATGTGTCTTTATGCGTGTATATGTATATGTGTATGAGTAATAGTGTCTGTACCTATGAATATGTGTGTGTTTGTCTGTATGTATTATACAATACATTTATGCATACATAGATGTGAGGCCTTTGAATATTTTGGGTCTTAATTTTTTTAAGGGATGAGGCAGAATACCCTTGATAATGACCTTTGATAGCTTGTGGTTCCCAGGAAGGGAATGAGAACTTGTCTGTTGGTCTGCCTGCCTAAGTAAAGCTAAAAATCTTGCTTTCTGTTCCCAGCTCTTTCCTTGAAGTCTTGGACAAGCCAAATCACTCCTCTGTTTATGGCATTGGAAAGCTTAATTAGTTCATGCTTATAAAGTACTTAGCTCTTCAGATCAAAGGTGCCGTAAAAATATACTTTGTGTGTATACCTAGTAGCTATGGAGTCTGTAATAATGTAACACTTACCTAACTTTGGTTGTACTTTGCTTAACCTGCCGGTGCAAGTTGTTAATGAGATATTAACAGATACGACATTACAACATTTTGGAATGTAAACAGAAGCTTTTTTTTTTTTTTTTTTTTATTTTGATTGCTTGCCTATGTGAAATGTCTTGTAACCTTTACTTGTCATCATTAAAATGTCCAAGGCATGTTTTAACAGAAAGAGAATTGCTGTATTTTACTGTTAGGTTTAAGGTTGTTGTTTGTTGGTTTTGTTTCTTTTTTATTTTTAACAAGTGTTTTTAACCTACTTAGATTCAGAATTCACACACTTTAGGGCATTTTGAATCTTCTTCATTATAATCAAGATAAAGAGCTGTAAAAGCAGTAGTGGAATCAAATGTAATTATTTGTACTTTTTTTTTTTTTTCAAAATGAGAGCCACTGACATTACATGACATGAACCATAACCAATATGATCTGATATTTTATTTATAATGCATCATCGTTGGCCGACTACAGCATAAAAATTTCCTTTTGTTAGTCATGTATAAATCGAGGTTAGTCCAGGAAAACTGAACATGCTCATTCCATGGCAGTACTCACTACTTACACCAGTGAAAAACAGCCCAAAATATGTCTGAGCATATAGTAAAGAGCCTTATTCAGCTGAAGGTAGTATTTTATACCGGATCATTATGCCACAAAACTATACATATGCTACAGAATTCTCAAATTGGATTAAGTGTAATTGTGTTTAAACCTTTGTCTTATGTTTTAAAAATGCAATTAAAAAATTGCATTCAGTATTAACCCCCCAAAAACTGTTCTGTTTAATCATCCGTAAGCATTTTAATGTAGTGCTCCTATCTCATATAGCCAAGGACCTAATCCTGCGTTTACTATGTAATGAAAGCTCACACTGGAAGCAGCTGGAGCTTTGAGCCAAAAAACAAGTACTGGGTTCAAAATGCAGTTTGAACATATTGGAAGGGTTTCAGATATAGCATCTGTTCTTTAGGGAAATGACCTATTGTATGATGTTCTGTTTACCATACTGTTTGGTTGAGGGTTTTTTTTCCTTTGCTGTTAACAGTACTATTGCACACAATATTTTTTAACTTCCCACAGGCTGGCACATATAATAAAAATGTTGATGATGTTAATCACTAGGAGTTGGCTGCAGGTGGGCGGGAAACTATTTAGCAAATTTTGATTTATCCCACTGTTCTACTATCTATACAGTGAGAGAAAATCAGTAGGGGAAGCAATTACAGAATTCAATAGATTTTAAGCTTTTGAAATTTTAGATTGAGAGATCGTTTGATTTTCAACTGAAAGAGAAACAGTGTATGTTTAAGAATTATGTGTATGTGCATGGAGGATGGGACTGTTCTTTATTAATGGCAGGATGGCACAAGTATAGAATAGAGTTAAAAATGGTGTCTGAGTCACAGAGTGCATGTGGTATAGTAGTGACTACCTATACAGCTGCAAGAATAATAATTATTGTGAGAGCATGCAAAACAATATCACTTTAAAAATATTTCTTTATTTATGAAGTGCAAATGATATGAGCAGGGTAAAGCAATTACATTTCTAATTATTAACTATCTTTTGGCTGATAGCCATTGCATACCCTCTTTGTAATTTGATTTCTTTTTAATTAGTAGCTTTCCTTGAAGGCAGGAATGTTCAAAAAGTTATGCTAGGTCATTTCATCGTCCCTTCCCCCATTCTTTCGCCCTTAAAAATTCCCCTAGTTGAATTAAAAAAAAAACAACAAAACAACAGTCAGTAGCAGATCGTGCAGCAGTAAAACCTCAAAAAAAAAAATCAGATCCAAAGAATCCCTTGTGGTTTCACACAATATGGTAAAATTAGAGATTGCAGGAAACCAACAAAATTAAACTGGGAACATTTGAAGAGAAATGACCAGGCTTTATGAAAATGACACATTGACTGGCCAGTGTGTGGGTTTTTTTTTATCAACAATTTCTTTGTTGAGGCATGGATCAAAGAAACCTGCATATGTTTTCATTTTATTCTATGTCTAACTAGAAAATTACATCCAGATGTTTAATAGGCATTCTGTTGGTTTTTCTGCATTGATTAGATACGTTGGTACTGTTTGCTTACAAGTGTAGTCGGATCATTAGCTAATGCAAAGAAATGTTTGTAGCGAGTTGCTAATTAGGTCTTTTGGAAACTCTCCATACTCATGAACAATTTGTACAGTGGCCAGAAAAACTTGCGGTACTTGAGAAGTCGCTTTCCCTTCTGTGTCTGGGAAAAAACAGTCAGTTGCTTTCCCTAATCTCCTTTTGCCTACAGGGATTGCAGCTTGATCCCAATGGGTGGAACTGCAAATAAATTAGGAACAGACCACACACACGCACGTGCATGTGCGCACGCACCCCCACCCCCACCCCCCCCCATCTGCTGTTTCAGTCAAAATGCTTTTGTACAATCCTTCAGAAAGCTAGCCAAAATGGAGTGTTTGAAACTAAAATGTGTTAAATTCTCAACCTTCATGTTATCAAATACACAACATTTTTGAGCATACTTTAGAGACAGATGGGGAAGCCCTTTATGATAAATGAGTGTACTTGAATTCATTACTGTGGTACTTATAATTAAAGTATCTCTCTCACAACTTCACTACTCTGCAGGGTACTTCAAGACAAAGCTTAGGGGAAGTGTATACATGGGTGACAGAGGGATGAAAGACACTCAGAAGAACTTCAATCTCCGGTGTTTTGTTAGGTCTTAAAAAGGGTCAGAGATATTACCTGTTTACAATGTTGTTAGAGAAATTGTTGTAGACTTCATGGCTCTGGCCTGATAACCTTCTAGGTGCAATGTCACCTTTCAAAAGGTGCTTGACAATGTCAATGACCGTTCTAATAAAGACCACCTGCCAACCTATCACACTTCAGTCTGTTTCAGAATGAGGTCTCCACCACAGGAGACAACAGCAAAAAGAGCAATGTGTATCTGCTTTGTACAGTAAACGAGGACACATGCTCATACCAGCTCCCCGATCCTGTTGTCACGCACATGACTACGTTTATTCCTAGAAATAGTCCCTTTGAAGTCAATGGCAATACTTACATTTAAAAGGATGTCTTTGTGTCAGATTTCACCAGATTAGGGCCATGCACAGAGAATGAGTAGGTTGTGAGTGACATACATATGCAAAACATGTGTTTTTTTAGCAAGGAGGCTGTACAAGTATAGAAGACATGGTTTTATCACCTTTTTTAAGAGTTACTCAAAACGGACCGGAGCCACAGAAGAATGGTTAATGACTTCACTTCAGAGGACTAGTCATGGTATGCTATTTTTCCTTGACTTGCAAAATCCTAAAACTTTTCCAGCCTCTTTTGGTTTCCTATATGCCGTCTTTTGACATGACTAGTAGATTTTTTTTTAGGTATCTTTTTTCTAAGCTGTCAGTAACACCTCAGAAAGTGTCTACAGGTCACCAAAGATCCTTAGGCTTAAAAAGCCTGGGGAAATAGCATTGACACAAATGGCCTTGTGGAAATGTTGCTTCCACAGCATTTGTTGAAATGACTGAATAAACTTTCATCTTAGAAAGAGAGGGATTATCTAAGAGGGAGAGATGGCTCCAGATGCAGTAGCGTTTCAGGGTTAAGAACAACTGCTTGCTACTGCAAAGATACATGAAGGCCTGTGCTTTACCCTAATACCTGTTCTCCCAGTATAAAAGCAACAGTCTTGAGGGACCTTTTAAGTATAGATGTGATACAGAAATACTGTGTGCAAAATCATGACTGTCAGCTAATAGGAATTAAGTTCAACTGAAAATTGGCTGGAGTTGGGCAGCTGTTTCTCTAATACTCCTTCCTTTCAATTCTTCAGAATTTGAGTTCTTGCCTATACTGAGATTATGAACCCCATATGAGCTGCTCTCATACTAACATTCTACTCCAGACCACAGAGTTCAGTATGGTGGAGTCTAGATGAGAGCAGATTGTGCTATCCTGCAGTCTTCATAATGCGGATGCTGTAATGCTCTGGCATGCTACTGCTGCAACATCTGCGGAGATGCTCTTCCAGCACTGGTGACACAGAGGCACTGGGTCTGTTTCCAGCTTTCCCCATGCTGTAAAAGCTCTGGGCTCCCATATTCCTGAGGGAATAGATTTACCAATATATCTTTCAGGAGCCAATGGAGAGATTATAAGAAAGAAGTTGCTAGACAGGGGTACTGATGGGGAGGAGAACTGGAGAGAGGGAAAGTAATTGTACAGGGAGGGAACATTTCAGTACCAGTATGATGCAATTCTTAACAAATGTGGATATTTCTGTAGAAAATCACCATTGAACTTCAGGCAAGACTGTAACAGTTATAGTTGCTCACTGTATGAAAAGAAAATAATTAAATGTCTCAGTCACAGAGCACTGTCCGCTTCTGTGTTTTATTTCTCACTTTGAGCTTACTGCCCTTCCACTGCTTTCAGTGCAGGTGTCTCAGTTTATATCCTGAAGGGCTAATATGTAATGACAATTGTGATTATTAATAGAGCATATCCATCCTCCAAAATATGAAATAATAATTTCCATAGTTTGACATACATCTAGGACTGTCACTAACGTGTATCATCACAAGTGAGTGCACAAATGAAATATCCTACCAAATGTCTTGCAACTGTTAATCTTTTCTGATACACTGGCATGCTTGTAATCAGTGGCATCACCCAGTAGGAAGAAGAGGAAATAGATATCCATCCCATGCAATTCCACTTAAGTATTACTGTGTCTAAAATACCAATAAATCTTCTACTGCAGAAAACCACATGATGTGATTACATAGACAGTAGCCTAACCATGCACCAGTAATCCAAATATCTGAATATTTAGCCATTAGAAAGCATGATGAAGAGTTACGATTAATGCTGGCTGTTGAGGAAAGGGCAGTGAAAGTCACAGAAAGAATATTGTTTGTTAAAACAGAGGCCTAATAAGAACTGTATAGATGGGATGTTGTGTATGAATTGCTTGTGGGGATAGGGCTGGCTGCATGAGAGTTTTTTTCTTGGGTTTTGGGGTGGGGTTTCTTTTAGTGTTTTGCACAGGAATGATTTGTCATCTATCTACCTGAGCTCAAAAGCAATGAAAAATATGCACATATTTATAATTTACCATTATAAATTCAATAGTTGATAGTGAGATATTTTCCTATCCAGCCTCTCACATTTTCCACTGTAGATTTACTGTCTGTTAATGTGCTTATGCATACTCAGGTGCTTAGCTATCTCGAGTTAAGTGGCATCCATGCAGAAGAAAATCTTGATGTTGCATGACCTCAGAGCATAGCTCAGGAGAATGTCTGTGCCCTAACACTGGCACTAGGTTGGGAGCAGACTGGATCATATAAGTGGAATCACTATATCTTCATTAATTTTGCAATAAAATAGTTTGCGAATCTTACCAATGCAAACCATGAAAAGCAGGGAGTAAGCAGCACAAGGCATACAGATGTGCATATGCACCATTTAGCATAATTATACATTGGATTAATGTTCTCATATTGCCCATATGGATGGATAACAGTTAAGTATTTTGCTTTTGAATTAAGGTCTTTCACTTAAATGAAAGAGGAATGTGATTAGTCTTCTGAAAGTGGTTCAATAGAAGAGCACTTTTACCAGTGCTCTTCACATCTGCAAGTGAGATGTCCTTGAAAGACAAGAACAGTATTTGGCAATTTGTAGAAAACCAATTGTGTTGATCATTATTAATGAGGTCTTATGGAGTCAGGCACCTTTTCCAAGAGCATTCTATTGCATCATAACATACTGACAATCCCGAGATTTTGCTTTTAGCACAACAAAGGTGGGTAATATTTGGTTAACATAATTAAGAAGTGGGTTACCATTTAGCGATATTTTTCACATGCCTTTTGTATGGCAAATTCTGCAGTCTTCCAGAGCAATTCAGAATATGGCATTTAATATTCAGGAGAAGTGTACTGCCTGCAGCGAGAGCAGTTACTTCAACGCGACTCTTCTAAAAGTGAAAGTATTTCATTCATTTAATTAACCTGGTAAAGCTTCATCCATATTGTTGTAATTTACATGTTTTTCTCAGGAGCTTGATTTTTGCCTGCATTTCTTATAAATTGAGGTATGTCTGAACATTTATCTCAATTTGACATTTAAGTAAGCAGATATTTTTATTTTGAAATGACATGCTCTAGTTTGAATTAGAGGGTTGTACAGTTTCTTTTCTTACACTGTCAATTCTACTGGAGAAAAAAAAAAGGTAAGAAATAAAAACAAATCACAGGGCATTGTTCAACTTTTGGTCTGTCCTAGGCGAAAATTCTATGGAAAGAGAGGCCATGTTCTGAACCAGTTTTCTTTAAGTGGTTCAGGCAGAGCTCCTGCTGAACTGGCCGGTTGGTGCAGACAAGGTCACATGGTTTTGAATAATTTTTGACTATTGGTCAGTTCTCTCCGAACTAGCCAGCCAAACCACAAGACAACTTCTGAATCCTTAATTGAGCAAAACTCCCAGAAGCAAATTGCTCAACAAAGCCTGGCATATTTTGCCCCTATGTTTTAAAACAACAGGAATGGGAAGCATATTTCCCGACTTCTATCCCAAGCTGTGAGATACCTCACAGAAGGCCTTCGGAGGGGAGCAGGTCATGTACAGGGGAAGGGTTATAGCACAAGGATGATTGTTTCGTAATGGTTTCACTTGAATGTGGGCTGCCAGTTGCAGCACAGCCATAAACCTGGTTTCCTTTTCTCTGTGCCACCCATCAGCCCACCTTGTTTAATATCATAAATCAAGCTGACGTGCATCCCTGTCACCTGGCTCATAAAGTATGAGAGACAAGGGACAAGGCCAATTGTAGGAATACCAATGGTGCACATATCTTACTGTATTCAATATTCACCAGGTCCTGTTCATTTCATCCCAGGTATCTGACACATCTGCTAAAATACATTGACTATCCTAAGATACACTAATAGTTTTCCTGCTTGGGGTATGAGAGGATTGATAAGAGCAACTATCCAGAGTTACCAGTCTTATCCTAATTGTCAAGCATAGTTGTCTTCTCAAGAAACCTGTGTAACTGCAGAAATGTTGCTGGGTATGGTTTGCAGAATTTTACTGTGGGAATATTTGTGCCTTTTTGTCCACTCTTTCTTATTTTAAAGTATTTCATAATTTTGCTGCCCTGCATGAATGCTGACATCTTTTGCCTGAAAAGGACATCTCGGACTTGTTACTTGTACAGAGAAGTGCTAGAATATAGTTTATCTGGAATACAGTACTAGAAAATATTTAATCAGCAACTGCTGAGTTCAGAAGAAAACATGTCTTTCTCTAGATAGCCTTCTCTCACTAGCTTTTAAATCTACATATATGTGTACATATATTTTATATATAATATGTATTATATATAATGTATATATTACATATAAATAATTATAAATAAACATAATATAGTGTGTACATATATGTATATAATTTTTTTTTTTTTTTTATTCCACAGAATTTTTAAGTTCTAGTGGGAATGTAGGGGAACTTAAAAAAAGATAAACCTTTAAATCAATCAGCTTATTATGTTGGTGATCCCCTGGAACATTGCTATATCTTTGCAAGAAGTTGAATCTCTTCAGTAACTCTTCAGTAAAAGCAAAGAACACATTCATCTGGATAAATAAGTATTTGAAAATCATGAGAGAATGGAAAATAATGTTTAATTTCTTTTTAAATGCTACTTTAGATATTTGATTTGCTGGATTGCTATTTATTTTCATTTGAGAAACCATTACACAGAGTCTTGGGCCTAGTTAGATATTTTCTTAATGAGTGGAAGATTATTACAAAAAGCTGGACTACTAACATCTGGCCCAAGCCAGAAAGATTATTCTTTTATAGAAGATAGACTGTATTGCCCTAAGATTCTGATTGAGCTCCATTTTCTATGTAGTATGTGACCACCAGTTGCCCACTCATGAATAAGATATAGAACTTTTAAAGTGTGACTTGAATGAAAAAGAGAATATTATACTTTCCCAATTTTTCTGAAAAAGCCCAATTTTATAACCATCATGTACACATAAAAAATAGCAAAAATTTATGAATATCCCGTCTTTTTCTCACATCAGCTAAGAAGAAAGGGAGACACACAGGCACTGTTTAGGACACTCAGTGTGGTATATACTAAATGATGGATATATTACAAAAGCTTGCGTGATACAGGGTATAATGTGTTTCCTGATTGATCTAAAAAAAAAAAAAAGAAGATATGTTTTTCAGTAAATCAGGAAGTTATTTATGCATGAATACATATATATTGGTAGTTTACATACATGTACGAAGACGAGTATACATATACAACAGTATGAGGTAGCAATTAATCTGTTCAGTTTCCAGGCAGGTCATTCAGTGAACCAGAAGGGTTGGGACGAGAGAACCCGATCCAGAGGTGTAAAACTTGCAGTTTGTGCTATGACTAATTGAAAGTCAAACCAAAATAACCTCACTTCTTCGCCCCCCCATCCCTGTTCCATGGGAATGAATACAGAATGCTTAAAAATGTCCCTGTTAAAGTATCAGATGCCAGGGAATGCTGTTGTCTTCTGCTTTCACCATTTTATACCTTCTATTCATCAGTATAAATGGCAAACTGCAACTGGCACCTGAGAAAGTGTTAAAACACACTGGAAGATTGGAATGATGTTGATAAATGCAAACAGCCTGCTGAAGGAATACACTTTAATTTAGATCATCTGTTTTCAAATGTGTATATCTGTGAAAACAGACATACTAATGTAGCTTTTACCACCAAATCAATACTTAGAGAATAATTTAAATGAAATCATAAATATCTGTTGAGAGTTTAAGAAGAAAAAAAGCTCCTTAAGATAATTCTGTAATTAAGAGTCCAAAAAACCTTAAGTTTTTATCATAAGTTTAAAAATTATGAAACATTCTTCTTGCAGCGTAAGAGTTTCTGTTCTTTTTTCTTCACAGTGTTATAAAAAAAAAAAAAGAGAGGAAGTAAATTTCTCCCTTTTCAGTAAAGAATCTGATTTTATTAAATGCAAACTCAGCTGTAAAAGTGCCGGCATATTAACTGATTCAAAGTTGTGCTTTAGATTACTTTGTTTTATTATTGCATTTCCCTTTCAAGCCAGTCTGTCCCTTTCTGGGCCAATATGCTTCCTTCAGAGAGGATAAAACGTTCACTTTTTAAACTATGAGAACGAATTGTTCAATTTTCTTTCTCTGTCTCCATATATACGCATATGCACACTCATACATACTCATATATTCACATAAGCAAATACAATGTTAATGAAAAGATGTTTCATGATGTGTAGTTGGAAAGTCACTGGGATTTGTGATCAATGTATGCAGAACAGAAGAAATGATAAAACGTATTTGATTGTATACTGGTGTAAAGGATATCCTAGCTGATAAATGCACTTGGTTCTTTAGATTATTATATTGAGGCTGACATAGCATTTTACATTTATAAATAAGAAGCAAACAAGCTGTGAAGTTACTTTCATCCTTGAGTCTGGTTAAAGGAGGCAATAAGAATAGATGTACCTTTCATCTGCATACAAAGGGTAAACTGTGAGAACATGTAGCTAACTTATGTATGGTTCACACTGGATCTGGGAGGCAAGAGCGAAGTGACTGTCTGCTATACTTGGCACCAGACTGACATTTTAGTATTGTGAAGAATGACATATTAGCGCTCATATGGAGTGGTGATATTTCGTCTGTTAATTTAAAACTGTCAGATACTGGTTTTAGAATACATGATGCTTTTTCTGAGATGACACTTTTTCTGTTCCACACACCATTCCCTCATTTCCCATTTGCATGTCTACTGGTGAGAAGGGGGAAAAGATGTGTCTTGCAAGGCAGCAGAGCATTATAGTGGGATGTGCTCAAAAGTTATGTTTTGCTCTCCAGCTGCTGTGCAACAAAATGAACAAGTCAGTGGTTCGTTAGGTCAACACAGCAGCTTCCACTGTGGCATACTCTTGTTTTACGAAAGAATGCTAGAGCCAATCCAGAGATGCCTGTGCTACTTCATGCATACAGTTGTGTTGGCTTGGTCCCACAAAAGCACCACTAGGTGTTTGAGGTTTTTTTGACACGCTAAGTAATACCCCAAGGATTCAGGGTAAAACCAGCCACAATTATGAAACCCTGTTTCATCGAGTCTTGTAATTGCAGATTGGAAAAAATGTTTGGTTTGATGTCTAACCCATTTACTTTAAAAGGAAGTGAAAATTTTTCTGTGAAGCAAAAAAAAAAAAGTCAAATACATTCTTGTATTAAAAATTAATTCCAAATTTTGGTTTTGTTAGTCTAGATCAAAGAGTCTATTATGTTACTAAATACTTATCTGTTGATTCAATCTGTTGAATATTTGTGTGCCAGAGGTATTTAAAAAAAGGGTTTAGCCAAGTGGCATTGTTAATCACTTTGTTGCAGGTAGGTTGGGCCCTGTCAATACCCAGCCTTTTATTCACAGCTATCTGAAGGACTGAAAGGTTTATGTCACTGAGGATAGGGCTGGTTATGTGCCCAGGGATTCAGTTCAGTGAGAACTTGTAGGTCCAGCTATAGCTCATAGCTAAAAGACCTCTCCTTTTAGTTTAAAAAGAAGTCTGTAGTTTGGAAATTAAGTACTAGGGTTACAGTTACATCTGTGGGTGTTGAAGGTTATTAAAGGGAAGCAATCACATAATCAAGATCTTTCTTTTACCAAAGAGAAGTGACATAAAATTTTAATTTAGGGCTGTATCTTTGACAACTATAATTCATAAAAAATGTTGGCTAAAAGAGCAAGTACTTACTTCTTTTAGAGTATTTATTAGTAACTGTTTTAGAGTATTTTTCAAAGTGCCTAGGTTTTAGCTTCACCTAGTTGGTTATTGTACCATTTTTGTAAGAAGGGAGAATAGGGTTAGGAACACTAAAAAACAAGTAATACATATTTAATTTTTTCTTTCATGTCATCAGAGGTGAGCTTCTAAGGGGCAGAAACAAAGATTCATGTGACCAAACCCTAGTGAAGCTTCTGCTTCAAAATACATGGGTCTATGGGTCTATGCTCATAGACTGAAGAAATATGAATGCATGCTAATGTTATATATTAAAATCATTTCCACACTCAGGCTTCCACTGTGGAAAAAAGCAAAACGAAACAAAAACGAACCCCGAAAAACAAACCAAAAAACCCCCAAAACCTGAACAAAAACTAACAGTCAAAACATTGATTTTATTTGGCATTTATAACTGCTGACATACAGGAACAGTAACCCTACTTTATTGATCAATGCAAGCTACTGGAATGACACCAGCACAAAATGATGATGTGCCAACATAAGAGAGGAACAATGGCAGCCATCAAGGACCTTGTCTTACCTTTCCATAGAACATCAGGATAGCCAGTAGATAATAAAGCAATAGGAAAAGCTTGCTTTTTCAAGGCAGAGTATGTCTGCATTTCTTTTCAAGGAATAGTGCCCATGCTTTCCTTCTCATGTCATGGAGATGCTATTATCATATACTTGGACTTGATAGCTGCATAAGAGCCAATCCAGCTCCTTCTGTGCTGCCACAATTTCCTTCTACTTCTTGAAGAATTTTGAGTGTGTAGTCAGATATGATCACAAAGATACCTCACTTTTTTTCCTTTTGGTTGTATTGCTGTTGTGTGGTAGAAGTCAGAGGCAATTATCTTTAAATTCTGCAATTCTTTATCTACCAAGACACTGTTTCAAACCTCTACCAGGTGTCCTTCTTCATTTAGATTCTCACATCTGAAACCCAGCATAGTGAGGAAAAGCAAAAAGTTAGTCTATCTTGAAGGAAATCAGACTCTTTCTAATGGTAAAAAATACCTCTCTGTCAATCATGAACTATATTTTCTCATGTCTGACACCTGCATTTTGATAGTGTTCTCAACTGGAATTAGTAGATTGATCAACATATGGTCACAGCTTTCAGTATTCAATGTGCTTGACTGCACTTCCTGGCATATTGTTGCTATTACCTTAGAGTTACTTTCTTGTTCTTCAGAAATCAACTATTTTGGTTATATTTATAAAAAAACTATGGTTTGTTATAGAACTTCAGATGCATTCAAGTTGCCTGAAAGAAGGGACATGCAATTTCTGCATCTTGTGATGTAATGTTATTGCTTCTTTATGACGTATTCCCACTATACCTATCAGCAGATTTGCACATTATAGGGTTGAAAGCACGTACAATTTAAAACTTATATTTAAAAATACCACTTGTCCTAAAGTAAAATACTTTTTTATTGAAACAATTTGGTAAACTTAAGAAATATTGATGTTCCCTTGAATCGTCAGCTGTTTATTGCATGCAAGCTTATTGCATGCTACAAATAAATACATAGAGATACCCAGGAAGGACCATCAAAACGCTATAAAGATATTCACCCACTAAGAACCTAGAGCAACATCTGGGTGCTTCTGTGAAGGATATCCAGATCTGCAGGACTCTTGAGTAAGCATGCTCCCATGTCTCAGCCCCTGGGAGGCAGACCCCTGTAGGAATTCCAAAGCGGTGTCTGTCAAGAAAAGGGGCTATGTAAAATAAAATGCATTCTTAAAATCCACATATATTTGGTTGCTGACTGGGCAAGGTGGGGCATTTGGCTACCACTTCTGCAGACCCTGACTGTTAGATGGAAGCACCCCCTTGAGAAGACTGAGAAGGGCTCTGGCAGAGAGGGCAGGCAAGTCCCAAAGACAGGCTGTGTGGGCAGGCCTCAAAGAGAAGTGCAACCAGAAAGTGCTAGGTGAAAAGCAGTATTTCCATTTTGTGGCTAAGATTCCTTGATCTGTGAAGCTTAAGGTGCACCTTTCCTTGAAACAGAAGTATGTTGGACACATTGTGCCAAAATACTCCACAAAATACTTCCTAAAACACATGAAAGAGAGTGAGAACAAAATTTATGTTCTGTTCAATACTGATTGCTCATAGTCAATGATTAAGAAGATCTCTGCAAAAGGCATCCAGTGGAATCTCTTTCAGTGTTTTCTTTTGTAGGTATCGCCATGGAAAGAAAATCTGTTTTCCTATGTGGATTAACCCCATGACTGTCACAATTAATGCCAAAAAATTGTTTTAAGTAAGTGATGAGGAATGAGGCTTTCAATAGGTTAAAACAGGTACATGTTAAGGTGGTTTTCAAACATTGACATATTGCTCTTTAGATGAAAAAGATTAGATTAAACTTTAATTGTACATTTTATGAATAAAAGTTAACACATTCCCTCTTGCATCAGTGCTAGTTTGTTAAAAAAACAAACACAAATTTCTGATAGCCTGGTTCAACTGATTTCTATAATCAATAAATCATATCATGGTGAGTTTAAATTACAAAATAGCTTCTTCAGAGGTTTAGTGTCTGAAAATTCTGGCCCAAGTTCTTGGTTAGTGCAAGGGAAGTGATTATATTTCACTTGAAAGAGAAATGTTTGCCGGTAGGCAAGCCCGTAGATATTTGCCACTGCAAAACCAGGACCATGGACTCCATTCATTTTTAACCAGCAACTGGTTAAAAAGAGTAAGAATCTTGTTTTATTAGCTAGACTATCGCCTTCTATCCTTTGTTTGTGGAACGTGTAATGTGCCGCTTAAATAGAATATTTTCTTTTAGATTTCCAGGTGGTGGTAACTAGGGTATAATTTATTTTATTAATCCTTTCAGTTTCTCTTGTTTACATGACTAATGTTCCTGAATTGTGCATGTCTGATGCCAACACATCGCTCTGTTGTCTCTTTGTCTTCTCCATGGAGCTTAAAATCAGCAACAAACTTTTCTATCTTTCCAATCTTGGATTTCACCTTACATGGCATTCAGCTTTTAGAAAAGGTGTGAAACTCCTTTTGAAACGAAGTAGTAATTCATATTTACCACTGCAAGAAGTAATTACTTGTCTCTCATTTCCAGTAATTCACTTCTATGAGTAAACACTGTTTAAAAACAAACAGCAACAAAAAAAAAACAACCCAACAAAACACAAAAACCTTCATAGAAAGTGAATTAACTTCCTTACTGCTCGAAGCCTTTTATTACACCTCTCTGTTTATATTCTTTGTATCTATGTTACCCTTCTGAAAAATATAGATATATATTCTAGAGTGTGTAAAAGCAGGTGGTGGCTAATGACATTTCCCTGAAGTCTGGCTGTCTGGCAGGCTAGTAACCAGACTGCCAGAACAAAAGAATAAAGGCACATTCATTCTCTCTCTGTGCTCTCCACCACTAAAACAGCTGTGCTGAGACTCAGCCAAAGGGAGCAAGAAGGGAAGGGAAGGGAAGGGAAGGGAAGGTTGAAAGGTTGGTAGGTGAATATGGCAGAAAAGGACTTCTTGGGTCACTGACTCTGGTCCCTTGCTTCCATATGTGCCGCATCATAAAAATATGCTTGCATGAATTGTAACAGTAAACTGTCTGTCTTGAGAATTCTGTATTTAATAGTTAAAGAAACAAAAATACCACATACATCTTTCAGTTCTATCACTTTTATAGTATGAGACTTCATTGTGCTATATTACAATTGAGTTTTGATTGATCCTTAAAGTAAGTTCAATTTACTTAAAGAAAGTATTTGAGACTAGAAGATGATTCAATTTAGAATACAAATTTAATAACTAAAAAAATTCTTATGAGCCCTGTATTTACCTTAAACATTTTTTCCTAATTATTTTCTTTTAATTACTTTTCCTTTAGATATTGCAACTCAGTTTTGGCTTCTGTTTGGAGGTAATTACTAGACCATCACATTTGCCATTTTTCATAGGTTTGCAATTGGCTAAATTATTTTATACTGGAACTATTCATATTTTAATTCACAGAGGTTTTGAATATTTTTTAGGTATTGCAATGTGCCTGAACTATTGGTTTCTCTTGTTTTCTGAAAGTAGGAATTGTTTAATGCTGTAAAAAAGAAGAATGCACTCTTACATGGGTGATAGTCACTTTATGCTGAAAAATTTCTGCTCATATGATTGCGCCTCTATGTGCCTTTCACAACAAATCAACATCTCCTTACTGTAGGGACTCCAGGTGAGGTTTGTGATCCCTTTCTGATACACACAACGCAAAGAAAAAACAGGATACTTTTTTTCTCAGAGACTCCCAATCTGAAATTACTTTACATCATCCCTCTTTGAAGATGTTTTACTAACAGATACACAAAATCTGATCTACCTTCTTTGCAAACTGAGTGATTGTGAAAGGTGCAATGCAGAAAGAGAAGAGGGAAAGGTGGGCTCTACTGAAGTGTTTTTCTATGAACTGCACAAAACAAATGCATGCCAAAGTTCTGCCTCCTGCTGTCATGGACAATTCAGAAATGTACATAACGAATAAATGCTGGATAAACCCTTTAACTGAACTGAAAACACAATTAATGTCCAGATGAACAAATATTATGAAATTCAGTGGCAAAACATGTAAGTATAACCCAATTAGTAGGTTATCTTTGAAAAACTTTATGGAGGAGTGGAATTATTTCTAGGTGGAAAAAAAGCAGGATAGCAAAAATGCTTCTGCAGACAGTCTGTGCTGACTTTGCCTTTTGCTAATTTTACTAAGTTGGTCAGCTACTGCATGGAGACTAAAGCTTCAACCATCTCAAGGTCATTGCTTTTTAACATCACTGTTTAATGTAGCAGATGCTGTGTCGGAAGTTCAAGGCCTGTACAGTCAAACATCTGATGAATAGTACACTATCTAATGAATAATATCATAAATTATTCTTTTCATCACTCCTTTTTATCTGCACATGAATGCTCTTGCATTGTTTGGCCTACAAGAACTAGTTTAAGACTGTTAAGGAGATTTGCTTTTGTTTAGTTTTGATCTGTGTCAGCATATAGAAGGGAAGTAGTTTCTTGATTTTAATTCTGCTTCTTCAAGGCTTAAAGCAACTTCTAAAAGTCACTTTACGTTAATGTGATGGTAGTCTTATGCAAGACATACAGAGTAAACACACACTTTTAATAGTGTACACCCATTCTGAATAGTATCATTATAAGGGCATTCAGGCAATGAGCATGAGACTGAACATCATAATTTTCATTTCTTTTTTGCATGTCAGCCTATCAGGGTCATGTCAGCAGTACTGCTTGCCTTGCTGCATGACATGTGCAGAAGATGAGTGGAAAATGGTAATACTGCTCTGAGGCAGAAAGCTGACACCTGGGATTGCATTTCTGGCGGATACTAGATATTTCTTATGATTTTCTGCAGGCAAGGAGATATTTGAACAGAGGGACAAAATTTAAATTTTGTTGCATGAACCCTTCCAGTTTTGTTCCCCCCCCCACTTTCTTATAGGAAAATGTCATTGATCCTCTTAGGAAATGTGAAAACAATTTAAGTTATTTTTGAAGACAGTAACAGTATTACATATGAGACTAATTGTTCATAATTAAAATGCGGTTTCTTTTTAAAGTAGTACACTGTTACATTGTACCAGGACTGCCAGATGGTTATTTTTCACTATGACAAGGCTAATCTTGGTTCTGTGCAATGTAGTGCTTGGTGTTAAGATGAAGGCCACAGTTACAGAGATTTTGAAGAACGTAGGAAAAGGAATGATTTAAAGATCCTGCTGGGTTAAAAAATTGTTCTGATATTTTTAGTTATGTTTTCCTCAATTTCAAGTAAAACGGATGCCTTACTCCTAGTGAAGCTTGGTTCTTTGTTGATGTGTGCAGGGGTATGGTTAGGCCATGAGCTGAGGCCCTGGTCCATGTGGCTATCTAGGACTTTTGACAAACCATGTTTTTAAGCACTTGTCCCTCATACTCCGTGGTGAATGCACAGTTTTGTGTCATGCATTCAGGCTACTGGTACAACGCATGTGAAAGATGAGGTCCCTTGAGAGCCTGGATAGAAAACAGAGCTGCCTGAACCAAGATGTAGTGAAACATCAGAACGGTGGGTGTCTTAATTTCTATCTCAGTCCATTGCTTAAGCTTGGGACTGTGCGGGGAAATGTTTTACAGGAAGCACCCTCCTTCCACAGCCCAGGACATTAGCATTTTCTTTTGACAGTTGGGCAAGGCAGAGTCTCTAGTGCATTGAAGAAATAGAGGAGAGAGAGTGGAAGTACTTCTTTTTTTTTTCCAGCATAGCACCCTGTTTCAGTTGAGTGCCAGTCACCAAAATTCTCTCCTGGGAAAGGGTTCAGCCTGAAAAATTAAAAGTTATTCTTGTGTGACGATACTTTCATTTTTTCTGCCTTTGCTCCAGCATACCTAAAAGTCCTGTGTGAAAAATTGTTCAGCAAATTGAAAGGTAGGAAAAAACACATTTTTTTCTTGTAAGTATTCAGTTAGGAGACTTCACTCAATGTGTATATTAGACAATGATAAAGAAAATAGTCATGAACTTCAGAAGTGACGAGGGACATCATCATGCTTACAGTGAGAAACCTGACTTGGAGTTTCTTGACTTACTGGACAGCCAGAATTTCCACTTTCAGTATATTTTTTCTACTTTTTTATTCTTTCCTTGGAGTGAATCAATGAAATAAAAATCCTAGCTACAGTTAAACCTCTCAAAGTATTTCTGCATTTTCTGGTGAAATACTGTTTCATAACCACAACAGCATTTTTCCAAAGATATCTCTTACCCTTCCACAGGTAAGAATGTATCTCAGAGGACCTTTCTAGTTCGCATATCATCAGACCAAACAAATGAACTGTTGTAACAAAACTGCTGTTCCTGTCTACCACATGACTAATAAACTGTTACTAAGGAAATGAATTTTGTTATAAACCTCCAGATAAAACCTTGTGAAGAAACCTGCCTAACATTCTAGGTACAAGATGGTGCCTCAAGTCTTCCACTATTTCAATAATAATAACTGTGGAGGCCCAGTAATGAAGGTAATAACAAAAATACGCTCCTTCAAAAAATAGTCTTTAACTTTATTAATGTGTGTGTTTATTTTTTTAATGACTGTCGTATCAATCAAGTAGCAAGTCTACTTACTAAAACAAGGAAGTACATACTGAAATAAAAGCTGGTGTGAGAAGTGTAATGTCACTGGCTCCTATCAGGTTGTCTTAAGGCTTCATTTGTGCTGAGTTTTAAACTTCATGTGAATCGTGAGCTCTTAAGGCGGTGAAGGACTGTGATAGTTTTAAAATCAACTCTGTCCTATGTCAAAATACAGCATATAAGTAATAGCACTTCAGTTAGTGGAAAAGAGCTCCTCCCTTTTGTTCTTGAAAGCATATTGCCCAGATTATAAGTTAGTTTTGTGAGCTTTTACCCACTCTGAGTACTTTATAGTCTTTTCTCAGAACAAGAAACTTGAATACCATCTGTTTTTAGCCAGCGTTGGCTAAATTTCAATGATTTAGAGATTTTGTGACATCTCTTTATAAATTATATACCAATAGAATATTTTCACAGAAGTAATCACATAGAATTTCTGATTCTGTGACTGTCCACACTTCAACCAGCAATCAAGTGTATGTGTCCTATTGCCAAACCCCTGAATGATGTAGTCCCTTAAAATTGATATATCTTACTTGTCATTTGTAAATAATTTTCAGTATTTGATAATAGCTCTTGGCAGTGGCATGACACTATGGTAAATTAAATATATTGGATCTGTTTCGTTACCCTTCTTTGTGTTGAATGAAGCTATTATTTTTAAATAGCTGCTCTAGCTTTAGTGGGATTATCTGTAAAGTAGAGAAATAATGTAAAGAGGGGGCAGAAAAAAATAATAGTCACCTTGAAGTAGACCACAATAGTAGCTTCACCTCCTCTAGGATTTTTATGCATTATGTTCTATAAAAAAGAAAAGAAAGAGCTTGCAATTTAAGAATATAACACTTCCTCTCCACCTCCAAAAAATTTGTATTTAGTAATTGTGATCTAGGGCTACTTGCTAGTTATCTGAAGCACTTAATCATACCTGTTGTTATTTTATACTCCAGTATCTTTGTTAAACTCTACAGGAAAGGGCTGCTCTTTGTATATGGGAGCTGCCCAATATAGCTAAGTAGAAAATATATGGGAGCAACAGTATTGATCTGAAAGTAAAAAAATATAAGCAACTGTATGAGTACAGCTGAGAAGTGACTCCAACTGCTACCCTGGCAAAATAGCAATAATCTTCATCCTTCCTTTTGCAACAAAAACCTATCTTTGTAAGAAGTTAATTTCTTAAATTCCGACAAGTGTTTATGCCGTTTGCATATTTTAATGTGTAAAATGACATTGACTCAATGAAGGGAAAAGGTTTTCCTGTTTAAAAACTTACAGAAGACCCTTTCTTTATTTCTAGGAAAGGTGAACTGCAAATTTCTGTATTTGTGAAGCAAAGTCAGAGACCAACTCTGAAAGCAGACTGTTCAAGCAGGCAAACAAGGAAAAAAAATGTATAGGAGACTGAATCAATAATAAAATATAATCTGAAGATAAGTTTCATTTACCACCATTACATTAAATCATGTTCAAATTAGAGATAAGAATAGCCTTGTTGGTAGAGTTTCAAGCACCACCACCATGAAATAAGCTATAAGCTTTTTATCTTGTAAAAGGTTTTAACTGTAGTTTTTCAAACTTGGGTGTGCGCATGAGGATGTGATCAGATTCCCTCTAAGCCTCTTAAGAGTACTCTCAGAAGTATGATAGCTTCTGCTGAGGTGCAGAACTGCCAACATGGCCTTACAGAAACAGTCTTAATGTTTAAGAGAGAAAGATGCTGGCCCGTCATCTACGCTGTGGCCAAGCTGAAGCTTGCAGAAGTTTGTGAAAAGGAAGGCAAGTAAATTTAGCTGTGTAGTGCATTAGTGGGAAAAGGTCCTGACTCTATGGACTGCATGCAAAAATCTGCCTGTGCTGAGAGCCACAGAGACAGACTACATACTTCAGGGAGAGAGCCAGGGAGAGAAGAGCTGTGGGAGCTGCCTACAGACAAAAGATTTATCTCTTTTTTTCTGAGGGATGGGGAAGGGCATGGTGTAGAGTCCTCTCAGTAATATAAGGGGTGTGGCTTATGGTGAGAAGACTGAGCCAGAATGAAATATTGCCCCTGGAAATTTCCAGTTATAAGGAAACCTCCTCAGAAGCCTGTAAATTCAGTTTGCATTCCACTTTATGCCACAGGGGTGCCGGAACTGGTGTGACTCTTTTTCCATTGCTGGTTTGCAAGTACAGGCCCAAGTGCAAGAATTCAAAGTTGTAATTAAAAAAAAAAAAAAAGAAGAAAGAAAGAGAGCTTTGATGAAGGCTAACACGCCCACTGTTTCCAGCAAAATTCAAGATGATTCTATGAAATAATAAAGATTTTTATTCTGAGGCAGTTAAACTGCCAACAAGCTTCTAGCTAAAATCCAGACACAAATGCAGTCAGCATTGACCCTGGATCAGAAGATTAATGGCAAACTATTGTGCTGCATTTGGTGCTTTTACTGGCCAATCCCTTTAAAAAGCATTGTATTACAAAATCTGTGTTTGCTTAGACCAGCTTCTGTTACTCTGTGGTATGTGGCTATTTTTTTTTTTTTTTTTTTTTTACTTAGATAAATTTTAGAGGCAAATCTTTTAACTAGAGAAGGCTGCATGGAGACCTCATAGCAGCCTTCTAATATCTGAAGGGGGCCTATAGGTATGCTGGGGAGGGACTCTTCATTAGGGACTGTAGTGATAGAACAAGGGGTAACAGGTTAAAACTTAAACAGGGAAGTTTAGGTTGGATATAAGAAGGAAATTCTTTCCTGTTAGGGTGGTGAGGCACTGGAATGGGTTGCCCAGGGAGGTTGTGAATGCTCCATCCCTGGCAGTGTTCAAGGCCAGGTTGGACGAGGCCTTGGGTGATATGGTTTAGCGTAAGGTGTCCCTGCCCATGGCAGGGGGTTTGGAACTAGATGATCTTAAGGTCCTTTCCAACCCTAACGATTCTACGATTCTATGATTCTATGATCTGTGGTTGTATAAAGTCTGTGATTCTAATTGTGACCTACTTTACAAGTTACTTAAAACTAATGCTAAACTTCAGGGTCATTTGAAATGGAAATCCTACTTCTTTGGGTATCACTGTAAAGTCTAGGACATACATAACTCTATCAAGTTATAGAGGAGGAATTTCAGTAAATTTAAAAGAAAATAATACTATTAGTTATGCTTTCTGTCACATTTGTTTTATATGCAAGTTTTTGCTTAATTTTTTAATACTATGACAGTTTCTTCCCACTTCCCATCCCCTTAGGTCATAAGGTGAAAGGATCACTAGGTCCACTTCCAAAGATATGAGGTCAGAGGCATATCCTAGACTATACACACGCACATGAAAAACAGGTTTAGTATTCCAAAGTCTGAGCTAAACAAGTTCTTTTAAATGCTTCATTGTATTCTGGCAATCATACACCAGAATGCCATATGTTGCAAATAAATAAGACTTCACTAGATAGCCATTGTCCCCTACAACAGACATAAACACTTGTTAATTAAACCTAATTAAGCCAATAGCATACATATTGGAAACACATGCTGACCAATTTGCTAACCAAAGTTACCCTGGCCAAGTCTTCAGCTTTTGGCAGTTTGCTGACATCTCAAAGCCATGTGCATTAAGAAAAAAGTCAGGCTATTTGGGAAGACAGATGTGTAAAAGGTTTTTGTATGCAGACACAACCCTCATGTATGTGCAGATGTAAGGTTAATTTTCTCTGTGGCCTTAAAGCAAGTGACATTTCCAATTTAGCAAATTTAGCCATGAAAAGTGTCTCAGCGAAGAGAGAAATCACATACACCTTCACCACCTTGTTGATGGCTATGAACAGGAAACACTGGTGGGTATATGGCCAGAAGAAACATTGTGCTATTCCAAACTCACAGACAGCTGTGTTGCACCTCGCAGTGCAGGTGCCAAAGGCTGTTTCCCCAAAGTACCTATCCATCAAATACTGCGACCCATTCAGAGGACAGTAAGAGTTTTTATAAAACCAGGAGCAATATATTCACAGATGTCTGTGTAATCTCAAGGTCAGGTAATTTTCAGACTTTTGTAATTACAGGAATACAGTACAAAGTCCATCACTCTTTTATATATTAGCATGATGTTAGGAACAGTAGGGGAACAATACATAAAGGTACATTACAGCTGTCATTCTGTTTTAGAGTTAGCATCCTAGTGACACAAATACTACTACACTTTATCTCCCCTCCTCCTTCCCAATTCACCATTTCAGCAGTCTGGTTAATGCGCTATTAGCCTAGATATTTCAGCTAGTACTTTTGTGGAAAGTCTACCTGAGCTCTCT
Organism: Pezoporus wallicus; assembly: GCF_028554395.1. Classification (NCBI taxonomy): domain Eukaryota; kingdom Metazoa; phylum Chordata; class Aves; order Psittaciformes; family Psittacidae; genus Pezoporus; species Pezoporus wallicus. The sequence goes on along the minus strand of NW_026642992.1, from coordinate 940,036 downwards.
CACCTGAGACCATCGGTGCGAAGAGGAGCACAGGTAGTTACCCATGACGCAGCCTGCAGGCAATGGCAAAAAGGCTGCCTAAAGTGTTGGTTCACATTTAGTGGATTGGGTATTAGTGGCTTTTTTAGCTTAGTGTTGAAGATACCTGGCGGTTGCCGTGCAGTTGTGTTTCTTACAAAGCATACAGTATACAAAAGAGTGCAGTGGGCTTGCATTTTTACAAGGTTATTGTCCTTTTTTAAAATAATCATTATTTTGACTAGAAAATTTACTAGCCCCATATCACACCTGCGGCCTTTTAGAAGCTATAAGCAGTAATATACTGTGAGCAAGCTGAGGACATAACTTTCAACACAACAAATACACACTGAAATAGAGACATTTTTAGGAATATTGAAAGGAAAAAAACATGAATCTGTTATAACATGATTCTGTTCTGCCTCTAACTACCAACTATTGCAGTTTGTTATCCAGAGTTGTTTTTTTTTACAGTATGAATTGTAAATAAGACTGAAGAAGAACAATATGATTATACATGCTTTGATATTCTTAGTTGCCTTAATCTTGCTGTGCAAATTCATTCACTTTTCCAATGTCTAGTATGACTTTTTAAGCCAATGAAATAAAAAGAAAGCACCTTAATGTTTTATTTAATTCAAAGCAAAATTTAATTCAGATGTCTCATATGCAACCAAATATTTGTATGAAGTATCCTCAGTATATGAATATGATATTAGGAACATTTATTAGTTGGCAATTTCAATTAGCCTATATTTACATATGGAATATTAAGCCACAAAATTGCATAAGTTTCCAAGAAGTGAAATTCTTTATAATGTTTAAAGTAACAGTAGGGAAGTTATTGCATTGGAATAATGGGACAAGAACTGGGTTTTAAACCACTGCAATATCTATGGATTCCTTAGAGGGCTGATTACACATAATTGCCTTCACTCATAAATCAAAAGAAATATCACAGTCATTTAAAATTTAGAATATAGTGCCAAGAGGTGGTGAAATTATGATCAGATGATGAATTAGATCTCAATACTACCTCATACAGAGCAGTGGAAGTTTGCAGGAAAATGTGAGAGCAATTCTTCCTAATGGAAGTCATTTGAATTATTCCACCTCCTACAAAAGGGAGATAACAACAAGTCCAGGTGTTTCTGCTAGTTTTCTAGTTGTTTAGGATGACGTGAGATCCACTAAATGAATGTATATACTTCAGGAAAAATTAATTTATTGCCAATAGTACTTTAACTCTCCTGTTTTTTAAGAAGCAGCTAATAAAATCAAATAACTTTTCCAGACTTTTTTTTTTCCTTCCTTTTGGTAGAATGTGAGTAGAGTCAAGGCCAAGCTTAAGATGCCAGAATATACATTCAAGGTCATAGGGAAAACATTAATTCTTGTTGCTTTCTTCCTCAAAATGGTAACTGAAAAATAAATCCTTAACCTCAGCTACAATATTTTCCATGGATTAAAGCAAACAAACATTTGACGTGAACAGTCTGAAATATAGTCTTGTTTATAGAATTAGTAACTAGCTACAGAAGATGTGGCTTTTAATGTTCTGGAAACAGAGACATTCAAGCCAGTTATGTCCATCAGTTTTTTTAATGAATGTTGCATGAAGAGTTATCTGTTTTACTTCATTATTTAACTGTGCATCATATGTATACAGAGTTTTTTTTCAAATTAATTTCAAATTCTTTGAAAGTCTTTTTAAAATATGCTGCATTAGTTTACATGAAGGTTCTGTGTGTCCTCTGCAAACTATGTGTATGACCAGGTTCATGAATCCCAGAAACTGGGCTTGCAAGAAAACATTTTTTTTAAATGGGTTTTGCAGATACAATAAGATATGCTAACAACTCTGTGAATTTTGCTAAACTCTGGAGAACTTTTATAATTAAGCTCACAGAAAATCATTTGTTGCAAGCAGATGCAGGTAAAATACAGCAGCTTTCATTGTGCCATTGGTGAAATTGCCATTGCATGTCTCTGAAGAACAAAATTGGATTTTCATTAAAATAGAGGATTTTTCCTCCTCACTGTATCATTTTTATTTTGAATCTGAGAAACCAGAGAAATAGAGTGCAACTTGACAGTGTTAGCAGATCAAACTTTTAAATTATTTCTATGTTTCATTCCAAAATTAAAGCAAAAAAAGACAAAACTTTCAAATTCTTGTGGGAATTTTGTTCCCAGCAGAAACCATGCAGGAATTCTACTGTTCTCCAGAAAAATTTTCATCACTTTTCTTAAGAACGACATAAGAGATATTCCTCAAATTGACGACTACATTTCTTCATGTTTTCATACACAAGAATGCTATGCCAGCCCTTTGTCCTCATAATCTGGCTGAGGGTGGTAAAAAATTCACTGCCAAACCATTAAATTGAGCTTGAATAAAGCAGCTTGATCTTCCTGCTTGTCAGTAATTTCCTCCATGAAATAGGTTAGTAGTCTTTATTCCATAGATGCTTGTAAAAATAAGTGTGTTTTGGCTGCTAGGTCTTTGAAGATTTCTAAGTATTGCTAATAGATCTTTTTACTGTATGTGTAAACGCTATTGACCTACTAAAGCCTGGTCTTTCAAATACTTGCCTATGAAAGCTCATTGGTTTCAGTAAGAATACTCTCATGAGAAGAATTCTAAAAAGGCTGGCTACAGAATCAAGCATAATGACAGTCAGTCTTTAATTATTTCTTTCCCCAACTGAAAATGTAATCACCCACAAAGTCTGATTTTTAAATAGTTGAGTCAGTATAGAAAAAGACAGCATGTGTGTTAGGTTGGGGGTGAGGAGAGAAGCATGAAATATCCAACAAAATTCATTTTGTTTAACAAAGCTATTTTACCATCCATTTGTTATTTAACCTGTGATGATGCATAAAACTATGCAAAGATAATCAAGAACCTAATTTGACATGACAACCTTGATTACTGTGGCTAGAACAGCAAATAGCTTTCTGAAAAGGATTACATTAAGCATAGACTCTTTGTTACCAGCCACTTTCAACAAATCTGTTAACCATTTTATCACCTTGCTTAGGTAGGAAGTTGACCTATCTGACTGCTAAGAATATGAGTTTTACAAGAAGGTGAATAATGAGGTGTGTCCTCTCCAAATGAGAACAATGTTACTGTCTTAATGTGTTTCTGAAGCAGACCAAGGAAAGACATACAGCACAACGTAATACATTCTTTTATTCATTATGGTTTAGGTAACTGGCAGAAATCCTTGAACCAGATTGATAAAGGATTATGTATTGTAAAGCAGTATTTTGAATAAGTTTTTTTGAGGATTGAAGCTGTAGAGAAACTGGAACGCACCAAAGAAATGAGAGTCCTTTTGAGTGAAGCATATTGTGTAGCACATAGTCATGATTGCTGATAAAAGAAATGCCACTAGATAGTATTATAATAGAGAGAAATTATTTGAATGCACTACACATTCTGCTACCTAACAGTTTCAGTGTTTATACTGGGTCTAGCTGGGATGGAGTTAACTTTCTTGTTATCAGACAATATCATGCTGTATTTTGGATTTGTGACTGGAACAGTGCTGATAATACACCAGTGGTCTATGTATTTCCAAGTAGTCCTTGCGCAGTGTCAAGGCTTTCTCTTTTTCACATTCTAACCCCACAGTGAGTAGGTTGAAGCCAAGCAAGAAATTGGAAAGGACACAGTCAGAACATCTGACCCAGACTGACCAAAGGGAAATTCCATACCATGCAATGGAATGCTTAGCAGTAAAGCTGGTGCAACAGAAGAAAAGTGTTTGGGAGTTTTATGTTTTCCAGGGTGGCTGTTCTTCAAAGACTGGCTAAGCATCAGTCTGCTTGTGAGAGGTGATTGATTACGTTTGCATCACTAATTTTTTATCTTCCTTTCATTTACTAAACTTTTTCTCCACTCATGAGTTTTCTTCCTGTTGTCTCCCCAGTCCTGCTGAGCAGGGCAAAAGGGAGCAAGAAACACTGTGGGTGCCTAGCTGTTGGCCATGGTGAGCCCAGCACAGTGTTATACCTATAATAGTTTTCTTTCACTCTCAGCGGCATGTGTTTTTATTGGAGAAATAACAAATGCTTGTTTTTTTAAAAACACACAATGTACTTCTGTTATAGGTCATGGCACATGAATGTTACCTCCTTTCTCAAGTCTGAGCCTGTATGGCTTCTCCCCAAACCTTACACACATATCTATATGTATGTATATATATATATATATATATATATATATATATATATTCATACAAACTATTCAGTTGCACTGCTCAAACTTCCTACATCCCTGCATCCAAGTTTCATGAGAAACAAAAGAGATTCTTGGCCCAAATACAGTAACACTTAATCCCATGAGTACTTTGGCTGATGTAAATTTACCCACTAGAAATCTACTAAGCTGGATAAAGAATTTCCTGGCCTTCTTTTTTTCCTATCTTAAATTTGGAATTATTATTTTTTTTATTAATAGGCTGACTCCAAAAGACTTCCCCATATCTAAGCAAACTCATATGTATTTTCACTGACATCAGGAAGTGTTCCAAGCATGAAGAACATTCATTTGATTTAGAGATTTTATTGACTATAACTAGTCTTGATATGTTTTTTTTGGCACAATGTTCTTGGTGTAGTGGCTTTGTGGTTGAATTCTACAGACTTTGTGCAACAAAATCCCCATTTAATGGTGTAGTCTGGCGATATTTCAAACCAGACAAAACATGATGCATTTGTATTTTGTAGGCTTCTTTTCCAGTTTTTTGTCTTTCACTTGGAAAATTTTATTTTTAGCAGCAGTATGCTCTTTTACATATGAATGGCTTCAGCCTGCTAGGAAAGAATGCTTTTTGCAATATTTGGTGTCAAAAATGTGTTTACATGTTGGTCTAATAATTTTAAAATCTTGAATATCACTGTAATGACTGCGATAGTAATCTAACTGGGGAAGCTGGAAGGGAGCAACAGTTTTTGTGAAGGACATGAAGAGTCAGAATTTAAGAATCAGTAAACCTGATGGTATGATCTGTAGATTTTCTATTACACTGGGAGATGCAAACAGGCATGAAAGGTGAGATACAGTTCACCTAGATAGCTTACAGCAAGAACATCTTTGTCTCAGCTAGGAACCTCTGAGGGTCAACGAAGAGAAGCTGGAAGTTCTGGAACATGATTCATGTGATTCATTTCAAATCAGGGTGAGAGATTTCTCTTTCTGTGCTGACAATCAGGAAAGCCCCCAAAAATGGCTTATATGTAGTCATGCTTATATGGAGAAAGTAATCCTCTCACTATTTCATTTTCAAAGACTGCAGGATCCCTGTATATTGACTTTATTTCTACCATATTTTTAGGCATCTTGACACCTTTAAAAAGATCTGGCCTGCAGCTCCCAGGCAACTGGCTTAGATAACTGCACAGATGTTAGTAAACACCATGATTCCTGTCCTCACAAACATTAAAGAACTTGAGGCTTACTGATCAGGTAGGTTCCATGATTCAGAACACTGGAGCTCATTTACCTCAGTAAGTTTAATATAGTTATATTTATATATAGTTATATATATAACTATATATATTTATTGTTATAAAGGAGAAAATATAACCTAACAATTTAACAATAGTACTCTGGATGTTCAAGGGTGACCTGAAGAAAAATATTTGAAAAGCAGTGTCGTAGTTCATGGTTTTCTCAATTGTTCAGCTTTAAGTCCTGAGTACAATTCACTACCATTTCTGATATAAACAGAGGTGTTTGCCTTGAATTTAGGTTTTAGTTTCTCATTGCATAATTATGCTGTGTGCACTTCAAAACTATTTTGTGACCTTGAAAGGAGGGGATTTCTTACAATGCTGGTGCTGTATTTTTAAATCTAAAACAATGGATAAAAGCACACCATTGCTTCAGACTTTGCAGGATCACCCAATCAATGTATCATTAAGAAAGCATGTTCATTACCTTCTTCATTATTAGACTTCTATGAAATATGATTTGCCCTACCCATTGCAATACACTGGTGTGCAGACGTAGGCTAAGGGCAGAAATGTAGCTTCCAGGTAAAGGCAGTACAGCTGGATAAATGACCTAAAACTTCTGAACTTAGTTCTTATCCCTCTCTCTTCCTTAGATATGTGAGTTACCTTCAGCTGGTCATTAAACAACCATGACTAATATCTTCCATATGTGGTTTGCTCTTACCCTTCATCTTATATACAAAATACAGTATTTTTTTTTTTGTTAGAGTTCTATTTATTCTTATTGTACCCATATAAACATGTGTTGTGTTAGTGCAAGCAAAGCACTTAGTCTTGGAAGCAGGAGTAGAAAATGGTAAAAATTGTTAAGACCTTTAATTTACTTTCACATTCTCCCACTATTTCATACAAAAAGCATTTCTATAATGACTAATAGACTTTAAAGTTCCAGAGATACTGGCTGTCAATCATGGTCTTTATACTGGAAGATATCTTTTCGATACAGATAGACTGAGCAATGAGCATGATGAATATAAACATCTAAACCTTTAGCCTGTCTCCACACTCTCTGATAAACCAGCTTCACAGGAGCAGTGTGTTTGTTATTTTTATGTCAGCCTGTGCAGCTAAGGGCACCAGTGCAGCTTGCTTTATAGGACAGATTTTCCCAGAGACTGATGTCTTTAGCCTTGCTGTAGTTTCAAAGTGTAAGGCTCTGAGTAACATTTGGCCCTCAAATGAGGGCAGAATTCTGAATCTTTCTTCATTGCATTTTTAATAAGCCAAGAGGGAAACCAGCTATAGGCAAGCATCCATTCCCATTATTATCCTGCATGGGAATACCAAACAAGATTGGAGAGCTATGATTCTGAAAGGCATCAAAATGACATAACTATGCAGTCATGCTGGATCCAACAGTTACAAGCATAGTGCCAAAAAAATCATCATTCCTATTTTGCTGGAAAACTTTTAAAAACTGAAACTAAACCCCAAAACAACTACTAACCAGAGTTCAATTTTTTTTTTGAATGCTAACTGGATGTTAAAAAAAAAACAAAACAACAAATCCAAACCCAACATGGATAGGAAACTCACCCATAAAAATTATACTAGTTCTGAATTAATCAAAATAGTCTGTGTAGAAAACATGAAAGCAGAAGAGGTTTGGCGTTTGGCTCCATGAGGAAGCATGGAAGTCATGTGGACAAAAGTTCAAGCCCTCATTGTTGAGATCTCCAAGCTTCCTGCTGAGTTGCTGGGTTTCCTCAGGCTTCCAGACTCTGGTTTCACAATACTATGAGGTTCACAAATCAAGCTGTCTAGATCCACAGTCCAGTGCCTTAGGGGAAAATTATATAACAGGTATGTTACTGAAATGCATTAGGTTTTAGCCTTTAAAGTAGTACAACAGGTGAGAATGCAGAAGAAATAGCTTTCCAAAGGAATGCTGATTGTATTTCATCAAAAGTCCATAAAAATGAACTATTGTGTCTCCTGTGACACAGCAAAGCCTTAATCAAATAAGTGGTCTGAAAAAAATGTTTTGTTGGAAAATTCTTAGCCAGTGTCATGAAAGCCCAAAACTGTCAGTCATACAACAATATTTTCCAGAATTATTTTCCAAGCCTAGTGGGGTTTTTTTTTGTGGTTATTTGGATGAGGAGGAATAGTGATTTTTTTTTTTTTTTCCAAATGCCCACATACGCAAGTCAGCCCTGTTAATTCACTGACTTTTGAAAAATTCAGTCTCCAAACAGAACAATTCTGGAAAATGTTTAGGTGTAAATACTATAAATCAATGTTAAATCCCAGTGAACTCCAAGCACAATAGCAACAGAATTAATCCCCCTGTTGGAGCTTCTAGTATATAAATTCTAGCAATATTTCTTCACTGCTAAGAAAATATCTCCATCTGTATTAAGATGGTATGTTGTGTTTTATTTCTTCCTTGGACTGGTTTCCAGTAATCATCCATGATGAGCACATAATATTTTTTAGTTTCTGTGGTTAGTTTTCAAATGATCAACATATCATAACTCTCAGCAAAGTTTTCCATAGCTTTGCCATCATCACTGGTTAATATCAAAGTCAAGTAAATACAGAATAAATAAGTCTGTGGTGGCTGGTGACTGCTACTGAGCTAGAAAGAGCAGTTAAAGGTCTTTTTCATGGTGGCCCATGATATGAACTAGACAAAAAACATTGTAAATGGAAAGCAAACCTATACACAGAAGCTGACTCCATTTTTAGGCAATATGGCCATTTTTTTATGTCAGTTTAAAGATTCACGTGGCTTCAACAATACATACATATTCTTCTAGTTAACCTTTAAGGCTTTTTTAATGCCCCTTGACTGAACTATAGATCAAAGAATTTGTTATTCACCTTAAATCCTTTATGGAGATATTTTCATTATGAGGGAGTAGTGAGAGAATCACTGAATTATATTTGAATTTCATAACTGTATTTGAATTTAAACATTGAATTTCAAAGATTTATTTGAAAATGAACTGTAGCTTCAATAATTTTAGAAGTTCCCATTGATCTAAGATCTGAGCAAGCTGAGATACCTTGGCTCGGCATTCATTCTCAGTTACAAGCTCCACCATAATGTAAGGAACTTTCTGACAGTAGATAACTGCTTTCCAAAGCAAGAGCTGTATTAGTAGCTAGATATAGAATTGTTGTTATGTAGAACATATTTGACAAAACCAGGCTTCTTAACTTGATAAATATGTCAGTAACAGAACCAATAAACATCTTTCATGTGTCCTTAAAACTAACAAAACTTTGTTAAAAGCAGGTTCACAAATCTTTCAGATTAATGTATGTTGATATGGACATTTTCATTATTAGCACTATTTGTTGACTCTGTAGGAGTCTTTGCAACTGTGTAAAAAGACTTAGTGAATTTAATTTTGGGATGTTGGATAAATTTTAAACTAGTTCCTTTGAATCCCAAGGGCACTGACCACATGAGCTGGAGATACAGTAAAACTTCCACTTTTTTTAATGCCTTCCTCATGGGTCTAAACAGCCTGTCTGCCATCTCTTACATTTAGTGAACTTTTCCTCAAGGGTGATGTTCTCTGTTGAATCACCACTTTTCTTTCCTTACCTCCTACACAGTCTCAGATATCTGTCTGGTTGTTTGGAGATGATAGTCAGACAGACTCTAAATGTCAACAGCTTTGATTCTTCTTCTGATGCTTGGAAAGTGGAAATAAAACTCAATTTCTCTGGAAGGCTGTGACATGGAAAGGTCCAAGGATTAAACAAATCTCACACTAGATGTATTCTGAAGATGCTGCTCTCAAATTCTAAGAAAATAACCTTGATCAAAGTATCCCTTCTGCTTTCCCATTCACTGTTACTATGTATCTACAATGGGAAGTAAAAGAACCTTGCCTCTCCACATCACCTTACCTGCCTAATTGCATGCTGCAGCAAACACAAGGGTTGTTACAGGGACAAAAATAAAACAGCTGCTGTAGAAACCACATGTTTTCTATCATACAGGGTTAAAAAATAAGGCCAGTGAGGGCTTGAAGGGTTGTAAAGCTTTAGTCTGTCTGAATTATTTTATGCTTGTGAAAGTTAAGCAGATGAGAAACACATTAAATAAGATGACAGAATTTAGATTATACCTCCTCCCCTCCACATTCCCTTTCCTGGTCTTTAGCTCAGTGGATGAATTCTGCCCCACATCCTTTTTTTTTTTTCTTCAAATTTGTTAAGATGCTGAAATCTGCTTTGTGTGATTTATGAAGGAACTTGAAGTGATTAGTTTCACAGTGCATGAAAATTCCTCAGGTTCAGAGGGATGTCCAATCTGTTACACCGTGAGCTGTTGACTGGATGAGAACATGAGCAGCTCGGAGCCATAAGGAGATTGTGTTGAGTTATTAAACACTTGTGGTAAAGCTGCTTATTGTTAATTCCCCAATGTCCTGCTGAAGCGATCGGATAAGATCAGATCGGATTAGATCAAAGAGCCTGGGAACCAGCCTTTCAAGCAGATTCATTTAATCAATAAAGAGGGCCTCCAAAGAGAGAAGCAGTACCAGGATCACAAGAGATTAGAGTAGAGAAAATAAGAAACAACAGATTATTTTCCTCTTACTTTTAAAATGTAATTCTGTAAGCCCAAGCATGATTTTGTGTGTGTATGTGCAAATTCTTGTAGCCAAACCAGCCAAAAGGGATATAAAAGGGATATAAAAGCTCCCTTAAAACTTCATTACCAATGAGACAGTTTAAAACCAAGTATTTTGTAATACAGTAATACTTTATAAATCAAAAGACTGTAAAAGTATTATTAATCAGTACCACGAAATACCTACTGTGAAAAAAAAAAGAATTCCTATTAAGAGTGTTTCAGCAGAAGCAGTTTTTGCTTTAATGATTTTCTAAGAATACAGGATTCTGGGAGCATTAATCTGCACAATTTCTGATCTTTCTTTCATCTAAAATAAAAAAGAGAACAAACCCCCAAAACAACAACAATAAAAAATAAAACCACCCACCAACATCACACTGAGATCTGAATATATTAAATTAATAACACTGGCAGATGTTACAGAATTGTAACATTGTTACAGAATTGTTGCATTGTTATAATACATGCAATTACAGTACTACAGTTGCTGTTAAGGCTTGTGCAGTGAACAGACTTGTGCATAAGTACTTAAAGAACCTTGCTAAATCTGTACTAAAAGCTGGAAGTTGTTGGTAAATTAGGAGAAAGTTAACCCACAGAAGAAACAAAAAGGAAAATACAAAGAACAAAGGATCAGTTGTTGTTTTTTATGAAGCCATTGTATAACTCCTTTCCATTTCTAAAGGCGAATTTGGCCTAAAATAATTTGGAGAAAGGACACACTTTCTTCAATTTTTATTAGTCCTAATAAAAAAATTTACATCTGCTTCTTACAGATTATAATTTATATTCAGAATTAAGTAAGACTACGTATCTATATATACATTTTATAAAATATAAGTTTCCACGTAGATAAGCTGATGACTTCAGGCCCTGCACACCTTTACCAATTGTTGATTACTATGGCATGGTTTAGTACTATTTTCCAAATCAGCAAGCATGCATAAAATGACTGCAGTCTAATTTGACGTATTATTAGTGATGATTATTGTCATAGATAAATTAGATTGAACAGAAAATAACCTTCATCCTTAGCATGTTTTAGCTCTCAGAATTAATATGATTTGGTGAACACATATAAATAAAAGTCTGATGAGTCCCTGCTGACTGCAGGGTCTGCTGGTGCTGAAGTGTATCAATTTCATGCAGATGATGAATTCCTTAAGCATTCAGTGATAATCATGCTTGATTTGACAAGACTTTCTCATGCTATTTTAGGGCCTTAATTTTCTGTGAAGTTCTGTCAAGTGTTCATCAAGCACCCACTTATCTCCCTATCTTAACCTGGCAGCCAATCCAAAGGTTGCCTACCAGTGCTGCTACCAGTCCCAGCCCATTAATATTCTTGCCACGTGACTGTCCAGGGAGAGAAGCCAATCAATGGCTGATTAACATTCAGGTCACATGATGCCCAAGGAGAGTAAATGAGTTACACAGTAAGACATCAAACAAATTTTCATCTTGAAAGAGTGATTGCTTTTTCTGCTGCTGTGATGTTTGTCAAATTCACTCTAGCCTTGTCCAATTAAGCTCCATGAGCTGAATAACTAATGAAGAGATGGAGGCACTGTGCCAGCGTAACAGCTATGAGAAGTACCACTGAATAAGAACTGCTAAAAAATTTGTAAAAAGTTCAAAAACCAAAACCCACGATGTTTTAAAGATCACATCTGGGTAACGGGTGTAATTGCATTAAGTTTTCAGATGCTGTTTAGAAGTCTACAGCAAAAAATATAAACTGCAACTTGCTGTATAGGACATTTGCTTTCTGTCTAACTTAATCATTGGAAAATGAGTTTGCATTTTTCTCATAATAAAATTATTTTTGATATTTTAAACAAATATACATTAACTTGGATTATTGCCAGCAAATGTGCTAATGAACTGTCACAGGCTGACACAATGGTGACAGATCTGGTCGTAAACCATCAGCCAGCATGGATAAAACAACACTTTATGAAAATGAGTGGAAAATAGGGGAAAAGGAAGATATTCAACAGATGACGTGGGGGAGGGAAGAAAGTTTATGCAGTGGACTTTAGAAGGAAGTAGATTTACAGGACAGTAATTTAAATATTGGGTGAGATTTTTAAATAGCATAATCTGGCACAACTCCATTTGCATCATTTGCAGAGCTGATCCAGTATGGTTATTTTATGTCACTACTATTTATTTGTTTATTTTATGTCACTACTATTTATTTGTTCCTAAATTAAAATTGCTTAAGAAAACACAAATGAATGCTTGAATAAAATTATAATCTTGTTTAGCAGAAAGCTTTTGAAATGGATAACCAAACTACATTCTGGGGCATCCTTGCAAGTCTACTTAGTCAGAAAGTCAATTGCATTTTAGTGCTGATACTGTACTAAATTCTAGTGACATGTTTAGAGACCCTGTGACTAATAAAGCTTTCATCCAGTCTCTGAAAGGAGTTACAGTCGCCTAATGGATTGCTGAAGATATGAAAGAGCGTCAGATCCTACTTATTAGGTTCTAGCATGAAATTAGTTAAATTCCCAGGGCATTTTGAAGCAATATTTTCAAGTTGGCTTAATAAGAGTGTTAGAGCATGCCAATTAACTGGCAGCCTGAAATAAATAGTAGTTGGAGGCATAAGACAGTGTTTATGTCTGCAAATTTAATGACATTTTAAATGGGACTTCTTGGTATGATGGCTCAAGGTGCTGTAAAAACGCAAGATGTGGAACACACTGTATTCAAAAGACTGTAAGTCAATTCTCAGCACTGCTAGTCAAGGATGGAGACTGCAAATAGAGAAGCAATGAATTTCTGAGAGTCAGTGAGAAGGAAGAAAAGAAAGTAGGGGGCTAACAGTTCAATGAAAGAAGAAGGGGGCAACAAGTGGATATTATTGAAGCAACCTGTGGTGAGTGATTTGGCCATCAACACAAAGGCACATGATGGAAAAGACTGTAAAGGGGGCAGGTTAAAAAAGGGAAGGAAGAATACATTTAAATAGTGATATGGTGTGCTGCTTGCATAAAGCATTGTTTTTGATAAAGTATCACAGTAAACTCCAGACCTCCACATTGCCTTGACTTGAAATATTAGCTGTTAGATTACTGGTTTACTTGTTCCTGCTGCAACCATGCCACAGAGAATTCACAGGCTTTAAACCATTAGCTGCTCAAATGTTAATAAAAAATGGTGAATATTATTATAAGCGACACCACTTGCTGAAACCTTTAAATCAACAGTGAAGAAGGTGTCTAACTCTCTGTCAGTCACATTAGGTGGTTATGAATAAAAGAGTATTCTACTTTCTGCATAACTTTGCATAATTAATAGTTTTTCATGCAAGCTATTGTTTGCTTTAATTGTTGTTTCAACAGCTGTTTTCATTAAATTGTAAAGCTCTTTGTGTCTAATCCTTTGAGCTGCACTATTGATAACAAGAACACACTGGAGCTAGCTTTAGAGGCAGAGAGTCCCTGCCAAGCTGGAAAGCAGTCATGAAGTTACTAGAGAAATAAGGCCCTACAGTGGGACTGGTTGTGTAGCTAATCCATTAGTCTTTTCAAAAGGACCTTGCTCTGCACCCTTATGGCTAAATTGACCCAACAACCTATCAGTGCCTTTATTTGCTGAGTGGCTGTCCATGAAAGGTCTCCGTGCTGGATCCAAGCTGTAATCAAAGCCTCCATCAGTACCAGGGCCCTGATGACACAACTGGCCCAACTTTCGACGAGGCTGGCTGGCTTCCAGCCACACCATTTTGAAGATACAAAGAGGCTGTGTTGTGCTGTGGAATTCATTTTCTTGTTTACTTCCTACAGAAACAAGAGCATAATCAGCACTCAGTGCATCGGATCAGACCGCTGAGTTGTTGACAGAAGCTTGGAGAGGCTTGCCAGCTTTCCACATGAAACACTGGCTTTCTTCTAATACACCCCCCACCGTCTGTGGCCCTGCCAATTGTAGCACATCAGAGCGGCCATTGAGATAATGACCGTGAAGTCTCATGATACACTTTGATGAAGTGTAACATTTTTTAAAGGATTTTTGTCTGTGCCAAAATGATAGAGACAGCTGACTAAAAATCACCCCATCAAAATCAAGGCTGATGAACAGCAGGCAAAGACATGTGCTTCCACAGAGGAGAGGGAGGAGAATTTACAGCCAAAGACTCTCAATGACTATGTGCACCGCAGATTCCTTTATTTTGCTTTTAAATGATCCTTTGTTTCAAATGAATATATGTAACTTTGCCAAGAGAGCAATTTCCCAAAATACTTTTTTTCTTATTTTGCATCAAAAAATGATTCAGCATTTAGCTTTTATAATGCTAAATAATTACCTTAACTATACAAGCTAATTTTATTTCTTAAGATTAATTTTTGCACTTGCAAGGTAATGTTTTGGAATAGCTGGGACTTAAATACCTCCTCAGCCACTTTTAAATTATATAGTGGCAACTGGTTGAACCATCTTAGCTTATGGTAAAACAACTGGAGATGTGTTTTCCACAGAAACCACAGGGAAAAGAAAAAGTCACTTAAACTTTTACCCTGCTTGCATCAGGGGTGCAATATTTTTCCTAACAGGAAATTCATTACTAGCAATGGATTCATTGATACACAGCAGTGCTAAGGAGCCTGTGTTTGGAAGTTAGAGAAAGCCTGAAGAATTTCTTGAACCAACCATTTACTGTGAATATAGACCACCCCACTATGCTGATGGAAGTGTGGTTAGGAGATCTTTGAGCTGAATCAATCTGAGTTGGAATTTTCCCAGTGTATCACAGTTACATAAACACCTGTGCAAAATATCTTTAAGCTGAATTAATGGCATAGGGGTGCAGGGGAGAGGAAAGGAGAGGAATGGAGTGGGAAAGGGAAAGCTGTTTTCAGTAGCTTGCAACATTTCCTGCTTGCAGCAAGTTGGTCTGGGGAACTGATTTGAGACTGCTTTTACTGTAAACAGTACGAGCGCTCTTGTAGTTTCTCTGTAGTGCAAGCCTGTAACAATTCTCTTTAAAGTCTCTTTCTCTTTTTTGCTGTATTCCTATTAAAATACTTTTTTGCCAAGCTTGAATTTAAAGAATGTGCTGGAGATCTACAGTTGTAAAGAAGGGTGGAGTAGTTCCAAAAAAGAGCAGAAATACTGGCAGAAGAACAAACTATATTTTGAACCCAGGTACACAGCATGTTGCAAACAACAGTATTATAAGTAATATAAGTGTGCAGAATGCTTTTTTTGTTTTCAGTTTTTTTTGTTTCACTTTACACTCCATGTTTGACTTTGAAGAAAGAGTAAAATTGGAAATAAAAAAAAAAGGGGGAACTGTTTTGCAGTGGACATGTATGGATGTTTCAATAGCTTTCTTTACTTTCCTGGAAATGCTTCTTTAAAGAGAGAGTACCGAGAATCCTCAGTAGAAGATACTTCTATTACAACATAGTCCCTGTAGTAGAGTAAAAGACATATTGGTACTTTACTTTGTCTGGAGACTGCCTCTTTGCTCTACTGTTTTAATAGAAAATATTTCAACCTGGCAATATGGGGATGCTTTTCATATCTGAAAAAAAAAAAACAAAAAACCCCACCAAAAAATCCCAAAACCCAGCACATCAAAAATGACCAGATTTCATGTAGTTTGTGCACAGCAGAAACACATATTTTTACCCTCCCTCAGAAGAAATACTGAGCAGCTCGGATTTGCTAAGTAGTGGCACAGACTTGTAGGTTTGAGTGTGCCTTTCAATGACTTTTAATAAACCAGGCTTTCATACCTCCATCTCCATTTATAAGCAAGGCCTTGCATAAGGGAGGTGCTATGCCCTTCCATGCATACACAGAATCATAGAACCACAGAATAGTTTGGGTTGGAAGGGACCTTTAAAGGTCATCTAGACTGGATGAGGTCCCTCAAAACCCCGTCCAACCTGACCTTGAATGTTTACAGGGATGGTGCATCTACCACCTCACTGGGCAACCTTTGCCAGTGTTTTACCTTCTTCATCATAAAAAATTATGTCCTGTCTTAATCTCCCCTCTTTTAGTTTAAAATCATCACCCCTTGTCCTATGGCAGCATGCCCTGCTAAAAAGTCTGTCCCCATCTTTCTTATAAGCCCCCTTCAAGTACTGAAAGGTAGCAATAAGGTATCCCTGGAGTCTTCTCTTCTTCAAGCTGAACAACCCCAGCTCTCGCAGTGCTTTCTTCACAGGAGAGTGCTCCATCTCTCTGGTCATTTTTGTGTCCTTCTCTGCACCCTCTCCAACAGGTCCATGTCTTTCCTGTACTGGGGACTCCAGGTGGGTTTCATCAGAGAGGAGTAAAGGGGCAGAATAACCTCCTCAGCCTCCTGGCCATGTTTCTTTTGATGCAGCCCAGGATGTGGTCAGCTTCCTGGGCTGAAGAGAACACTGCTGGCTCATGTCCAGCTTTTCATCCAGCAGTATCTTTTCTTCAGGGCTGCTCTCAGTCCCTTCATCTCCCAGCCTTTATTGATACTGGGGATTGCCCTGACCCAGGTGCAGGACCTTGTGCTTTACCTCAAGGGGTTCACATAGGCCCACTTGTTGAGCTTGTCCAAGTGCCTCTGGATAGCTTCCTGTCCCTCAGGTGTGTCAGCTGCACCTCTCAGCTTGGTGTTGTCATCAAACTTGGTGATGATGAATTCAGTCCTACTTTCTATGTCGTTGAATATATAAAACAGTACTGGTCCTGATATGACCCCATAGCGATACCACTTGTAACTGATCTCCATCTGGACACTGAGCTGTGATCACTCATCCAACTGAGCAGTGCATCCATCAAATCAGTATCTGCATTTTAGAGAGAAGGACATTGTAATGGACTGTGCCAAAGGCCTTACATCGGTGAATGCACACTGGGAAGCTGGTGCCTGAAACCCTTTCCTGTCATTGGGTATTTTAGGGTGAATAACTGGTTAAGAAGTCTATCTTAACTCATGTTTGCTGCTCACCTAGTGAATGTCCTTTTCATCTATTCAGACATCCTAGCACAAATAGCAGCTGTAAAAGAGCAGAGTAGAATGGTATATGCACCCTCTTGCATTCCCAGGGCAGAAGTTATGTGCAAGAGTTCAAAAGCACATATCACAGAATCACAGAATAGTAGAATGGTTTGGGTTGGAAGGGTACTTAAAGATCATCTGGTTTCGCCTCCCTGCCATGGACACAAATCCCAGGTACCTTGCCATCTTGCCAAGTTCATATCCCAGGTATCTTGCCATCTGTTAATGGCAACAAATCTACTCGCATTAGTATCACACTTGAAACCCTGTCTGTTGATGTGATGGCCAAATTTTAAATAATGTGGTTTAGTGATGTTAAAGCAGAAGGAACTTCCCTCTTACAGAAAAAGCTACAGGAGGCAAAGAACTGAATCTGTCATTAGAGAAAGTGATGGCATTGCACTGTGTGTGTGTGAACATGAGTGAACCGAGAACTATTCTTACAGGTTGAGAGTGTTATTTCCCATCTCCTTCCTTTTTCTGAAAGAGTGTCCTGAGAGTATTAATTTTGGAAAGCAGTTCAAACAATGAGGTTATTCAAGCTGGCCTTATTTTTGCTGGCTGGTGGGTGCCAGCACACATGGAATACGTGAACTTCCAGCAGCCTGGATGGAAATCAGAATAATTAGAACACTCACAAGGTTTGTACTGTAGAGGCAAAGGTTGTTGTCCTTCCACCTCCATTTTCATTCACATATCGCAAAACTGGGTAGGAAAGGGAGGGCTGAGTTAGGCAGTTTTGCATCTTTGAGCGGGCATCTGTCACTGATAAGCAATTTTGATGAAACTTTGCCACAGGGAATATTCAACAGTAATATATTCCTAGCTGTACCAGTGAATTTATTCATTATGGATGCCAGCATGAGAAAGCTGAATGAAGTCAAGGGAAATGAAGAAAAGGTTGTGGGGAGAAGATAATGAAAGGAAGAGGCGGGGGGTATGGGGGAGACAGTTAGCAATGTAGGCACATATGTTTCAAAGCTTCTCAGATTTCCTGAAACTGAGCCTAACTGAAATGAGTAATAGTTAGAATTCAAACGCAATATCATGGCAATCCAGGCATTTTCCCCACAGAGCTTTTAACGACTACTTGGTGTTGTAGATTATGGTTGGAGGAAGTAACATCTGTTGTATTCACCCAAAGCCATGTATATGATTCCATTTCCTCCCCTGTCTTTAAGAAATGAAGATTTTCCTTTTTATTTTGTTTTGTTTTGACTTGTTGAATCAGGATATATCAAGGAAAAAAATAAATAAATGCATTTGTTTATGTCTGGTTTTCTTTATGAAAATAAACTCGCACATTAGAAGAAATAGAAATTCTTGGGAGGAAAATAATGAACCAAGAAATGAGAAGTGCTTTTAATTCCTGCAAAAAAGACTTGCATCTCAATGTACAGTATAAAGTTATTTGGGAAGCCTATTGTGTTGTACACCTATGAATATACACCCTAATCACCAAGATTTTAACATGAAATAAAACAGAAATATTCAAGTGAAAAGTGTTAGGTTTTTTACATGTACATGTTCATATATTTATGAACATTTACATGTTCATATATTTTTAATCATTTTTTATATATGGCAGTAATGAGTAATTTGGAAACAGTTCAAAGTCAACATCAATTCAAGCAATAAATTCATATTCATTGCATGAAAATAAAAAATATGTTAAAAAAAATCACAGAAAAACCTATATTACAATGTTCAAATGGGCAAAAAAATGTATTTTCAATGTTTGCCATCCCACTTTGCATGAAACTATTGGCCAAATAAAACACGGGGCTGTTAAAAACCAGTATTTTAGAAAACAGTATGATTTTCATGCCAAGTTAATTGTATTTGCCTTGCTGTGGGCTCAAAACCTATGATATAAAATACAGCCAACATGCAGTAATGAAAAAAATCTTGATTTTTTTTTCTGCCTTAGAGGCAGAACCTGGTAGGTAAAAGATATAGTAATCTGACCTTGTTTTGGACTCTTACCTGTTATAAAGTGTGCAGAGCATTTTAACTCTAAGCAATTAATGGCACTATGTCATTAATATAAAAATACTTGAGGGCTACAAGATCAATTTGTTTTAATCATAGATTAATCATAGAAAAAAATGTGACCCCTCCACACTTATCCTGTTTATATAGGCTGTACATGCACATGCATTTAAACAATGGGGCCAATTTGTACAATCCTTTACTCAAATTCTGTCACTCCAGGTATACAGTCAGACACTTTTTATGTACATGCAAGTTATGGAGCTGTAGAAAGACACTTCCTGATTAGAGAGAAATGAATGTGTGTGTATATATATATATGACAGCAGTAACTGTTGGGTTTACAAGTAATATAATTCATTTCATTCCAGTACTTTTGATTGTTATTGAAGGGGTTTGATTCTTTAGAAGTCCTTTGCCTTTAGTCCTTTGCTTTTTTTCAGACATTAGATTAATATTTCAAGGTAACTGAGGAGGAAATATTTAGTCATCTTTTGAATGAACTGTATTTGCATACCAAAAATATATGTCAAAGAATGACACTAAAGCCCCAACTTGGCCAATCCTTTATGCATCATCTGAAAGTAAAAGTTTTGCTGGGATATAGGTTCATACACCCTTCTCCAGACCATTAGCACCTACAACTTGTCTAAACAACCATCATGGCATTTGCTAGACTGTCAGTGCCGTGGGTGTCGAGTACCTGGGGTTAGTGACAGTGGGAATGAATTTACACAATGAGCTCTTGAGCTTAATGTGCGATTTTTAACTTGTTCATTTATTCTTACATCATTATTGGTTATTTTCATATTTTTATGTGTTAAATTGGAATTACTAAGTAAAGGCAAATGCTCTTTGCCTAAGAGCAAACCAAAACCTCCCTGATTAGGTGAAGCTTCACTGATGGGAAATGGAGCTATCAGCAGCAGCAAACACCAAGACAGCACTTACTACAAATCATCCAATTGCATACTAGGAACAGTGGCTCTCACTGGAATGCAACAAACAGGTTGCTGTCATCCAATGAAAGATTACACTTCACATACACCATAAATCCCCTCAAGATACAGTGGGAAAGATTATTTGCTGTTGTACTCATTGCAATGAAAGATTTTTAGCTGCTAGGTGTCGTGGTTTAAACCCAGTCAGGTAATTCGTTCGCTCACTTCCCCCCCCTTTCTTGCCCTCCCCCTGCTCCCGGAGGGACGGAGAGGAGAATCGAAAAGAATGCAACTCCCACGGGTTGAGATAAGAACAGTTTAGTAACTAAGGTATAACACAAATCACTACTGCTACCATCAGTAATAATAATGATAAAGGAAATAACAAGGGAAGAGAATACAACACCTCAGCACCAGCTGACTGATAACTCGCCCCCCAAGCCCGACCAAGCTCCGACCGATACCTCCTCCAACCCTGCAGTCTCCCAGCCCTTCTGGCTAACTCCCAGTTACATCCTGGGCATGACGTGCTGTGGTATGGAATACCTCTTTGGTCAGTTTGGGTCAGGTGTCCTGTCTCTGCTTCCTCCTGGCTTCCCCTCCTCCCTGGCAGAGCATGAGGCTCACAAAGTCCTTGGCCAAACCAAAACATCGCTATCAGCTCTGTTCCCGAGCTGAAAGTCAAAACACTACACTGCACCAGCTACCAAGAAGGAGAAAAATGACTGCTACTGCTGAACCCAGGACACTAGGAAAGTAATGTTTTTTTTCTCTTGTTCTGTTTGGTGGTTTTTGTTGGGGTTTTCGGGGGGGGGGGGGGGGGGGTGTTTTTGTTAAGAATTATTTATCTCTGAAGTACTGTATGCCTCTGGCAAATTCTGAGTTTTAAACCACAGAGGCACTAAATGAAATCCTGAGCCCAGTGAAGTCAGCTGAGTTTTGCCACTGAAATCTGCAGAGGCAGGATTTTTCCTCCTGTTTGGAAAACTGCTTGCAGCGATCAGATAGAAACGAGTGCTGACATCTAGCAGAGAAAACATTAACCACTCAGCTGTCAGTAGCACTCAACTATTTCTTCTTCTCCTTGTGCAGACACTAGGGTTATGTGACCAAAACCAGGTAAGTGCTTAGAAAAATCAGTGCTCAAGCTAGCAGAAATCATTGTGCTAAGTCCTTCTTCCAAGTTCCTGTAAAGTAAGGACAACTGCTGCCTTATATTTTTTCTTCAGTCATATTTCTTAAGATCTACAGTTGCAGAATCTGTTCAACAGAGGAGAGTGGAGCTTAAAGGACTAAGCAGAGATTTCAGATATCTAGTGGTATGCTGACAAGCGTGAACATTCTTGTGCAAAGTTATGTAGACACAGTCTACATAAATGGCTTTGAGACAGATAGAATAGCTTTGATGGGATAGCCCATGAGAAATCTATTTTATGAGAGTCCTTTATGGCCATAAAAGGAAAACCACCAAAGCCAGATCACTCCAATTTCCCTTATAGCACCACAGCTTGAAGGTACTGGGAGTTGTTCATCAGAGATTCAGACTCAGGAAGGCATGAAAACTGATGCTTGCTTATGATGTGTTTACCTTCTTGTCTTGTTTTGAACTATGCCTACTCTTGCTTACAAAACATCTAGACTGTTGTAATTTGGCCTCAAGGGGCTCATATGTTCTGCATCTTAAAAGTGTTTTGTGAGAGAATTATTGAGGAAGTTTAGTGCGATATCTTTTTAGATGATTGCCTGGATTTAGGAATCCTTACCCTTCCAAACCCTCAAATATTGCTCTTGATATCACTTGTCCTTAAGAAATCCTGTGCACACTTTGGTGCTGTGAGAGCTAAAGATGCGCAGAAACCCCACTACAATGAAAATAGACCTATTTTTAAGAAGCAGGCCTAATTTTTAAAGAGTACTATGGTGTGTTACATGAAGTGATTATTTAGAGTATTCTGTGAGACCTGAAATAAAATCATGGAAATTAGATTCTTCTTCAGGAAATTATTTTAAATGTCAGTGATATCATGTGAAATTGGGACTTTCACTAGAAAACTGGGTACAGTTTCAGTGATTGATAAAACAATAATATTCTAAATCTTAAATCAGTATTAAACTTGATTTAGATGTGTTCTGAAAACACTTCTTTCTTCCCAGCTCTGGGAGCTTGGTCCTGTTGTGATTTGTTCCTTTCCTTTTTTTTTTCATTTATTTTTTTTTAATTAAAAACCTTAACAGAATTCAGAAAAGATATATTAGTCCATGTATTCAAATGAGTCCCTGTGTGAGTGTAGGGAACAGGTAAGTAACTTTGGCAACAGACAAAGAAACTTTTGAAGGAATCACATTGTGAAAGTTCTGAATCTTCAGATCATAGTTAATTTGATAATTAATGGAGATTTAATGCTTCAATATGGACTGCTCTGTTTGTATAAACTCTGCAAGAGACATCTGTGTCTGTGAACCAACATTTTCAGTCACCTCTCAGGTTAGTGAAGTTAAAGGCAATACTGTGACCTGTTTCTAAAGGAACTGGTGAATATTTTTACTCTATGTATTATGATTGGTCTGACGTAGATATTGTGTTCTAAGAAAAATTCACTATTTATTTACCATGGAGTTAATGCTCTATTATTTCATAACCAGTTATTAAACCCCATGTATCTTTTTAATCTTTTCCCTTGTTCTGATCACATCTAAATTAGTACAGTACGGTGTTTGTCTTGCTATCTACTACCCACTCAAAGGAAATTAAGTGTTTGCTTTCCTTTGTGATCTGTAAACTCTTCCAAGCATCATTTTGCTTTCTGCCAATCACCCATATTTATTTGTCAACACAGCTCCTTTTGTAGAAAGAATATTGATTTAGAAATTCCCAGTTAGAAAATGTATGTCCCGCTTAATTTTATAGTGTACATGAATGCGGAGTGACAAATGTGCAGAAATCATAAAATCAAGTCATAATTTATTCATCTATAATGATACAACTCATCTAGATCAGGAGAGAGGCAGAGAATATTTCTGTTGACTCAGACCTCCAACCATTGGTAAATAGAAGTATCTCATGAATTGTCTTCTGTCAAAACATCACATTAAGAAATGTAGCTCAGTATCTTGTCTCTCCAACTCTAATGTTATGGGTTTTTTTGCCAGAGGCTCAGCAAGTCCTATTCTTTCCTTGAATACATACTCTATTAATGGTTTGCAGTAGAAGAAAAATCTTGGAGGAGCGTTTGTTAACAGCCTATGAATACATGCCTGTAGTGTGCTGACAAGCAGAATGGAATGAAAGCCAATTGGCTTAAACCATCAAAAATGAATATTAATATGTCATTTATCTGAACCCTAGTCTACCTTCTCATTTAACAGTAAATTTCTTTTTTTTTTTTTTTCTGTATGAACAAGTTCTGAAGAATGTAGAGAATATGTACAATTTGATAGGCAGGATGGAATAAGACAGAGGGAAGATGCAAACTTAAATAAGGGGAAAAACAGCAGGCAAAATGCATGCAACCCTCTACCTTTCTCTAGTACATTAAATGTTAGGAAATTACATTGCAAAAAAATCATGAAGTAAGGCAATTTGCATGAGAAGTTGGGAGGCAACATTGTTGAAGAAAGTCAATGCTACATTAGATATACATTTACAGTGCTTGATGAAAAATATTGAAATCAATTCTGATAGAATACTGAGTCTTGAAGTTGCTTCCAGGTTTATTATAACATTACGATACTCAGTAGTATATGATGGAAAACTAGGGGACTACAGAAAGTCACAGGCTGTTAAAACAGATGTAAGAAATGCATAAAGTCTTCTAATCTAGTAATCTCTTTTTAGTTTCCACTAACAGAACTTGGCATATGATATCAAATGTGTGCAAAGAGTTGTATATTCTATGGAATATATTATTTTAACTTCCCATCATCTAGTCTTTGTACACATTATTTATTATGTTTTTTGGGTAGCTTCAAACTAGTTTCAAAATGAGGAATGGCCATTAAGAAAAGGCAGGACTCCAAGGCCTGCTTTCTTTGAAGTCTCATTCCAAAAGGAAGGAGAATTAAGCTAATATGCACAGCTTTACCTCAAGCATCCGCTCTGGTTTTGGGAGATCAGGTATGAAAGACCATTTCTTTTGAATACAGTTTTATGGAAGGGACATTTAATTAGGGAAGGGAGCACAAGAGGAATCTACTCTTTCAATTCTCCTTTGAGTGGAGAAAGGAAATTACTCTTGTTTGTTGTTTGCTTGCTTGGGGTTTTTCTGCAGTTTGCATCTTTAAGTTTGCATCACTGATTTTGCAGTGATTGGACTGTTACAAATACTTGGGGGTCAGGGAGAAGGGGAAGGAAATGGAGTGAGTGGGACTACTTCTCTGGAAGGTGTACTGTCCTAGAAAACTATAGAGAATGTGCAGGTGAGGGACCACTGGTAGCATTCATGGTGCACAACAGCTGAACATGCTTCTCGTGGTGGCTTCAGAAGTCCAAGGAGAATGCTTTGAGTTATTTTCCTGGTCTTCTTGATTGTGAATGGGGACTTAGAGAGGGCAGGCTGGTCACTGGCAACCTTCTACCTTTCTCCCATGAGACAGGATGCCCTGAAAGTGCAATAAGCAGGGGTTTAAGGCACTTTAAATGAATCTGGTAACAGCTATACCACTGGCAGATGACACAGCAGTTTATTTCACATATCTCCAGTATTTAGCTAGACCTATTCCATATTTCTCTTTTCTAAATGTTATTTTGCCTTTAGAGCAAATCATATAGTCAAGAAGGTTGATGAGAAATACTGAATAAATTTTTGATCCATTATATAATCTTGTTATTTCATGAAATATATTTTGCCATTATTTGAGATAATAAATCTGGGAGCATGAACATTCACTGCAGGTTTCCTCCTATACTAATACACAAACTTCTTACTATGGAAGTCCAGTCTAAGTTTGAATGTTTCATCAGACCTATGTTATCATATTTCTGCCAGTCATTTGTCTAATAGTTGCTAACTTAGTGAAATCATTATCAGCCCAGCAAAGCAAGTTCAAACAAAGGGAACTGCTCCATCTAGAGTTCTATCTTGCACACAAGCTTATTAAGTATTTTAATCAATTATTTTACTGGCCTGTACTATGAGTTATTTCTGACTTTGTTATTTAAATGATTTGGGAATAGTGAATCTGCCAACAACCTTAAAAAAAACAGTGGTTCATGTGATCTGGTGGTCTCAAACTAACTGTAAATATCTGAGGGGAAGGTGTGCACTTAACAACCGATAACTAGTTTCGTGTTCGTGTAGCACAGGAGAAAAGCTTCTCCAGAGTTGAGGCACTCAGATGCTGAATTAAAGCAAGAAGAATATAATTCCTGCCATTTTATCAAAGCTAGTCTTAATCCAGTGCACTATTCTGCAAATATTTATTTAATAAGTAGCTTCCTGTGGCAACAAATTCCACAGAATATAAAGTTGCTGCCTAAAACTATAGTGAAATATATATATATATAATTTTAATTTATTGAAAGTGCGTTAGGTTTTCTATTCAGAGAAAATAAAATGTCATTTCTGTATTGACCTTCTTTTGATTATTTTATCCTACTTATCTGAATGTCTTTCCTATTCCATGATTTAATTTCCATCTTAAAACAACAAATTTTTAGATTTCTGCTTCCATTGTATCTCTCCTCTTAATGTTTTTATCATATCTTTTTTTGTTTTTACAGTACATTTTTTCTAATTAGTTAATAAAAAGTGAATGCAGCCACCAGGGTGAGAAAATTGGTAATTGCATTTTAATTAGTAAGACCTTGTGCAATGCTACATCAAGGCAGTTATTTTAGAAGACATCTTTATACAGCTCAAAAGGTAGTAGGGGAAAAGATCTAGCTACAGAAAATCACATAAACTACAGCAGTGATCAGTACATTTTGATAACTGAGGTGTGAGACAATGTGTAGCTCGCATCAGCCAAGCCACAGCAGCCACCGTTCCGCCTGCTCTCTGCCCATGCAAATAAGATGTGGTCTAAGCTGACTGATCCCAGTCAAGCTGAACTGAATTACTCTGCAGCTGCAGTTACCACAGGACAGCTAACAAGTGAGAGCTTGGCTGCATTTGTGGAATTTCTGTGTGAAGTACAGCAAAAGTAACTTCTTTGCTGAGTCAACTTGCCTGTTGTGACTGATGCTCTGCTCTGTCCAGACTGTTACTACTGTCACTGCTTTAGAGTGACAGTATTAGAGTATTTTAATGCTATACGCAGTCCCCATATCCTATGTCTCCTGATCTGACAAGACTGCTTATTTTGGCCTTACCGCAGTGTGACTGGGGTTAAAGTTAGAGCTCTGAGTCTATTCAGGAGGTGAGACATACTCTTAGCAACATCCAGCAATAAAGCAGAAGACAGCCATCTGTCCGCTGTCCCCAGCAGGTTAATGGAAGAGGAATCATTAGCAAACCTACTGGAATAAATATGTTAAGTTTTAGGACCTGTGTGTTCAAGCAGAGAGATATCAGACTGTTAGTTTTTCTAAATGCCCAAGGCCAGATGCAACCCAAGATTATTATTCTAAATCAATGCACACAATAGAACTCACATCAGAGACCTCATCTTGGATTTGTAAACTCCTGAAAAGATATACATGAGTGAGACATATGATTAAAAATGACACTGTACTTCTTACAGTTTTTAATCTTGTTTTTAATTAAACTCAATGAATTCTACCCCAGACATGCAATTATCTGACTGATCTTTATGATTGTCATGTTTTAGACCCAGCCAGTAACTCAGCATCCTGTAGCTGCTCTCTTACTTCCACTCTTCCCCCCATCCCTGGGTGGGATAGGGAAGAGAATCATAAGAATGTAAAACATCCAGATTGAGATAAGAACAGTTTAATAATTGAAGTAAAGTAAAATATAGTGATAATATAAACATAATACAACAATAACAATACTGATAATAAAAGCAGGGAACCACAGGAAAAAAAATGCTCAGAAAGCACAAGTGATGCACAATACAATTGCTCATCATGACCTGAACAGCAACAACGTTCCCCAGGCCAACAATCCTTCCAGAAACAAGTTGAAGATAGCTTAAGCCTTTCTTCTCTCTCTCAGGATCATTGGCTAGCAAAACAGCATGCAAACAAATTAAGAAAAAATGGGAAAGACTCCACCAAACACTGAATTATGCACGTTGTTCTTCAATTTCTTGGAATTATAAGGCTAATGTATTTTTCTTTTATTGTATTATGGATATCTCTTAACATTTTCACAAATGAACAAATACAAATCAGGAGCAAGTAGGAAAGTTTGATGTGACCCTTTAGCAGGACTGATAGTATAGGGGCAAGTCATGCTTAGATGCCCAGACAAATAACAAAAGCCTGAATTTCTTTTTTATTTCT
Source organism: Pezoporus wallicus (assembly GCF_028554395.1). Taxonomy (NCBI): domain Eukaryota; kingdom Metazoa; phylum Chordata; class Aves; order Psittaciformes; family Psittacidae; genus Pezoporus; species Pezoporus wallicus. The sequence continues at coordinate 912,545 of NW_026642992.1, read as the reverse complement.
TAAATTTAGTTTGCTCTATACTAGATCAAAATATTGTCTGGAAGAATGCCAGCCTGTGGTCTTTTACAGATAATTTCACTGATGTTTCAAAGAATTCTCACAATAAAACATAAATTTTATCTGCAGTTAGCCTACTTGCATTCTGTTTGCCTCACAAAGTAGTTCTACAAGTGAAGGAAAATGCTCACAAACTACTCATGAGTTATTGCCAAAATTGTTCTGAGGCACCCAGCTGCAGACCAGATTGCTTTTAAGAAAGAAACAGAAAGGTTCATGTAAGAAAGACTCATGTAGTCATAGAAAGAATCTCTGTGAAGTTGCTTGCAGTGGTTGTAAAGTATGCGTGGCTACCCACCTCAGAGACAGTGTCCAGGTGAGGCTCAGACTGCATTGTCTCTCTGACAGATTGTTGCTTCTACTGAAAATAGGTTGTACGACTTCTGAGAATGTGTTCAAATAGCCTGGAAGCTTCCTTACCAGTTAAATTTTTCAGTTCACAAAGAACACTAAAGGCTCACCTTAAACCGTATCTCTGATCTCCAAATACATCCATTCCAAGCATCCCATCATTCCATAGAACACTGCCTCCACTTGAAATCAAAGTAGACACAGGGCATATTTTAAAGTGTCACTTTTTAATAATTTTTTTCCAAATAAGGTAATTATTTTGGGCAGTGAACCCAGGAGGGAAGTTCACGGTAATTTAATCCTCCTCCACTAACTGCATTGGTTTTGTTCTATTGCTCATTTAAACTTCAGTACTAATTTTGATACTGTTAGAAGGTGGGGAGTGGAATCCTCTCCCTGCTTTCAAAGATATTTTACAGTCACTAACACATGCTCCAGTAATTGCCAATAGACATGCATAAAAAGAGATGGGAATGGGCCTGTGGAAATACAGTCACGGGCTGTATCTAACCTTTGGATCACAAATTCCCCATCCTTATGGTTAACAGTAGAGAAAAAAATACTTGTGATTGCTACAGATTTGTGTACTAAGTCTATAAATCAATCCGACTTCCAAGTCTCCTTAGTATCTATAGGCAAGCGGGCTCAAGTAAACAGAACTTATAAGCACGATGAAGGAAAAGTATAGCATATTAATGTATCCACAGCCAGCATCTGCAATACAATTACCAGATCCTGTGTATGAAATGGAAGGTACAATATTTCACCAAATTATTCTTTTGCTTTAAAAAAAAAAAATCATAATAATACTCATTGGAGGTTTCAGGGAGAGGAGAGTCCACTGTAGTACTCTAAAAATTAGTAAGTCAGTAAGTCACATAGGAGAGGTGCACTTTAAAAAACATGCCTGTGCTCTTTTAGTCTTCTTTATATACCAAAAAAAGAAGCAATTCATCCTGTTCCCAAAAGACTGTTGACATTTACTGTTTCTTACTCCAATATTTCCCTTACTGTAAAGAGGGTAAAAAGCCTAACAAAGTTTACCAGATGTGTGACATTGTCTGACAGAAGTAGGAGTACTATTTTCTTACTTTCTTATGCTAAAATTAAACCTCTGGACACTGCTCTAAGAAAGGTGAATGGCAATGAAGAAAGGAAAAGTTGTCAGCAATAGGGGTGCACATTTGATAACAATATTACATAAGTATTCATGCTATGAAGTAACTGAAGACTGAAGTAACTTATATAACCAACTCATTAACTCAAATAAGGGCTAAAACTATGCCAAGGAACACTTTTGATGTTAACATGAATAGGACATTTCCTATGTGCTTCATTATGTGCCTTTTTTGCTTAGAAGGTATCTTTTTAATTTTATTAATATAAACCAGAAGCTAATCAAGGAATTCAAAGCATTAAACCATATAAATGTGAATTCTTATACTTTCTAATTAAGAGGAAATTGTAAATAGCTTCAAAGTTTATTTGGTTGCAGGTTTCTGTATACAGCGTTTACTTCACATTTTTAAAAAACTACCGACATTGAAATAAAAAAACCTCATTTGGGACTTTTGAGTAAAATTCCTTCTGATCTGTAGAAATTGTTTTCCAGCTGCAATGTGTCTAAAATACTTTGAAGAAATAGGTAATTTAAGAAATAATGAGGATTTAAAAAAAAAAAGAGTGCTTACATTCTTCAGTATTCACAAAGTGTGATTATCTTCTGGTTTATAGCAGGCCTCTGAATTATGATACTGCTTGCTGAAAATATTTTTGTTTTCCGGAAAACATTTATTGGAGTATGCAGCAAAAGTATGAATCATGTTTGCCAATCATGTTCACAACATTAGTTGTTATAATACACAACTATATCACCCTATAATTGTGATAGTACCATTAAAATATGCACTCTTCCACTATTTATATAGTGTATGATTTAGCACAGTTAGAATGGAGTTAGATGATTGATATTCACAGTTTAACTTCTATTTTTTTTTTGTTTCCTATTCCCAGCCAACTAACATTCTTTCAAAAGCCAGATTTTTTATTGAGTTTTTTTACTTACATTTTTTTTCATATTATTTTAACAGATTAAATAAATTAAGGACAAGATTTTTCAGAAGCCTTTTCAGTTGCACTAACCCGCTCTCACTCAGGTCAGCTATGTCTTCTATGAGCAGTCAGCCAAACCCAACCTTTGGCAAATTTCTGAAAACTTGTCAGTTGTTATCCATCACTAACTTACACTATCTGGGTTTACGCTTTGATGCGGTGATTGTGGATGACCTTTTCAATTTATATTTGTACTTGAAATGACATAGTGGTTAACAGCATGTAGGAAAGCAGTTCAATTAAACTGCAATTAAATCAATAATATTTGAGTAATGAAATCGCATTTACAGTATTATAAAAATAAACAATAGTTTATTGACTCAGCTCAAATCAATTCAGTCTCAGTGACATCTATGTTGTAGATTACCTGTAGTATAAAAAATATTTAGGATTAAAAATCTGGCAGAATTTTTCTTCTTAAAATAGTTTATATTTGGAAAAAGAATCTGCAAAACAGCTCCTAGATGTTGTAAGCATGTACAGGAACTCCCTAAGGTTCAGCACACCCCTTAACAACAGATAACTTTGCTGTGTAGTCAGGTTAGTATTTCTAGAAAAGATGTGCCACTTCTCAGTTCCCGGAGATGTTGATAAATCAGTTTAAATATTAGAAGTTACCTGTGTTAATCCAAAAGTTCCTATGCCCATATTCCTATGTGGTCATATGTAACCCCCAAAAGATTCAGCATTTTGCTTAGATTCAGATGTCTGGTGAGATTAAATGTCCATACAAAGCTTATCCAAACCTCTCTAGTCTAAGAATCTAAAGCTAAGGCTTTTTTTGTAAGATCATCCTCAGTTTATAGTTATAAGTACATCCTCAGTTTATCTAATCTGGCAGAAGAGCCAGGAGAAGTGAATACCTCTGAAACCTCAACAAAACTGAGCATAACTATTCCTGCCTAAACTCTCTTTGTCTCTGGTTGAATGCTGTAGAATTTGCATTAATTTTGAATACCATGTACATGCATTTCTATCATTTTAGCAGCTCTTTGGGAATACTGAGTAAACAGGCATTTCATTTTTGGCTATGTGTTCATTTTGTCAAAGGCTTTTTTATGCTTCCTGTTTGTGAATGCTTACTGAACAGATATTTGTTAACATAAAGATTTTGAGAGCTACTCTTCTTTGTAGAAATACACCTGTAAACAAATATGTTAATATACAAAGTACAAAATCGCCTAAAGTACAAAGTACAAGTTGCCTAAAATAATTATTTCATGTTGTACTCTTTAAAAGTTTCAGTCATGCAACAAAAACATCTAACAACCATCACTTTCAGTAGGCCATCCCCTCCCCTCACAGTGCGACATAGGGTGACGGGCCCACATAAAAGAGATTTAGAGATAGGGAAACCACCACTGTGAATGTGTTCAGAGGCATCATTGGGAAGACCTTAAGCATCTTGAAACTCACAATAAACTTATTGCTGTGTTAGCTTTGGTGAGCTACCCCACTGTTGTGTCTTTGTTCACATATCTTCATTGTGCAAGACTGCAGGTTACATACACATGAGCGTTACAAACTCCTTGTCAACTCACTGTCAACTCACTATCTTATCACTACTGCTGTAATGCACCAAGGTGCTTTTAAACCCCAGATTCATATGGAATGTTAAAAAAGCTATCTGTTATATTACAACCATGGCTTAAGAATATAACAAGCTGCTAGCCTTCTAGGTTATGGATAAAGACCAAAAATCTAATGTCAGAAGTTATAAGTAAAACAATAAGCAAAGACACCCAATTAGTTATTTATAAAATTCAGTATTTTTAAGTCAAACTTATTTGGGTCTTCCTAAGAGGAGGATGTTTGGAAATTCAGGATAAGCAGTATAAAATAAGGCAATATTGAACTCATTGTAATTCTGGACTCATTAACAAGCATAATGCTTGATGTCTTTATTCTTTTTTACTTTCTTTAATTTCTGGCACTTCCAAGGCAATTTAATCCGGTGTGGATCAAACAGGAAATGAGTGATAGTCTCATCCTTTCTGCAAGTATAGCTAAATAATCAACTGCCAACTTTTTTGCACAACTTGATACATTTTTCGAATTTTGTTCCATGCTTGTGTACACTTACACTTATTCACCCTAACTTACAGCATCTGCTGCACATACCAAATTTCACATTTATGTACCCACAGCCTATGACTGCCAGTCTTTGAACAGCCTCTCTGTTTTAAGACTGATGAAAACACTTGTGAGCCATTAGCAGGACTCTCTATTCATAGTGTCAGCAACATCGATTTTCTCATTGCTAGTAAAAAACCTGAGTTTGGTGCAAACTGAACAGGAGCAGTGACTGCTCAGCCTTGTAGTAAATGGACCTTAAGAATGTTATTATTATAACCTTGGCATATGCATCAAAGTCTTTCTGCAAGGCAACTGCAAATAGAGTACTAAATTTAAATAAATGTCATGCTTCCCACCATCAGTTAATCACTTCACAGTTTTTTTCAGTTCTAACTACTGTAATATAGTTTCAGCAACAGCTAAAATTATGAATTCAGGCCTCCCAAGTTTCATTTGTAGTATGTTACATACACTAGCAGGTCCCTTCATTTAAAACTCTGGTGTAAACATCTCACACAAACTACTCAGAATAATTTTTACTGTTCAGAAAAAAAAAACAAATGTACTGTGTATTCATGCAGCATGTATAAAACGTTTTAACTGTGTCAAGTTAAAGTAAATTATAAAAATAATTTTCCAAGGAAATCCTGCAGAACTGTTAAGAAAAGAAGGAAATTATATTTGTTGGACATACAAAACATGGCCAACATGTAGAATATAAAATTGGATTCCATAAAAATGATACACCAGTTCTCCTGGGAAACCAAATTACATGGCAAAAAAAGTATCATGAATGTTTGCTGGATGTCTCAAATATAAACCTGAATTCAGTTCAAAAACTGACAAAATTTTTGTCTCATATTGTCTGTCTAGTCTATCACGCCTTCACAGCAGGGTATGAAAGGCAGCAAATGCATTCTGTGAAGGAAAGAAAATATGACCTCTCAACACCACAGCAGTACAGCAACTGTTAAAGCTATGGTCTGCAGAGGGCTCATCTTTAACAAACTACTGGGGTACACCTGGAACACAGGTATTTCACTTCATCTTTTGGTTATTGAGTCAGTTTGTCATCTACAGCAGATTTCTATGGAATCAAAAGTAGGAAGAGCAAAACCCAATATAGTTTACTTTTTCCCACTATTGCCTTGCTATTGCTCCTACCATCCCTTAAAAAAGAATTCAGTATCTTACTTTTTCCCACTATTGCCTTGCTATTGCTCCTACCATCCCTTAAAAAAGAATTCAGTATCTTTTCACTGGAGTTTGACATGAACTAGTGCACCACGGAGTTCTCACCACCAACAAAGAAGTCCAGTGCCAATCCTCTTCATTCCTTCCAGAACAACAATTTTTTATCTGCAGGTAATTTGTCTAAGGTAGTGAAAATTATCTGTCTTCTGGTGCATTGAAAAATATACAATGCTTTCTCTTTTTCTGGGTAGAGAATTCAGTAAGTTAAAACTCAAAATAACAAAGCAATTATAACTCCAGAAAATGCTTTCTAAACAACGATTTTATGCTGAAAAGTATTGAAAAGAAATATAGTCCTATGAGTCCATACGAACTCTCCTTAAAACACAGAGGGTAAGCAGGTATGGCAAAAACAGCAGCAGCCAGCATTCAATAGGCCTAGAAGGTCACTTCCCACTAAAGAGAGTGAGTATACATCCCCCCAAAAGCTTGATGCCTCACACAAACTGAGTAATTTTCTCATCTAATCTGAAAATGAGATTAAATAATCTCAGCTAATATGAAGCAAGATTAAATAAACTTACCCTTGCTTTCTTTCATTTGCTGCTAAATAATAGGGTAACTATATCTTTTTTGTCAGTCTAGTTTTGCAAATCAAGCTATAATGCAAATTCACACAGATCTGTAGATTTTTGGTTTTGTGCTGTAATGCCAGGGAATCTCTGTTTCCATTTCTGTATTTCTGTTATTTATGTGAGAAAAAACATCCCCCCTGTTTTTGCTATGTAACTGGCAATGATAATTTTCTCTTTTTCCTTCCTCCTTCTCTCCTTTTTTCTTACAAATAGCCAAAGGGCACTTTAGACAATTCTTGAATCTTTCAGAAAGTTAAAAGCTGTGATCAGACAGGGTGAATGATTCCCCTAAATTTTGATCTAATATCATCTGTCCTTGTGTAAGAAATGACCTGTATGTGAACTGTAATCAAAACACAGATCATGCTTCTTTAGAAGGGTTTCTTCCTTAGTCATGACACATCTTCACATCAGTGCTTAAATATAGACCACCTACAAGATGTAGACTTTCAGACACGAGGCTCTTTTCCTCACTTACTATAAATTGTAGGGAATATTATTATAAATCTATACTAAGTCTGTGCTGATTTCTTCCTAGTAGGAATTGATGATTTTATACTGTGCTGATTAGTGACACATACAGTTTGATGAAGGTTGATGGAAGGTTTTGGATAGCCAATGGTAACTTTATAGTCAATGAACTTCAGATGATGTTAAACAAAACTTTCTTGCGCTTTAATTTTGTATTTGACTTTATGCACTTTTTACTCCCCAGCTGATTTTTAAATCCCAGTATTCACATTTGAAGAAGTACTGTGATGCAGACACACAAAAAAATAGCTTGAAGTATTCAAAAGGGAGGGGTGACCTGTCAAGGAGGATTATTTTCTTCCCATTTATTTCTTAGGTAACCCAAATTCTGACAAATATATGAAACAACTGAAAACTGATGTAGATTTAGTGACCTCAGTTCTCATACAGATTCCTTACTCACTGGAACCAGATTGTGTCAGAAAAATGCAAATGTAACAAAAGCACACTTCTGCACACTAGCTGGAATTTTTAGTTCTCTGACCTGTTTCCTTGTATAAACTAGAACAGGAGAAAGACTGAGACAAAACCCCCATAATTCTCAGGAGTTCAATGACCTGACAATGTTTCTGATTGAAAACTGGCAATCCTAAACCAAAACTCACTCATTGTATACAGAAATCTGTTTCCTGTTTTTTTTTCTCAGACTTTTAAAGCATTTGTTTTTCTTTTACCTAATTCATAAGGAACATTTATTCTGCCTCATCTCTGGCAGTAGGGCATAAATGAGACTGACAGGAAGTTTCACGTTTTAAATAAAAGCTAAGCATAATCTGTTGTTTTTTTTAGGAATTAGTAATGTCTGGAACAGCTGCTATTTCACCTTGAAGCTAGAAGATGAATTCTGGTTATTTGAAGTGTTCATTCTCAGTGTTTATATGGGAAATGGTAAATTTTAATGTGACCTGTGTCAACGGAGCATTTTTTAAATATTCAAAGCGATGTTATCATTTGTTGAATAGTTCAAAAATATTTGGTTCAGAGTGTATACAGAACACAAATTCTCATATAGATAACAATTCTTGAAAGCGTACTTTGGGAGAAACATTTATTATACATACTTACCTCAACACAAAAGTCAGATAAAAATTTTCAGTACAACTCTATATCAGAATACTTTACAAGAGTGGGTTGCCATAGACATTGTATCAGAATTGTATTTAAAATTAAAACATAAGAACAAAGAATTTATTTGTCTGAGAAATACCTTGTTTTAACACTCTGAAATTGTAGTTTCTATTCCTTATTTTACAATCAGCTTTTTCTTTTTTAATGTAAAATATGTGAACTAGAAGAAATCAGCATCAAAACAAAGTATTTAAAAATCTGCAACAAAGCTGCTTTTTTTTTTTTTTTCCAATTTCAAGAGTGGGAACGAATGTTTTTCCTTAGCTCAGAAACATTAAATGTTTTGTTTTCATAAGAAAGACATATTTTTAAATCTCAAAACTCTTTAACAAACAATCCTACTACCCAGCAGGGAAAACAGAGGGATATGTTAAATTGTTGCAGCTGTCTGTTTGCTGTTTACTCTTTTGATGTGAGCATATATATTTTAATGGATCATAGTGAGGAGGGTGGAGAGAATCTGGGAAGAACCCTACAATATTCCCTCTATTGAAGTTCACCATGAAATGCCGAGTCTATGGAGCATAATGAAAAACACTGGAGAAGAAAAATTAAAGCCTTTTAGTATCCCATTTTTTCCCCCATATGACAATTTGTATTTCATCTCACAGATGATACAGATTTCATTTACTTTGGCTTTTAGGACAAAAGCCAAGCACCTGTAAAACACATTGGTAAAGCAGGATAGGATTAAACATCAGTTGGTAGCCAAGTCCAAGTGCACCAATTCCCCAGTCCAGGTGCTGTTTGATGGATAGCTTCCTTTGCAGCACCCAGCTGGCCACCAAGCCCTGCACGGGCTGTAGGGAGGGGATGTTTTTATTGCATGCATTCACAATCAGGAAAGTTCAAGAGAACCTCATGAAAGTGATGAACACACCCATACGCACATGTAGTTTTCAATCTAGGTAGATAGAACTGGTGTGAAAATCCAGAAATGTTCATGTTCAGTGACAGCCTCTGTTGCACATTTGATAGCATTCTTCACCTTCTGTACACTTTCTGAACACCAAAACTGTGATGTAACTATCAGCTGGCAGCTGCTCTGCTTACACAAACGTTTCCTCCCATGCAACAAAACTGCAGTTTAGCTGGTTTGGTACATAGGGAGGTTCAGTGATCAAATCCCTACCTCAGATTCAACTGTATGAACCTATTAATCAGCCTCAGAAAAGCTTTCCATGCTTTTCCTTTACACTTAAAACCAAAATACATTCTGTATATTTAATAGGAGGCCTGTTTTAAACTCATCTACTATATTATCTACTATAACAGCAGGCTTCCACCAAACTGAACTTTTTATAAAAAGTCATTTTAAATTTCAAAAGCACGGCCTAGAAAGTGAGGCTTGTTCAAAATTTCCATTAGTTCTTTGGTGTACTTTATTTCTTGGAAGAAGTTTGCATTTTTCTGTACAAGGTTGTTTTGACTGTTTCCCTAACTAACATCAAGTTAGTTAACTTGTTGTTAGAGTTAACTTTAATGTTAAAGATGATTAGGGATCTGATGCTTCAGAGATATAAACTTATGTATAACTTTAAACAATTGTTCAGTTTCACTGAAGTTATTAACACCCTTAAAACAGTAGATAGTATTAATGCATTTAGAGACCATTATTGCAGAAACACACCCTTAATGCTAATAAATCATACCGAAAATGACTGAAAAATCTCTAGTTTTCCTCCTGGGACAAACGAGAACTAAGACAACTTTCTCATATGCCAGTCCTCCTCTATCAGTACTGTGCTGACCTGGCAAAAGCCTCAGAACAAATGGTATTTTAGGGGGAACTGGGCAATGTACCTTAAAATAGAATGGCCTGTGAATTGCAGTCCTGAGATCTAATCTTGTTCTGCAATGACCACCACACTCCTGCTCTCTGCGCTTCAGTTTGTAAAAGTCATTTATGATCCTCCACTCCTTTGAAGTCAAATGACAAAAATCCATATTTTAGATAGGTCGTATATAAAGGTAGCACTATTCCACTGTGCAATAGAGCAAAGTGAAATCTTTGCAAAAGGTATAACCACACGTTTAGATAGTTGTGAGAGCTGTAGATGCTACTTATGAACATAAAAATCGCCTGGAAAGTATAATTAAAAAAAGCCGTTAAAATCTAAAGTTGACAAAATTCTTAATTTTATAGTAAAATAGGTTTCATATTAAATAAATAAATCCTTATTAAAGAAGAATTGAACCCAGTAAATGATAATCTTCCTAAAATTCAAGTAAGAATTGCAAAACCTTTCCCACTCATCAGACATTATTAATATGATCTGGATTAAACACTCAGAGCTTGTCTTAAACAAAAACTAAAAAAAGAGAAAGAGCAAGAAGGGCAGAGAAGAAAGTAGGAAGAGACTCTTTGCAAGTAGAATCTTGTTTTGGAAGAATACTGAATAAAATCATACACATATGCACATACATCAACAATTTGATATTTATAATGTGTATATATGCATATAAAAATCTCCTGTACAGCATGTATTTATAATATACCAAATACAGCACAGTATTAAGAAATTCATTATCTTCTTTGAAGCAGCAGAAGTCATTTTTTTGACAAGTTTGTAGGTAAAAATTGTCTTGATATAAAACTGACACAATGTTTTGCGGGAGCTTCATCATAGAAATATGGGATTTTTTACCTTTGAAGACATACAATATACATCTACTTGAATCTATATTAAGATAGTAACTTCTTTTTTAAGCAATTTATATGCCATTTGCTTTATCTAGGGTTTCTGAAACACGGTAACCTTCAGAAATGGTAAATAGAAACCCCATCACCTTTGTTTGGAACCTCTTTGAAACTCAAGGATTGATGATTGTCTTTTATTAATGAAATTTGTCCATTGATGCCAAATGTGTTCATAACATGAAAAAAAATAATTACACGTTTAAAAACATGTAAAGTTGCCCAAATGAAAAACTATTCTACTCAAATAGCTTTCTTTTTTTAACATTCTGGTACTTACAAGGAATAGAAAATTTTATCTGTTTGGTGTTTTCTTGCTTGCTAACTAATCTTGGTATGGAGTCACAGGGGATTAAACAATTGATTCAGTCTGAATCAATTAAGATAAGACTGCTAAATTTTTTTTATTTTATTTTATTTTTTTAATTTTGTGAAAGATCACATTACTGTATAATGATTTAAATTTCTCTTTGAAGGTAGTGTTTTTAATAAAGACAGGGGGGTAATTTCTCATAAGGCACTAAATAACTATGAAATTAACAGGTGATTTTTAAACATTACTGAAAGATCATTGGGTTTGGGGAAAATAATATCTTGCAAATCTGTAAGCAGATACCCACTCAATTATTTGGTTCTGTAAAGTCTAATTCTTCCTGAAGACCCATCTGTAAATTCTAGGAACTATATATTTAATGAAAAATCACAACAACATCAGTGGTAAAAAAATTGTTAAAACTTTAAAGTCAAACACACATTTTGTCCCAGATTTAGAACTGAGTATGCAATCCTTATGTATGCTATCTTACACTCCTAATATAAGAGTATGCTTTTTTCAAGGGATAGCAGACTTTCTCAAATATCTGCTCTAAAAATGGACAATGAAGCTTCTCAAAGGGAGGTTTAATCATTCTCTTAAGGCAAAGAGTGTATCTGTCATATGAAATACTGCAAACGTCTCAATTTCTTTCAGTGAATTGATGTGAAATAAACTAATGAAATCACTATACAATGGACATTCAGTGTATAAAATTTCAGCCAATCTGTTTAAATTTTGAGAAATGTAGAAGCAAATAAGAAAATAGTAATGAGAATTTTTGGACAGCCTTGAAATTTTGCAGGCCTACCAGTTTACCAGTTTTGTTGATAAAACATGGTATTGTCACTCCCATGAGTGAACTTAAGTTTCTGAAATGTCCATGGCATCAAGATCTTCTTGAAAATCAGTTGTGAACTAAAATTCTGCTTTAACTCTTTCTTTGGTGTAACAGGATTTTTATGAACTTCTTTTCTGAGAAGATATGCATTGTTCAAATATAAATGTGTAAATATTACTAATAGTTTCTGTCAGCTTAAAACCCAAGCTGTGATAAATCTGACTTCTGCAATACTTTTTTCCTTCTATAAAGTTTCAGATTAACCAGGCCAGCTAAATTCTGTTTCTTTTGTCAAGTTTCATGTATTTTCTTTTTTTTTTGGTAAAGAAATAAAAAGCTTTATGTTTTTGAATTTAAGTTGAACTTCTCATCGAACATACATTTTAATTACTATTTATCTCTGATTGCACATTGCAACATAATGAAAGACCAATTAACTTAAGAAAAATAAGTCCCATGTAGAAAAGTATAACTTACGATGAATTAACAGAAGAGTAACTTCTTTATATTTATTCTGAGTATTGAATGTCATTTCCATTGATCCCTGCCTAAGGACAGTAAAAGTTTCACCCACACTTTCATGATACAGGCCTTTGTGCTTTTGTTTGCTGATTCTTTCTGTTTTGCCATTATGCACTGTTGTTTGCAGACTGTGAGAATATGAAGAAGTGTATTTGCAGTATGTAGGGAAAGAGAATGGTCTATATACAATCTTTTGTCTAGCTAAGAGCAATTCTATTGCTATTTCCAGAGTTCACAAATTCAGTACTCTAAACCACTATTTTTTTTTCTGGAGAGCAAAGCTTAAGTGGAAACCTTTTGCTCCAGTTTTCCTAAACTGGCTGTAAATTTCTTCTTCCTGGATTATGTATGATCAATCCCTCTGGACAGGACATTCCTGCAGCAATACTATTTGTCTTAGCAGAAGATGTCTGGCGTGTGCTACTTGTCTAGTCTCTTCTTGTTACCTTATTAACTTATCTTCTCATATTTAAAAGATAAAATGAAAACTCCAGGTGCAATTTATGCATGTAGTAGAGGTATTCAAGGCAGAAAGGATGAATCTCCTTATGGGGGAGTCTGTCCCTTTCTGTTGTTAGTATAGGGGAGTCTAAAATGCTTAAACTCCGGAGTAGCTAAAGGAACATAATGTGAATTCCAGTTTTATTGCCTTATTTCGATTTACTGATATGGTTCAAGGATCACGGTATATATTATTCTTAGCCAAGCAATATGTCCCTGAGTAACTATCTTAACAGTCTGCTGAGAGAACCTTTTATTGATATAAGTTTTAAAAAATGCAGGGTTGCACATGAGCATATTTTAGATCTTCTCAATCTAATTCTTACATCCTATACATTTTATATATTAAAGCTTACTTAATTTTTATTTTTATTTTTATTTTTTAATTGTCATGGGACATAGCCTTCTTTTCATTGTATAATATATGATCCAGAAGTAACCAACCACCCTATGGTATCTGATTGCAAGGTAATTGTTTCTATAAATTTCCAGTATAAGTAGCTGTATTCCAATTATTATCTTCAAACAGGAATTTTGCAGAAATTCCTTGATGTTGAAAGTGACAGTGATGGCAGGTCTTTTTTTTTCCTCAGCAGCAAGATCAATCATCAAAGACGCCTGATAATCTTTCTGTCAGTTCTTTGTTTCATACCTTATTTCTCCCTTTGCTCAGACAGAAGATCAGTAGTGATTTATGCTTCAGCAATTGGGGAAATAATGTGTCTGTCTGAGACAACTGGATATGAACCACTATAAGCAGAAATAAGCCTGGAATAGCCCACCTACAGAAGTTATTCATAACATTGCTCTCTAAGGGGATCATAGGTTAGTTTAGGTGAGAGGTGGGCAATTGTTTTGCAGAATGGAATAGTTTTCTACCTAAAAAGATAGTCTCAGTGAAGTCAAAACATTCTGAGAAAAACTTTGTTTTATTTAAAACATTATTCGTTTTCTCTCTTTTCATTTGTATAATGACAGAAAATGTTGTTTCCACACTGTAAAAAGTGTTAATTTAGACTACATCATTTTGTTTCATTATGTCTGAATTTTATACTACAACTTATACGCATATAGTTGAAAATCAGACATATATTTTTTGTGACACTTGACATCATTAATACTCCCTACTAAAAATTTTTTGGAGCATCCACCCAATGAAAATTCTAAAAAGTTTGTGTTTCTTCCAATTCAGAAATTTAAGAAGCATATATGCTCAAATCATGTAGAAGAGAAATTTCACCTAAAGAAGTAGAAAAGATAGGACATAGGACAAGTGCTGCCATAATTCAAATTTATAGTGCCTCTAACAAAAAGGACAGAATTAAGGTTGCATTCTTTTCTTCAGATTTCTATTGTTTCTCTGTACGGTACTTTCTTACTCTTTATTATTGCATTCTCTTGAGGAAGCTTTGCACTTAAGTATATAGCTATACATTTGTATGCAGCTATTTTTTTTTTCATTAAGGGATCTTCCTTTAAGAACTAAGTCCATCATTATCAAATTTCTGTGCGTTGAAAGTATTTATGTGTATTTAGCCATACTAAGAACTACTGCTACAGACAGCTCAGCATATATATATATATATATACATATATATGTGCACAAGTAACTGCAGTAGTAATTTCAGAATAAAACATACATACCTAGTCCCAAATGTAAAAATATCTTCATGAAACAAAAATAAAAATCTAGACTGTAAAGTTCAATCAGTTTTGGATTAAACTCATGCAGAGATCAGTACTGAGAAGAGAGATATTTCAGTTATTTTGAATACTTCATGGAGTGAATTTGAGAAGATATCACTTCTGCAAAGCAGCATACTAAACAAGTGAAGAAGTGCAACTGTTTCCAACTGACAGCAATACATAGGACTTTTGCAAAAATCATATCAACCCACTGCCTTACTATCGGCAGTTCCATTAGCAATTGTTCCAGTAAAGCGTAAATATATACCATAAACACAATCACATTTCAATTACCATAATTTTTATCTACAGTATTTAGGGAGAAGACACAGAAAGTCTGTGTTAACCATTGAATGCTGATTTTCTTGAATTTTTTAAGATAAATTAAAAAGCAGCAGATGCCTAAATTAAAGGTGTTTTCATTCCATGCTGAATTTTTATGGCAGACCATTTGCCTTTCTTTCATTATTCCTGCCTGTGCTCACATGGAAATGACTGGAAAAGATTAAAAAAAAAACCACTTTGCGCATTGTAAATGCATCCTGCCAGCTTTGAGCTTGTCTGTTTGTTTGTCCCAAACCCCTTTATGCCAGTTCGACAATCATCTCCTGCCAGATTTGGCTTTCAAAATTAACATATTTTGTATATGACATATGTTTAAAATTAGCACAAAATGCAGCCAAGAACTGGAAATTAACAAGGAAAAAAGTTATTTTAGCAAACATTTGGGAGCCAGGGAAGACTGTTGGCCTAAACCATTAGGAAAAGTTATTGTTTATTAAATTAAATAAAATTGATATGTAGCCTACAAGTTGTCACCACCACACCGTCTGTTTTGTTATGCATGCATCATTTCTCCCCTTTCATATATACATTTGATATATGTGTGTACTTTCATCACTAAAGACAAAGAAAAGCATTACATACTCATGTTAAAAGTGGCTGTAAAGTCTTGAAAATCTTACAGTACTGTCAGAGCCAAAAATTTCTGCTTCTCATTAAGAACTGGCATATTGTTCTTGTCACATATATGCACTAAGCACGCCACTATGGTCACTGGGCTCTAAACTTTGTTGCTGCCGCTGGTTTGGAAAAAAAACAGCATTTTCTTTTGATTGTGCAAGACCCCTGGACATAAAACATTGGATGCTTCTCCTCCAGCTTGGCTACAGCCAATTATATGTATGTGCCAAGGAACCTGTCATATCCTGAAGGACCGCAGCCATTGGGACTTCCTTAGGACCACAGCTGAGAAGGAATAGAGGTGTGTAGAGGGAATTGTCTCTGCATCCTGAGTGCCATGAATGGTGCAGAAAAGGAGCATTGTTTGGGTGCTCTGGGCACACCCAGAGAACCCAAACCCACCCACACTTATGGGCTGGCAACACCTTCCAAGCATCCTGAACCAAGCTTCTGATCTTGTCTTCAGTGGTAGTCTTATTGCTATTTGAGGTATATGAGGAAAAGAGTAGCCTATCCCACTACTCCAGCAGAATTTACCCAAATATTTAGTCCTGAATTACCTAGAATAATTCTGTCTGAATGTCATGACCTTCTTTTATTATTAAAATATCTTTTAACTATAAAGTATCATGACATTGGTGTTACAGAAAAATATCTCCTGATAAAGGAATCACCTATAAGTGAAGTTCCCAGAATGAATTGTATGGGCTTTCTCTTTTAGGTCTTCTTCACATTTTCCACCTTCTCTGGAGTTTTCAGGCACAATAGAAAGGAAATCTTTACAGCATCTCTTAATACTTGTTTGCACACAGGTTAAGGTGCAGAATCAAAGCCACCTTACATGCTAATTTTTTACCCACCCAGCTTTTCTTAAGTGCTCTGGATCACAATCACATCTCTCCACCCATGGTAGATGTAGCCCTGGAAGCAATATATCAGACTTTTAGTCATGTCCTAAGTATGGAGGAGTAGGAATCGCAAATACTTAAAAATTTAAGGCTATATTACTAGGCATTTCCGATTTGGTGACTATACTAAATTAAATGGAACTGTGCTGATTTACACCAGCAAAAAAACTGCACCCTACACATTCTGATTTAGGCAAAATTCAAACCTTCATTTACTAGTATATTGAAAATTTATCTACTTCAACATAATCCTTTGTTAAATAATGGTTTGGAATATAAGATTTCTGTGACAACAAAAAAACCCCAAATCTTATAGAATAGGACAAAATAGTATTTATTTATATTTCTTGTTTCCTCCAATGTAAAGTTTATTTTTTAAGGTACCAAATAGATACATATACAAAATTAGCCTATGCAGTTCTACTGACTCTCTTAGGGATGAACAGCAACATATTTATTCTGAATTTATGCATCTCAACAATCAAGTGTCTCCACTATTGACAAGCAAAAATGCAGGACTTTTTTTTATTAAAATCAGATCATGTGATCTAATTGATGACTCTGAAGAGCAGGTGGGAGAATAATCACTCCTTCATAAAAGAAAAGGCCCCATAGTCCATGAATTACATCAACAGAAAAAATGAAACCTCTGGAAGAAGTGTTAAAATCTACAGTCAGTGACAGGGTAAATCTGGCTCTACTTGCCTGCGCAACTAACTGCAAAATTTATGGCTAGCCTCAGACCTGCTATTATGTACATTATTATAATCTACAAAATGTTGATGCAGCCATTAGATATAACTCCTCCAGGTAACAGGAAAAATAGTCACTAAATTTGAAATGCCTTGTAAGATATTCTGGGTATTAAACAATTGGGCTAAGATTTGTTTCACTGTGATTCATAGGCAATAAGTTTGCAGCAGATATGAAGCTGTGCCAGCCTTGGTCTTGCTCTTCAAGGTATATACATGAATCATAGCGGTTTCTGTTTGGTTTTGGTTTTTTGGCTTAGTTTTTAATTAAGGCTCTTACCTACTTTATATGAAATATTTTTGGTTAAATCCTTTACTCGCATAGGATTAACCCATCTATAAGCTAGAGTTAATAAAAGTAGGTTTTCACTTTCTTTGGTCAGCAAGAGCAAATCAATCCATAATAAAGCTACTTTTGAAACTTTGTTCTCTGCCATGCACCCACACTACTAGTGTTTATAGATATGATACAAATGATGTCAGAAACACAACCCAGGCCATGCAAAGTGACAAAAAGATCTTAATACATTTTAATGATGACACTCTGAATAAATATAATTTTGATTTTTAAAATTTAAACAGTGAGTTTAAATAGATATAGCGTAAGATATATCTTATTTTCAGATAATAATAGACATTGTGACTTTTCCCATCGCAATACACTTGTTTCTAATACATTCTGCAAACTCATGTTTAGTTCACTTCCTGAACTCAAATGGCATGATGAATATTTGGCTTCAGTTCACTGAACCCCTATTCCTGCTTAGGAAGATTTATCTTTTCATATGGAGCCCTAATTAAGACAAATTCTACCACAAGAGTTGCCACACATTTTTTGCCGTGTGTTATGTATTTAGTTCACCCAGAGGCTACTTCAAAGGACTATAGTTTGAGCATTACACTGTCATTCTGGCATTATCTGAGTCCTGTTTTATTTTCCATCTCTTTTCCTCCCACCCGCACTAACTTATTAATACGTAGGAGAGTGCATGTGTCTCTGTTTTATGCCCCGACTACCATCTTTCTTGCACTGCTGGTTTTGCATATACAGTAAATTCTAAGAAGACAGTCTTGGCAAAATGTGAAAAAGCAGAATGACAGTGCAGGAGATGTTGGGCTAGTTTCATAAGCAATAGCCAGATTTATTGGCTTCCCGATATTTCTTATATTGGATTTATTTAAATCTGTGACTCGTATATCACTTATGAAATGGTGACAAGCAGCTTACGAATCAGCCAGTCTGCTATCAACAAATTGTTATGAGCTTGTTATCAAGCTGATTTGGGGACACACCAGACAGATTCCAGCTGGATAGCACAGAGTATAAATATTGTCCAAAAGCTCTGTTAAATGTTAATCAAGGGCTGTCCACCCTGTTCTCTAATTCGCAGTTGAAAAGTGCTCATAGGTTTTGTGTATTTCTGTTGATGCAGAAACCACAGAAAATGAAGAAAATATTTGAGAACTCAGTTTCTGGCTGTATTATAGAAGTCTTCACTGCATTTAGGATATTTGCACCCCATGAAGCAGCTGTGCTACCCTGCCTGCACAGATGCAAGTGTCTGGGATATATCTACTTGTCTGTAGACAAGCTCTGCAAGCAGTGGATCAAGCAATGCAATTCTGCATTAAGCTGCTCCAAATGTTGCATGATATTCAGTATTACAGTCTACCTGCATGACTGCTTTTTGCAAAAACCTGATGAGTCTCTGATGGACTTCTGAGAGCAGAAGAGATAAATACTTATTTACACAAAATGTATTTTAGCATAACAAGATCTCAGACAAAAGATTCAATGGGTTCAAGTACATAACATCCCCACAGTGCATGTCTGTGGAGCAAGACTGATGTGGTAGAGGAACAGAAAGGAGGGCTTGTTGACAGGTGTTTGCTTCAGGGCCTGTAATACATGAAGTCCCACTGTATTCCCACAAAGAAACATACTCATAGCCCATAACCAAGTCAGGACTACCGTATGAGTGACAATGTAATTCCGGTGAATGTGTTAAAATGGCACGGTTTGAGATGTTTTCAATATAAAATTCTTCAAGCATTCCTTAAATCAAAGGACGGTCTAATTATCATGTAGATGCAGCCTATGGATAGCTGCACTCAGCCTAATTGAGCTACTCTCTGTAGCACAATTCAGGCCAATATAAGCCTTTGAAAAGATACAGCTTGTCTCTAAGCATGCTATGGAATATTATCAATGCAGCTGCTCTGAGACAGTCTTACCCTAATCTGACTATCTCTGACTTGGTATATCACTAGGCAAGTCACTCTAAGCCAGATTTTCAAAAATATCTAAGTACTTGTGATGTCAAATGGGATTTTAAAAAACTTCATTAGAGTCTCAATGACACTAAAAGTAATTAGACACTGGTCAAACTCCCATTAAGAGACAACCTATGTCTTAGGCTTCTTTGTACCTTTAAAAGTCAAGCCCTTCATGTCTTCTCCTCTAAGCTGATCCTTTCACATGGGACCACAATATTTATATATTGCAAACACATACAGTCAGATTTAATTATTGCCTATAACAGGCTTTTAAAAAAATACATAGTCTCTGGTAACAGACATAACGTTACTGTTCCTAGTCTTCAAACAATTGTATTGACTTGTGGCATAGGGCAACGCTGATTATCTACAGTGCTGCTTTTTGTTATATGCCCTAGCAACCTACCAGTTCTGAACAAATTCCCATCCAAATTTGCAAAGCCTCATTCCAATGCTATAGCAAAATTACGGTCAAAGGATTTAAAGGTTCTGCGTTGTATCGTATACTGTGAAAGTTCCATCAAAGAGAATGTCTAAGATACAAACATAAGCATTATGGGAGGCTGTTGTTCCTGTCATACCCTGGGTTTTTTACTACCCTGTGTCCCCTAAATGGATTCTTTTTCCTGTTTTCACAAACCTACCACCACTGGTGCTCCCTTGGATCTTCCCGTAGACTTGATAAGTGAGTAAGAACTCAACCCATAACAAAAAAGTTAACACCTTCACATTTTGGAAATATGTTCTGAAGTGAATGCTTAACTTTTAATTGGTTTCATTTCTGACACTAATTCCTATTCAATTCTTCCCTGTCTATCCACCACTCTGTTTCTTCAGTTATGGCACAATGGAGGCCACATCTGTGGTTCTTACAGAACTCTTTCAAGAAATAAGCCAGCACTTTTCCGTGGAATCCCACTGCTCACTTTCTGGCTGTTTTGATAAGTAGGAAGAAAGAGAGTTTGGATTTTGGGGAAACCCTGTGTAATAATTTGAAGAAGGGGATAAAGGACACGTGGGAGACAGCTGACAATATCTTCAATATAGTGAAGAAACAGGTTAAAAACATTGGCCCACTTAGGACATATAGATTTTGTGGGTGCAAATTAAATTATTTTTTGAGACTGTGGTGAACTTCAGACTCCATCTGTTGTACAAATAATACAATACTAACACTTGCAACAACCAAATAAGGTATTGAGCTCTCCTCTGCTTTTTTTCCTCAGCATATCCCTACCCCAGTCCTTAAATTGACTTGTCAAGCTACTTTCAGATCATAGAATCATAGAATAATTAGGGTTGGAAAGGACCTTAAGATCATCTAGTTCAAACCCCCCTGCCATAAGCAGGGACACCTTACGCTAAATCATATCACCCAAGGCCTTGTCCAACCTGGTCTTGAACACTGCCAGGGATGGAGCATTCACAACCTCCCTGGGCAACCTATTCCAGTGCCTCACCACCCTCACAGGAAAGAATTTCCTTCTTATATCCAATCTAAACTTCCCCTGTTTAAGTTTTAACTCATTACCCCTTGTTCTATCACTACAGTCTCTAATGAAGAGTCCCTCCCCAGCATCCCTGTCGGCCCCCTTCAGATACTGCAAGGCTGCTATGAGGTCTCCATGCAGCCTTTTCTCCAGGCTGAACAGCCCCAACTTTCTCAGCCTGTCTTCATACGGGAGGTGCTCCAGTCCCCTGATCATCCTTGTGGCCCTTCTCTGGACTTGTTCCAGCAGTTCCATGTCCTTTTTATGTTGAGGACACCAGAACTGCACACAATACTGCAAGTGAGGTCTCACGAGAGCAGAGTAGAGGGGCAGGATCACCTCCTTTGACCTGCTGGTCATGCTCCAGATAGAATACATTTTGATAATTCAGCCCTGAATGCCTCTGTGGTGAAGCACTAATTGGTCATCAGCTGCCTGAAGGTTTCAGTATCACCTAAATAGTTAGAGCAACCATATTTGCTACTTTTTTGTTTTAGTTTTTAGTTTTACCATCTGCTCCCTGTTCAAATAAAGTCCTTCAATTTATGTCCCTCCATGTTATTGGAAATCCTCCGATTCTGAAGTCCTGCTTTGATGTTCTCAAAAGAAATTGTATGCTTTGCAGGCTCCATCAATATCTATCAATTCAGGAGTAAATGTTCTGCATCAAAAGATAATGTTCTGTAATGGGAAGGAGGAGAAAACAGCAACCTGGAGAACAGCTTCAGGCTAATTTTCAGGAAGTGCATTTACACTAAAAAAAATACTAATTCCCCAGCCTGAGAAGATTCTTCCCAAAAGTACCTCCTTAAAAAGTTGGAATTCTTGGAATAACTCAGTGGGCTGAAGGCATTCAAGAGTGAGGAGCTTATTCCCTAATGAGGTAAAAGTGAAGAGAAGGCATTTCAGGTGACAAAATTTCTACTGATCAACAAGGAAAATCCTAATAAAGTGAGATAAATAGTGCTTATGTGGATGTATAGTCTCTTTTTATATACTATCTAAATTAACACCCTCTAGACTGGCAGCTTTCACAGATCAAAGGCTACTAATAACATACTCTATTCCTTTAACCAATGTATTAAATTTTTTGTTTTTTCAAATTATTCACTGTGCACTGATGTGCAACAGAAACATCAATTCCTAATAAAAACCTGTCTGATATTATCCCATGAGTAGAAGCTAGAGGTTATCTTGAGAGCACAATATTTAATAGAAGCCTTAAAGTACTGAACAAAATAAATATTCTTCATGGTGGTAACCTCATAACTACATTTATTTTTAATTGGTATAATAAATGCTTAGATGGTTTAAATAGATAAATTGACTTTTCTAGGTTTATTACTTAGTGCAAGTGCTGATGTGCAAGCTGCAAAACCCTGAAGCACATGCATAATCAATAATGCATCTAGCTACTCTCTGGCTGAGTTCAATTGTAGTACCTATTAGAGCCAGCCTTCCAATACTTTGCCTTGAAATAATTATTCAGGCATTTCAGGGCAAGCTGTGCTACATTACCTTCTTTCTGATAGTAACAGAGCAGAAAGCAGATGCTGCTTGCTGTATAGATACTGTGCTGTACAATGTCCTGTAAGAAAATGATCCATCAAACTATTGCTATTCACTGGTAACAATATTCCTGTACTCTTCTTCATATTTATACAACATTTACATATGCCAAACTATCTAAAAGATTTACTGTCCCTCTCACCTTCCTTTCTTTCTAGAGGCATGTGCAAAATAGAAAATATTCTGTAAACAGAAAGTCATTACATGCTTTGTATGGACATTTCTTCTTTGGCTTCAGGATTTCATTGAATTTGTATTTCATATTTAAAAGAGAGAGAAGGCTCAAATTAACGTTTGCTGGCATTCCAACCATATATTGAAGAGATAGGATAGCTTTTTGAAATCAATAGGAAAATTCCTACACTTTGGATCTAGCATTAAGAGACAAAAAAGTTTCACAAAGTAGTTGCTAGCTTTTGGCAGCTGTGGGACAAATGTGGACCTTTGGGCTGCTGTCCACCTTTGACAGGTAGAGAGGAATATTCTGAAAATTATGAAGAAAAGCAAACGGGGAAGACAAATTAAACATCAAGCATTAAAATAATTTAATAATTATGAGACAGTCTCCATATTCTAGAGTTATACAAGTATTGCTAAGGGCAGAATACGGCTCATGACTTCTGTAGATCTTGCGGTACTATATCTTCTCGGTCAATGGACAGTTAATTGGCAGTGCCTTTGGACTGGTTTCTTCTATTAAGGACTTTCAGTGACCTCATGTTCACACCAATCAGTCACTAGTTATCCAGTCTGAAGAGTCAATATACTTTTCAAAAATTGTCAGACCCACATTCTGCTCTTTCTTCATTACACAAGATTCATTTAAAGTGTACTGGGATTATCACACACTATCACTTCTGGAATAGATGAAAGATTAAGGTCAATTTGTCAGGTGCCTTACATCTCGCTCAGTCTCACCCCTGGCAGGTCACAGCACTCATTGACCTAGTGAAGTTTCCAGTAAAAGAAACCTTTCTGTTGATTCTGTCATTCTATTCCTGTCTTTAGGATGGAGTCTATAAAGTTTAATTTCAGGTGGTATTAATTCTTAATCTGGTTAAGGAATGCAGGTGTGCAACAGTACTGGAAATTGCACGTGTTCTAATGGTCTGGACATGGCTAGGAAGATGATTACTTGAAGTATAAAACAACTGCTGTAAATTATATAAGACTCTTAGGTGGTAAGGCTCTGACTGCAATATGCTGAAATTATTCATAATGTCACTGTTCTTTGCCCATGTATTTTAACACCTTCCCCTCAATGAATTTTTATAATGACCTCTTCCTAATCAAAACAAATGTATAATCATAATTCTACTCTTTTCTTATCTAAAAAAATTGTTCTCACCACCCTCACGTCCATCCTTTGGATATTTGAAAAGCTGTTGCACAGTTCTTTTTCTCATCTGTCACATTAAATGTTATTCCCATCTCTACCTATTCATCTTTACTGAAGCTTCACTTTTAACACCCACAAAATTTAGCTCCACCTTCTATATTTTCTTTCTTTCAGTAGGAAAAGATTAAGTTGTACATGTTTGATCATCCTGTAAAACCAGACTTACCATCCTGCAAGACAGGTTTTCATAGAAAAAGGAAGCAGATTATTATTACTTTAGGACTCAGCCAAATAGACCACATTGCAATCATATCCACAAGAAATATAATAAATACATTAATATGGTCACTACCTTATTTTTCACTTCTTATTCATGGGAAAAAATGACATTTTATTAACATGCTGCAGAGTTTCAAGAGCTTTGCAAGTTAAACATTTTTCTGCCTTTTATTGGCTAATGGAAATCATTCCAATGGCTGCTAGACAACGTTAGTGACAACTCTTCACAGAATCTGCTAGAAAGGAAAAAGCTCTGAGCAGGTTTTCAAATCTATGTTATGCACAACTAAAATCAGTGGAGACTCTCTCTTCTAATTATTTCTCAAATGAGAACCAGGTAGAAAAATATATTTTTAAAATATAAACATTTTGCTCACTCCTTTGTGACCAAAAAGTAATGTAGGATTTCTACTGAAAAAAAACAACAACCAAACCACCAACAAAAAAAAGTACAAAAGCAAGAATATTGTCCCTCTCTGATGTCAAAATTTTCTTTGTTTTGCTTAGCATGTTGAATCGATCAGAGGAACTTTTATCCAGTCTTGATGTAAATATCCATGGATGCACCAACATTTACAGTTTTGTATTTCTTTGAAACCCTAGTACAAACACTAAAAATCTCTGAAGTACCACAGACTAGGACAATCTGGATAGCCACCACTATCTTCTACATTGAGCAGCTCTGTTTCTTAAGCCCAAATTCTCTGACAGTTTCTTCCATTCACTGTTTTAATGAGTCTAAACATAGTGTGAATTCAAAGAGCTTCTTCTAGTGGCTTGCTCTTGCAAAAGTTATTACAGAATATTTTATTTTTACAGATTAATTCTATTTATATAAGAATTATGATCTTCAGGCAAAGGAAGCTAATAGCCAATTTTTGTGGATGTTACTAAATAGGTTTTGAATTAAGTACTAGTTGGCTACTACTGTTGATAAAGTGAGACCTTCCCACATAATATAGTACATGTTATGCAGAGTTCAATTGAAACTGGAGAATACCTGCTGTCGTAAATAATGCAATGGTGTTCTTTCTTTCCTACCTCATATTCTTTCCTACCTCGTGTTAAATTTGACTTGAAAATGATGTGGCTTTAGTACTCATTTAAAAAGAATCCTACAGTTTTTTCACAGGGAGACTTAAAAATTGTATGTAATTGTAGACTGATTCAGCTAATTGGTATCTCTTATTGTTTAGTAGCATTCTGGGATGCATATAATTTTGTTCCTAGGCCCTTAGTAGTATAGCTGATGGCTTACAATTATTTCTATGAGTTGCACGAATAGAAATCAAGCCAAAGTTTTATTTTTATTTTTTATGGGACAGCAAGATAAATTCTTCTAATTGAGGCTATATGTTGATGGCTTGGCTTTGCGAGTGAAGGTTTGGGAAGGGCTTTAACCATGCTTACTACAAGCACAATGACCAAAAGGCATGTGGGATATGCAAATCTGGTTGGAAAAAAGGGTGCTTAGGCAATCAGGAAGTGTCTGACCAGGACTGTCATCTCCTGAGCGATCTCAAGCTACCCATGCTCTGGTCCGCCCTCATGAAAGGTTGGATCTGCAGCTACCCATGCACCTCGTCCCCTACCATTTCGGCCCTGTCCCGTCCATACAGACAAGTGAGAGTGAGCCCTTCTAGCCTGTGCAGTGGATTTTTTAGGTGGAGCGCAGCTTGCACAGAACTGGCCCCACCCTTTACACCTGAGGTTTAACTGCCATGACCTAGTTAGCTAGGACGGTGACAGCAAAGTCCACAGGTCGTAGGTTCTGTAAGAGTGACCTTCTCTTTAATGGAAGACCATACAAGGCTAGACAAGCTCCATCAGCCTGGGTTTGAAGATAGGAGTTTTCCTTCTCCTATGAGGAAGGCCTGTCTTTGCTAATGAAGATTCAGGAAGACCTTCACCCACGCATTCTGAACAAGAACATCATCTCCTGAGTCAGTCACAAGCGACCGATGACACAGTAGCACAACATCAAGCGTCTAGGCGGGATTCTTAGAGGCATTCAGTCATAAGCCCGCAAATATATGTTATTCTGCTGACAACTTGTCATCAACTGTACTTGTGTGCGAATTCCAGCTTTTATCATTCAAGTTGGGCTACAGCAAATACAGTGAAAGTCAAATATAAAAATAAGTTAACACTTATAGTCAAGCCTGTTAAAATTAGATAACCAAATTATATTAAATCCTCCGTTTGTTACATTATCCTGAAAATAACAGTGGTAGAGCAAATTTACTGACTATGTTTTATAGAGTGTGCTGCCTACAATTTTATTTTTTAATTTCCAGACTGCAACTTCTGGTTATTTGTATTGTGTTATTTTATTTACACAGACACTCTTCACCATTACGTGTTTAATAATCAAGTTACTAATTTCAAGATGACTTCTAAACAGTCTGTTACAATTATCTTGTAATCAGGATATTAATTTCTATATTCAGTTTATGATAAACAACTATAAACTTTACATCCTCTTTAGTTTCTTTTGGCCCTGACAAAACAGTAAAAGGATTTCTTTCTTACGCAGGTTGTACGCCTTACCTTGCAAGATGAAGGTCCAGATTCACAAGGGAAGACTGTCATAGAAATGCCATGTCCTTCCATTTTTCTCCTTGAGTTCAAGGACTGATATGCACAAAGTCAAGTAAGCCATCTACTTATCTCACACAACATATAGGAAAAGACAGACACTTAGAGTGCAGACTATTAACAACCTATACAGCAGCAAAGATGTCTAAATTAGCTCCCAGGGAACAGTGAAATAGGGGAGGTACCTGAGGTTTCTTTTATTCCCCTTTAACAGACACCTATATACGAAGGCAAAAGCTGCTCACAGCATCCATTCTGGAAACAAGATGGAAACAAATGGATGGAAACAGAAGAGAAGTGCCCTTCAAAAAACGGCAGCAGCAGTGGTAGTCGTTGAGGTGGTAGAAAGTGAAATATGTGGCTTTTGGACCTCCTTCAGCCTGAAGCCATTCAAACTATAACTCTTACCTTCTAGGAAGACATCTCACATTATTCTGTGACCTACATGAATGGAAGGCACCTTCCATCTCACCCGCTGACGTTAAAAAACAGTATTTAAAAGGCAATCCAGTTTTCAGGAAATTATAAAGACTGAGGACATAGGGATCTCTGTTTCCCTGAGAAGACTTTTTCTATGAGATATGAGCATCTTAGGTTTCTAGGGACCGCTTATGCATCCTGCATTAAAGAGTCACGCAATAGGGTAAATGAGCAGTGTTTGAAAAAGAGATAAAAGCCAACCAAACTCAAAGCTGCCTATACCCTTTTAAGAACTTAAGTGCTTAGATAAAGCTTTATAGGCAAACTCACAAGGACTTCGACATTTCCTTAGATTGCACTTAAGGCACTCACATCTTTTAGACCTGGGTTCAGGCCCTAATGGACGTGATTAAGCAATTTATGAAGACATGCACATAAATACCCCACAGAACAGGTTTATATAATAGAGATTAAGTGCCAAATCACAAATCCTTCTCTTATAAAGAGCTGGTTTTATAGGGCACCAGTCTGGACAATGACAAGTGGGAAAGGTTTATCTCACAGAGGCAAAAGGATGCTGGGGCACGAATTAGCAGGGCTCATTTGGAGAGCTTTAAACTAGATTCGAAGGGGGATGGGGTTGTAGCTGGGCTTGCCCCAGTGGGGAAGCACTCCAGAATTGATGAAGACTGGGAGGCCTCCTATAATCCTAGGGTGAAATCAGTGTGCTCAGCTCGCTCCCTGGAATGTCTGTACACCAATGCGCACAGCATGGGAAATAAGCAGGAGGAGTTGGAAACCTGTGTTAAGTCAGGAGACTATGATCTGGTGGCAATTACAGAGACGTGGTGGGACAGCTCACATGACTGGAATATAGTCATGGAGGGCTATGTCCTTTTCAGGAAAGACAGGCCAGCCAGGAAGGGTGGTGGGGTTGCTCTTTATGTGCGGGAGCAACTACAATGCACCGAGTTCTGTCCGGGGACAGATGACAAGCGAGTTGAGAGTCTGTGGGTGAGAATTAAGGGGCAGGCTGGCAGGGGGGATACTGTTGTAGGTGTCTGTTACAGACCACCAGATCAGGGTGAGGAAGTTGACGAGGCCTTCTACAGGCAGCTGAGAGCGGCCTCACAGTCACAGGCCATGGTCGTCATGGGGGATTTTAACTTCCCTGATGTTTGCTGGAAGGACCACTCAGCAACCCAGCCACAGTCCAGGAGGTTCCTCCAGTGTATGGATGATAACTTCCTCCTGCAAGTGGTGGATGAGCTGACCAGGAGAGGAGCGCTGCTGGATCTCATCCTCACTAACAAGGAGGATCTGGTTGAAGCAGTAAGGGTTGAGGGCTGCCTTGGTTGCAGCGACCACGAGATGGTGGAATTCAGGATCTTGTGTGGTAGGACCAGTAGAATAGCAAGTAGAATTGCAACCCTGGACTTTAGCAGGGCAAACTTTGGCCTTTTCAAGCAATTGCTAGGGGAAATCCCATGGGGAGGGCTGTTTGAAGGTAAAGGGGCCCAAGATAGTTGGTTGGCATTCAAGGATTGCTTTTTCCGAGCTCAAGATCAGAGCATCCCGACACGTAGGAAGTCAAGGAAGAGGGCCAGGAGACCTGCGTGGCTAAATAGGGAATTGCTGGGTATGCTCAAGTGGAAGAGGAGAGTTTACAGGTCATGGAAGGAGGGGCTGGCCACTTGGGAGGAATATAAGGCTGCTGCTAGAGGATGTAGGAAGGCAGCTAGGATGACTAAGGCATCCTTAGAATTAAACCTGGCGAGAAGGGTCAAGGACAGCAAAAAGAGCTTTTTCAAATACATGGCAGATAAAACTAACACCAGAGGCAATGTAGGCCCACTGATGAACGCGATGGGTGCCCTGGTGACAGAAGATACAGAGATGGCAGAGTTACTGAATGCCTTCTTTGTCTCTGTCTACTCTGCTGCAGGCAGTCCTGAAGAGCCCTGCACCCCTGAGACCTTAGATGAAGTCAGGTCAACAGAGCTGTTTGCCTTAGTCGATGAGGAATGGGTTAGAGACCAGTTGAGCAATCTGGACATCCATCAATCCATGGGTCCAGATGGGATGCACCCGCGGGTGCTGAGGGAACTGGCGGAAGTCATTGCTAGACCACTCTCCATCATCTTTACCAAGTCTTGGGAAACAGGAGAGGTGCCTGAGGACTGGAGGAAAGCAAATGTCACTCCAGTCTTCAAAAAGGGCAAGAAGGAGGACCTGGGTAACTATAGACTGGTCAGCCTCTCCTCCATCCCTGGGAAAGTGATGGAACACCTTACCCTTGGTGCCATCTTAAGGCATATCAAGGATAAGAGGGTTATGAGGGGCAGTCAACATGGCTTCACCAAGGGGAAATCATGCTTGACCAATCTCTTAGCCTTTTATGAGGAAATAACACGGTGGATGGATGATGGCAGAGCGGTGGATGTGGTCTACCTTGACTTCAGCAAAGCTTTTGACACAGTCTCCCACAGCATCCTCACAGCTAAATTGAGGAATTGTGGTCTGGATGATCGGGTAGTGAGGTGGACTGTGAACTGGCTGAAGGAGAGAAGCCAGAGAGTTGTAGTCTATGGGGTGGAGTCTAGTTGGAGGCCTGTAACTAGTGGAGTGCCTCAGGGGTCAGTACTAGGACCAGTATTATTTAATATATTCATCAACGATTTAGATGAGGGAATTGAGTGTACTATCAGCAAGTTTGCTGATGACACTAAGCTGGGAGGAGTGGCTGACACGCCAGAAGGCTGTGCTGCCATCCAGCGAGACCTGGACAGGCTGGAGAGTTGGGCAGGGAATAACTTGATGAAATATAACAAGGGAAAGTGTAGAGTCCTGCATCTGGGCAGGAACAACCCCAGGTTCCAGTATAGGTTGGGGAACGACCTGTTAGAGAGGAGTGTAGGGGAGAGGGACCTGGGGGTCCTAGTGGACGACAGGATGACCATGAGCCAACACTGTGCCCTTGTGGCTAAGAAGGCCAATGGCATCCTGGGGTGTATTAGAAGGGCGGTGGTTAGTAGGTCGAGAGAGGTCCTCCTTCCCCTCTACTCTGCCCTGGTGAGACCACATCTGGAATATTGTGTCCAGTTCTGGGCCCCTCAGTTCAAGAAGGACAGGGAGCTGCTGGAGAGAGTCCAGTGCAGGGCAACGAAGATGATTAAGGGAGTGGAGCATCTTCCTTATGAGGAAAGACTGAGGGAGCTGGGTCTCTATAGTTTGGAGGAGACTGAGGGGTGACCTTATAAGTGTCTATAAATATATAAAGGGAGAGTGTCACGAGGATGGAGCCAGGCTCTACTCAGTGGCAAACAATGATAGGACAAGGGGTAACGGGTACAAACTGGAACACAAGAGGTTCCCCTTAAACTTAAGAAACTTCTTCTCAGTGAGGGTGACGGAACACTGGAACAGGCTGCCCAGGGAGGTTGTGGAGTCTCCTTCCCTGGAGACATTCAAAACCCGCCTGGACACATTCCTGTGTAACATTATCTAGGTGTTCCTGCTCCGGCAGGGGGATTGGACTAGATGATCTTTTGAGGTCCCTTCCAATCTCTAGCATACTGTGATACTGTGATACTGTGATAAAGAGAGTAAATAAAAGTTTTTCAGAAGAGAAGCAGGGTTTTGGGTTGGTTTTTTTTTTTTTTTGCAAGTTCTTAATATGAACTTTTAACCCAACTATTTTGAATGTAGTTGTCATCATATTCTACTGGGAAAAAAAAACTGTCCTGGAGTTCAGCAAAGAATTCAGAACCCATATTGTGTCATAAGTAAAGCAAGTGGGCAGAAAACCAGCTTGGCTGAATAGGAAACTCTTGTGACTTGGGAGGAAAAATGGATTGCCTGATCTCTGGAAGAGAGTTTAGACATCACAGGAAGATTACAGAGCCATGATTCACATATGCGGGGAGAAGACATGAAAGACCTAAGGTGAACTGGAGTTGAAACTGGCCAGTGTTGTCTCAGACAACAAGAAAGGCTTTTTTAGGTGTTTTAATAGCAAGAAGAGGTCCAAGAAAAACATTAGACTAGTATGTGTTGAACAAGCTCAGGGATGAAGGAAAAGCAGTGGTATTCAATGTTTTGGGTTTCTTTATAGAATCACAGAATCAGCTAGGTAGGAAAAGACCTTTGAGATCACCAAGTCCAACTGTTACCTCAGGACTTCCAGGTCCACAACTAAACCATGACCCCAAGCACCACATCTGCATATTTTTAAACATTTCCAGGGAAGGTGATTCAATCGCTTTCCTGGGCAGCCTGTTCCAATGCCTGATAACCTGTTTAGGGAAGAAATTTTTCCTAATATGCAGTTTAAACTTACCCTGGTGCAGCTTGAGGCCATTATATCTTATTGCTTGTTACTTAGGAAAAGAGACCAGCCATCTCCTCTCTCCTTCCTCCTTTCATGTAGTTGTAGAGAGTGAAAAGGTCCCCCCTGAGCCTTCTCCACACTAAACATCCCCAGTTCCCTCAGCTGTTCCTCACAGGACTTGTGCCCCAGACCCTTCACCAGCTTCATTGCTCTTCTCTGGACCTGCTTCAGCACCTCAGTGTCTCTCTTGCACTGAGGGGCCCAGAACTGAGCACAGGATTCAAGGTGCAGCCTCATCAGTGCCCAGCACAGGAGGATGATCACTGCCCTGGCCCTGCTGGCCACACTATTGCTGATACAGGCCAGGATGCCATTGGATTTCTTGGCTGCCTGGGCACAAACTGGCTCATGCTCAGGCATCAATCAGCACCCCAGGTCCTTTTCCACCAAGCAGCTTTCCAGTCACTCTTCCCCAAGCCTGTAGCATTGCATGGGGTTGTTGTGGCCCAAGTGCAGGACCTGTCTTTGCCTTATTGAACCTCATACCAAACCTCATACCATACCTCATACCAAATCACAGCCCATCGATCCAGCCTATCTAGAGCCTTCTTACCTTCCAGCAGATCAACACTCCTGCCCAGCTTGGTGTCGCCTGCAGATTTCCTAAGGGTGCACTCAATTCCCTCATCCAGCTCATCAGTAAAGATATTAAGCAGCACTGACCTCATACTGAACCTGAGAGACATCACTAGTGACCAGTTGCCAAGCAGATGTGGCACCATTTACCACCACTTTTGCTTCAGTCTTAAATAATACTAATAGACCTTGGACTGCCCAGTCCTCTGAGTTGGAGGACCACAACTTTGAATGTTTATAAGTCCAGGAGGCCTGAAAAGATTCATCTCAGAGTACTGAAAGAGCTCTGGTGGATTTTAGAGCAGGACCCTGCTATCTAGAATCTAGCAACATTACTGCAATTTACAAAAAAGGCATGAGGGAAGACCCAGGGAACTACAGAACTTCTAGTTTAACCTCAGTTCCTGGGAATGGTTCAAAGCTGTGCCAGGGGATGTTCTGACTGGACATAAGGAAGCATTTCTTTACTGAGAGGGTGGTCAAACACTGTAACAAGCTTCCTAGAGAGGTGGTTGATGCCCCAAGCCTGTCAGTATTTAAGAGGAATTTGGACAACACCCTTAATAACATGCTTTAAATGAAATGGCCAGGCAGTTGAACTATATGGTAATTATAGGTCCCTTCCAAATGAACTATTATATTTAATTGGAAGAACACATCCTTTTAGCATGCGATAGACATAAAACACAAACACCACTGGAAACAACCTGACTACACTTTTAAAAATATTTACAGCGCAAAGGCACTAATATTGGCATACATCACTGGATTGTGGATGCAGCTGCAGTAAAGGCAAAAGGAATGGGTTAACGTTAGCTTTCCTGAGCGTGCCTTCCATTTCCCTCTATCTGTCAATCACTTCCTAATTCCTGCACTCTGTTTTGGCTTTGCATTGAGAAGCTACAGTATCCCAAGGCTGATGTAGCTGCATAGCAGCAGAATGTCTCGAAAATGGAAGAAAAACCTTTATAAAACTGCATCTAGATACAAATATTGAAAGGCCTGAAGGGAAATTTTTAATAATCTGATCTTCTAGTAAAATTTTCTGTTGAGTAAGATGTTCAACATCCCTGTAACTTGTGCTTAATCACAAAATATTTCAGAAAGATGATAATTTGATATCAGAATTTCAAAGGTGTCATGGTTTAAGCTTAGCCGTAAATCATGCAGTCGCTCTCTCACTCCCCCCCCCTTTCCTTCCCCTGCTCCCAGAGGGATGGGGAGGAGAATCAAAAGAATGCAACTCCCATGGGTTAAGAACAGTTTCGTAACTAAGGTATAACACAAACCACTGCTGCTACTACCAATAATAATAATGATAAAGGAAATAACAAGGGCAGAGAATACAATACCACCCGCTGACTTATAATACCCAGCCCAACCAAGTAGTGAACCTGCCCTTCCTGGTAACTCTGTTACATCACATGCATGATGTGCTGTGGTATGGAATACCTCTTTGGCTAGTTTGGGTCAGGTGTCCTGTCTCTGTTTCCTCCCAGCTTTCCCTCCTCCCTGGCCGAGCATGAGACTCAGAAAGTCCTCAGTCAGACTAAACATTTGAGCAGTAACTAAAAACATCGGTGTTATCAGTGCTGTTCCCAGGCCGAAAGTCAAAACTACAACACTACACCAGCTACGAAGAAGGAGAAAAAATGACTGCTACTGCTGAATCCAGGACGAAGGGATAAAAAATTTACTACCTCTGAACAAGTTGTTCAAATGGTGAAATATTAATAAACAAAAAAATCCTACATTTAAAAAAATCATAACTGAGTTTAAAGAGTTACCAATTATGAATTTTCCTAGATTTGTTATGCAAGAATTAGGATTTTATGGCTTCTCCTGGTAAACTGAAGGTTTATTCACTTTAGGAAAACTCTTTTTTATGTGGACATACTGATGATAATGAAGACTCCTCTTAACTGAGATAAATGTAACACTGAATGTCTTAGCTGTCTTTCAACAGACTTGTTTTCTAGACTGTGTACTTATAGTAGCTGTTTCTAAATTCCTGTCCAATATCTTAACATTTCGTTTTGAAGCAGAGTTGCCATATTTTTCTTTACACACAAAGAAGACTTCATACCATGGCCTCCTTCTGCGACAGAATTGTCTATACATCTAAGAAAAGTTCCTTGGTACGAAGCCCCCTCATTTTTATTTGATTACTTATGATGAGCCATTCCGGTGTTAATGCACTACAGGCACTATCTCTCATATAGAACTCACAGCCTGCATTTTTTCTTGGTACATTTTGTGGCCTTGCATTTGGCAATGTTTAACCTCATGTTGATCAAACCAGCCAACTTCACTGTATGATTCAGATCAGCCTGTTTTATAACTGACCTATAACCATTGTTACTTCCCTTTCCATCAGTTTTTGTATCATCTGCACATTTTACAAGCAATGCTTCTATATTTTATTCCAGTTCATTTACAAAGGTATTGAAGATCAATGGGGCGAGAACAGCTTCCTGCATGTCTGAACTAGAAACAGCCCCAACAGGAAGATGAGTCTTCATTTATGGGTTACATTTTGTGGTCTATTGGTTAGCCAAATTTTAATCCCTTTGATACAGGTTGCATTGATTTTGTGAGTGCTTTTCTTTCCTTTTTTTTTCCCCTCTTTTTTTCCCTCACCCATCAGATTGTGGAGCCAATTCAAACATCACACAGAAGTCTATTTGTCAGCATATTACCAGTATTAACTGAGTGCTAGGTTTTTAAAATGACCATTTTTTTTGAAGTTTCATATTGGATAATTGAAAGAGTAGCAGTGAAATGTCTAACATGTTTCTTATTCTTTTCTAGGTGTCTGCTTGCAACTTTTTTTGATTACTTTGCTGCCAGCTTTTTGCTGGTTGTTTTTTTTGGTCTTGATCCAGTGACCACTGAAACAAAATACATATCTGTATCTGTAACCCTACAGCCATTCTTATGCAATTATGCAAAAGGTTTTCTTCTTTACTCATTGTATTCCCTATCAACATTCCTACACATTTGCTCTGAATAACTCTCCATGACAAAGGAAATCCTGAATTATTAAGCTCATGGGCCACACATAGGAAATAAAATCAGGAGAACATCCCTCTGTATTTCTGAGAAACATACCTTTTAATTATTCTTGTATAGGTTTTATAAAATACTAAATAATTCTTGCTACTTGAAGTTATCAAGAAAGCCATGTTCTTTGCTGACAAACCGTCTACCTAACCTTCTCAATAATCTAGTACACCTGTTGTTCTATCAGTCTTCCCTACTTACAAATTCTAAATGTTTCCCACTGCACTATGATTTCTAGAAAGATGAACGCCAGGGAATATGAGATCACCCTGTCCGATTCTATAATTCAGCCAGAGTTATTGTTACAGTGTTTAACTTTTAAAATGTTATGACATTTTAACATTCTTAGGGCTCTTTGAAGTTTTTAAGTAACTCAAAGATTAAGAAACCCAGACATATATTGTTTTTCTGAATGTAAAAAGAAACATTTACTGAATGTTTCCTCCTTCTCAGCCTCATGAGTAATTTTCATGCTTTGCTCTTGTATTATTCTCCTTCTGTTTTTGACTTTCACCAATTCTTGCTAGATTTTTAAGAATGACTTCGTATCTTCTGCGCAACTGGTCATGCATTGCCAAACGATGCATTAGTTTTCTGTGTAAATTCTTCGCATTTCCCATCTTCTGGTTTGTCCTCAATATTCTTGAGATCCCATTAAATTTCTGCAAAAGGACTTTAAGGAGACCATTCTGAATATATAAATTTAAATAAATGCATATATTTTTGCAAGAGAGACTTAATCCTGATTCACTCCTATCGCACTTTCAACTAAGAATGGTAGCAGTGTTGAGAATAAGAGATTTCCATAAAGAACAGTAATATTACTCTACTTTGACTCTCTTCATGGCTGTCCCAAGATTTAAAATTGGTATATCTTAATATAAGCTGGAAGATAGCTATGGAAATGTTTTTTATTATCACCAGATAATATGAACATAGCTACTATATTGCCCTACTCTACAGTGGACCATTTCATGATACATTTCAAGCAGATTACAGCCAAATATATACTCTTTCACAGGAAAACAAAAACTGAAACAAAGTATTATCTTTTTGTAAACTTTTTTTTTTTTAAGTTCTGAAAATTTTAGGCCTATGCATGCTATTTTCTGTGTACAAACGGGCAGAAAGAAAAGTTCAGCACTTTTTATGTGTTTATCTTGAAATTCTTTCATGGCATATACCTGAAAATTTTTATTAGAAGTACAATTGTGGTTTGGTTTGGAGTTTTTTTATTTTTCTTTGTAGTGCTGTTTCTTATCAGGTTCATTACATATGAGATAACTCTATATGTTGTGCAGAAATCCAGTGTTTCCTTTCTGTTTATGAACTATAAGTTATGATTTATGAAGTGCAATGTAATTGTTTCACTGAAAAGGAGATAAAAAACTTATTTTAATCCATAGGAAATACATAAATATTCCTTGCAAGACCTTTACATTTACGATAACGACATAATACGAAGTTACAGCATCAAATTTACACTGAAGAAAATCAGTATAAGTCTGCTGCTGTCTGCGTAATAGCTCTGAATTACATCAATTCTGAACTATGCTTTCTAATGGACATAGGTGAGTTTTATTTGGTGAATCATTTATTCACCAAAAAGTGGTTTGGCTCTGAATTATTCATAAATCTGGTGAATAATTCTGAATAAAAAATGTCAAAATGGTTTCTTTTGCATCTGCAGATAAAAAGATTTTGCTTTCTTGAAGGTTAGAATTATAAGAGGTGTAGGTACAAGTTTCATTTTTGTCACTGAATGACACATTCCTCTGATAGCCTGTTAAGTGAGTGGCAAGGACAGTCTTCTGGAGATCACAGAAGGTTCAAAACCTACCCCAGCCTAGACTGGGGAATAGTCTTGAACCAAAGCCTTTTACATCTCAGGAAGCTATTGCACAGGTGAGTGATTGTTATTTGATGTACATTTATTACAATATTTTCATTGCAGGTGTTCCATTTTAGAGGAAAAAAACCCACACTTTAAGGTTAATCATCTGAGGGCCTGCAACTGAAGTTATACAGCTTTCAGGTTGGTAACTGTTAAGGTTTAAGCTACTCAGTGATAAGTTTCTCTCAGCATGTCCTTCTGAGGCTGCTCCATGAGCTACTGATGCCTCTTGCTGAAAGTCACAGATCTGTTCCCAGTGTTTCTCTGTGGTGCTGTAACAAATCTTTCTTTCTCAAATGGAGTAGTAAACATAGAGGAAATACGATATTATTATTCAAAGAACAGTTTTCAAGTTGCTGCAAAATGGAGTAGCATTGAAAATTCAAGAATGTTTTTTTCCATTTTCCCCAACTTTGATGAAAAATGTACTCTGTGAACGCAGCAGCCTCTAAATGATCCATCTTTTCAATACCGATATTTCCACTTCATAACATCAAATTTCAAATTAAATCAAGCCTGGATTTGAAAAGATTAACCCACCTCAAGTTTATGTTAGTAGGTACACTTGAATCAGTTTAGATAAACTCACCGTTAATGAGTCAGAAACACAAGATGAAAACACCTATTTCATGCTTTATCTCCAAAGTCCTCCTTTTCTCTCCAATAACCAAAATCAGATGGAAGTCCAGTTCTCAGAAGTGTCCATGAGTTGAATTAGAGAGTCCTTATTTTATTTATTCCTTGGATATCTCATTATACAGCTGTTTTATTATAAATTAAAAGTCACCGTTTTCCATGTAGAGTTCCCAGTTGGACTCAGATCACAATTGCTTTAATTTTAGACTTAACACATGACTGTCATAAACAAACATGAATACAGGACCAGACCTCTGTCTTTCTGGCTGCCTTAGAAACGTAGCAAAGAAAGGGCAGTTTGAAGCAAACTGAAATCCTCCATCTTTGAGCTAATTAAATAACTGAAGCTTTTGTAGTGTGATGTATACTGGAGGTGGTGGCTGCCCAGGGTTTTGCAAGCTATTTTGAAAATCACTTATTATTTTGTATTCTCATTATAGACTGAAAGCAAATAGTGTCTGCTCTAATGAGCAACTCACTTGCCACTTTGCCTGCTAATTATTTTAATAATATTACAATGTCGGTTGTTTCTAATTTAGGGAGTGAGTACAATTTAATAATTAATGAAGCCTTATAGGTGATAAAAGCAAGAGATATTGAAACAACATACCATTGCCTGAATAATGTTTTCTTGCTGAGAAGGATATCTTCAGGTTTGGATGCTAACACCCTCTCATCACTTTTGTGTTTCTTTCAAATACTTTAGTATTTGAATTAGTTCAATTCAATTAGTTTGAATTAAGATGAAGAAAACAACTGAAGTAATTGCAAAGGATTACATTAGAGGAGCCTAGAAAATACACTGGAAGTACCTTGGAAAGTTCTAAGAAAGCATATCTGATAATTTTGAAATTACACTAATTATGACAAGATAGTGAATTCAGAATAAAATATTTGTGCTTGGAGAGTGAATAAACAGCATGTTATCATTTGAAATACCTATTCATACCTTCTTTTGGGTTTGGGTCTTAGAATGTGTCTGGGAGACTGCTGCCAGAAATGGCAGAATCTGTGATTCTATGATAATTAGCTCCTGAAAGTCAGAACTGAAATACATGTATATATGACATTACAGTAGAGAAACTGTTTCTGAAAAATCAACAGTATGGCAGAGACACAGTATTCATGAACAATTTCAAATTGTTTCATGATTGACATGCTATTTCTAGATTCAAAATTTAGTTCAAAATTAAAATGCATTTTTCGCCAGAATTAAAGCTAGACCAGACTTCTGTGTATTGGCAAGCTTCCAGAAAAACTTCCCATTTCCTTGCATTAGTTCACTGTAGATAATTTTATTAAATGGTAAGTCAGATGATCTCTTTTATTTTAAGTTTCCATTGATTAAAGAAGTGCGCACTACTGTGTATCCTTCAGAACCCTCAGTTATGAAAATTTAAGTATGGAAATTATAGAAGTTCTACTTTTAGTTATATAACACTGGTGACAAAGATGAATGTCTGGCTACATGACTGTTAAAAATATATATTAATAATGTAACATTGTGAGTACCTTATTGAAAAGAATTAACCTTTGAAAGTAAAGAGGATTCTTGTCCCTGACTCCTACTACCTCAGAAAATAAAAGTAAGTTAAGGAGGTCTGGTTAAATTGATATGAAAAACTGTAACTTTCCTACTTCTACTACTTACAGAAATTGGAAAGAAATTCTTACTTTTATTTTGCAAATCTTTTATCTTTGTGCAGAAGAGAGACCTTTATTATTATGACGTCTTCATTATATTTTGTGGTTGTATACAAGAATATAATTATGTCTATGACAGCACACAATGCTTCAGTGACTATCTTAACCTTTGTAAGTACAGGAAAGATTACTCAAAAGAAAAAGTGTAGACCACTGACTAGGAAACATTCAACATATGCAGAACATCAAAAATTGACATGAATTTCAGTGAAATCTGTCAGTCTCAAAGTTCAGCACCTGCTGACATACCAATGTACATTTTGGCTTCATCAGAGGAAATTCTTATCTCATGTAAATTGTCCTAATCATTTTTGAATCAATGACCAGGAATGTTTTCTACGTTTAAAATGACAAGGACTTTGTCCTAAACGTCTGAGCTACAAGCATGCCAAAAGCAAGCGACAACATGTAGAAAAGTCATCCACACAAATAAAATATCTGAGGGAAGTGATTATTCCCTCCAAGATATCTTGTTGGACTACATCAGGAGTATTGCTTCCAAATATAAGAAAAATGTTGCAAAACTGGAGACAGTCTAAGGGAGGGCAACAAAGATGTTTAAGAAACTGAAGCACATCACATACAAGAGGCTGAGGGAGCTGTATACTTGTAGATCCAAGAAGAGAAAACTAAGGGGATCAAGTTGCTGTCATCAAGTAAAATAAGAGGCTATAATGGAGACCGTGTCAGACTTTTCTAAGAGGTCTCCAGCAGAAGGATTAATGCAGTGGTCACAATCTACAGGGAAAAAATTTCCAGCCAAATATACAGAAAAGATCTTCAGAGTGAGGGTGGCAAAACACTGAGGAAATGTCCATCTCTGTACGTGTTCGAAACTGTCCTGGACAAGGTCTTTAGTAAACTCATCTAACCTTATGGGAACACTACTTTTAGAAGGTGATGGAACTAGATGTTTACTACAAGTTCCTTCCAATATAAATTAGTCTGGGATGTCTGAATTCTGTTCATTTTGACATCCAGTTAGAATTTATAAAATATTTTTGCTGTATCAGTGATACCATATTGGTTATAGATGATGAATTCTGCAAGCTTAATTGCATATTTTGAAAAAAGCTTAACAGTATATTCAAACATGCTATCTTTAAAAATAAATCTGCAATTTTCTCCTTTCGTTGCAGCAGAATGTTTCTAGTGTTAGATAAAATGGAATTTCACCAAAAGAAGTTGAAAAAAAAGAAAAACAATACTGAATTTGGTGGGGGATTTTTGCTTTCTACATTTTGGTTGAGTAACACTGTGGGAGGTATTGGATTAATGTCAAGAATTAGCAAGAAAAGATGGAACAGAATGAAGGGAAGGAGAATATACTTCATTCTTTTGGCAAAAATAGTTCTCTTGGTCTCTCTGGCAAACTGCAAAGTTGGAAAATTATTCTTTAAAAACGAAATAGGAACTGGTTTACACTAGAAACACATACACCAGAAAGACTGTTGATTTTTATGTGCTCATTCAAAGATACATAAGTATTTCTTTTATCATGGTGGGTGCTTGTTAAAGCAGAAGAATTTCTAAAGAATGCGATGAGTACTGGGTTCTTACATCTGGGAGAAATCCAGACTAGCTGAACTAACTTCAGTGAATTTATTCTGGATTTGTAATGGTATAATTAAGAACAGAATTTTATTCTTTGTGGTTCTTGTTAGTCTATGAAATTAAATTTATATTTTTTGCCTAAACGTGAGAAAAACTTTTCTGAGTAATATAAAAAAAAATGCATAACAGCTAGTATCAAACCACCTGAACAAACAATTGGAGATGTGGCTTAGCATCAGAGATCTTTCCCAGGTTTCACAGGAGAAATATTACTTTTCCTTTGCAGTGTATTTTTAAGCTATATGGAACTGCAATACATCTAATCAGGCTTACCCAGCAATCAGATAAGTTTTTAAATGGAAATCATCACAAGACAGTTCTTTCAAGAACACAGTAACATTTTAGTGAGAGTATATCATCAGAAGCCTGGTGTTTGGTTTTCATGACAACTCTGTGAGACTATTAAAGGTCTAGGGATGTAAGTCATCACTAAATAAAACAATATACTCATGCCTTTTCTAAAAGCATAATTCAAAAATGGGTAATAACACTCATCAAAAAGTCAATTTCTAGAAACTTCTTTTTCGTGTTTCATCCCCTTACCTGAAGAATGAAGAATCTTTCTTCAATTAAGTCTTCCTGCATCATCTCCAGGGTTGTTCCTCAAAATTTTACAGAGAAAACTGAAAAAGAATGTGATTTTCATTTTTTTTTTTTTTCCCCACATAAGAATATGTTATTTTAGAATCAAATTCTGGGGGTGGTGCTGCACGCTTTCTGTTGTAGAAACAAGCTTAAGCAATTCTTCAAACACAAGACCTAGAAGGTAAGATCTTTCATAATATTTCCTAACCTTTCTAATCTGACCACCTTTTTCCTGCAGCGACACCAGAGAAGCTTGTGACCTCCACAAAGTCATAGGATAGCTCACACAGGGTCCTCAAAAAGAAGGAATTGCAAAAGTTTCGACAAGAATCTCAAAGTTGAAAACCCTTATCCCTGCTTTACAACTCATTTTCTGAAGTTCTTAAGCAGCACTGATACCAGGATGAGGAGAAAAAGGAGGGATGTTTTATCTCTTTCTAGCTCAGCTTTTTTGAGTGAAAGGCAGCCAGGGAGACCACTAAGTGATAAAACTATCAGTGTTAATTCTGATATAGCCACCATTTTACCATTATCTCACATCAAGAAAGAACAGATCTCTGGATTCATTCCAGGAAGACCTTCACATATCTTGAGATATGAATAAATTTCAACTGACAAGGAGTCTGGTCCAGACCACAGAGCTGCAGCCAAGCTCCTTATTCACTGATTTCCAAACTGAAGACTTGGCCAAGGTGTTTAACGTTGGAACGAAAACCTGCAGAGCAAAGTGTTTTACAAAGTTAAACAGAACCGCACTGCTGAAGTCCAGCCATGACTGTATGGTCCAGTGTTCACGGCAGGAAGTGGGACTGCAAGCTAAAGCTGAACTAAAAATGGCAGCCAGAGGTAATTGAGCTGAGAAAATAATGCCTTTTCAACACTAAGAGAAGAAAAATATGATAAATTTACAACTATTTCTTTAAGTTAGAGGTGTTAAATTGCATGAAGAAGGAAAGAAAAAAAACCCAAACAAAACAAACAACCAAACTTGTAGGAAGTG
Source organism: Pezoporus wallicus (assembly GCF_028554395.1). NCBI lineage: Eukaryota > Metazoa > Chordata > Aves > Psittaciformes > Psittacidae > Pezoporus > Pezoporus wallicus. The sequence continues at coordinate 869,843 of NW_026642992.1, read as the reverse complement.
CTCCAGATTAATTACCTCAGGAAGCATATCAGGATAATGTGTCTATCTCTTAGGGACCAGGAAAGGAACTGATTAACAAAGGAAGCTATTTTTTAAGAGGCTAAGGAACACAGAAATGAAATGAGAAACTGTAAAGATCAAGTGGAATTACACTGAAAGTTTTATAGATTGGATATGCAGAAATATATCATAGGGTCATAGAATCATATAATGGCTTGGGTTGGAAGAGGCCTTAAACATCATCTAGTTCCAGCCCCTCTGCTGTGGGCAAGGACACCTTCCACTAGAACAGGTTGCTCAAAGCCCCATCCAGCGTGGCCTTGAACGCTGTCAGAGATGGGTAATTTATATCATAACTCTTTATTTTGATTTCTCTGTCTCTTTATATAACCCAAACCAAAAAGAATATTTTAATTCAGTTTTCTATAGAAATTGTAATACTGAAAAAAACAAATTATTAGGACGCAATATGAAGAGAGAAGTTATTCAAATGGGGCTGGAAGTAAATTTTAAAACTGCAATAGATTCAAGCTGAATAAGCTGTTCTTCATGCCAGAACACTAAAAGAAGAGGCAAATGAAGCTGTAGTAACAATTATTACATGTTCAACACAAATCTACTGATTCCAGGCAATATTTTGCTATGGAAAAATAGCAAATATGTTCATAGTTTCAGAAGGAAGAAATGGTGACCAATGCAAGTACAGTCCCATGGTTTGAATGGTCCTTTCTGGCTTGAATGGACTTAAGAACAAATTTTGATGGAAGGAATAAAAGCACAGGTGAAGCATCAACTGTTACTTATTAAGACTAAAATGAAGCATATGACAGACATAAAATTATTAATTTTACATATAAATAAGGTGAAGAAGATGGGTTTCACAGAATAGTTATTAGTAGATAGATAGTTTTTATGAAACAGAGAGACAGGGAAAAGTGATCTGAAGAACTAGTTGAATTCCTGATCCTACAGAGCAGCATCAATGCATGAATTGTGAAAATCTTGTTAGTGTAACCACAAACCATAAAACTTTAGGAAGTTTTTTAAAGTAAGTTGTGGTAACAGACTTAAATTAAAAATTAAACATTCCTAAAATAAAGTACAGATAAACTATGTAAAGGGTACTAATAACTCCTTATGGACTAAGAGAGTTTGAGCATATGTTTCATATGAAGGAGATCGATGAATTAATGCTGGCCACCAAAAGATATGTATTCCACACAGAGCCCTGCATTACCTGACTCGCTATTAAATCTTGGGGCTAAATAAATGACTTGTCTAAAAGTCTTTGAGTGGTCTGGACTGGGATTCTGGTCAGTGAGAATAGTCTTCATTTATCTCTAAGAATCACCCTTGAAATGACTGTGAAATGGCTGACAGTTTTCTAATTACTCTGAAATAACCAAATACAGGCCAAACTTAGGTTAAAAAGGAGAAAAAAAAAATCATCTCCAAAACCAAATCATAAATCCTAAGGAACAATGATCAGAAATAAAAGGAAAACATTCATATATCTGTTATCTGAAATAAAGCCAAGGGTTTTGTTAATTGTAAAGTAACTAGCTGCCACTCCACATCTATATAACTGATGGTCCAACTCTCAGGTACAACCTAGTATCTTCGGTGTTCATTCATGGAGGAAAACCTATGTATAGGAACTAATTTTCTTTTATACATCTCATGGTCTAACACCAGCTAACTCATAACCACACATCCTCTTGCTCACTTCCCCTCATTGGCCCTCCTCCTCTGGGCAGCATTGGGAGGATAATCAAAAGAATGTAAACCACACTGGTTGAGATGAGAACAGTCCAATAACTAAAGTATAGTATAAAACTAGTAGTAGTAGTAGTAATAATATTTAATACTATTATTAATATAATAATTATCATAAGGGCAATAACAAGGGGATAATAATAATAATTATCCCTTTATTATTATTATTATCATCATTATTATTATAATTATAAGGGTAATAACAAGGGGAGAGAATATAAAACTAAAAAGGGAAAGGAAAAAACCCAATAAAGACAATTGATGCACAACACAATTGCCCACTACTCACCGACCAATACCCAGCCTGATCTGAGCAGAGATCTGCCCTTCCAGGTGACTCCCCCCAGTTTATATAGTGGGCATGACGTGCTGTGGTATGGAATACCCCTTTGGCTAGTTTGGGTCACATGTCCCATCTCTGTTTCCTCCTGGTTTCCCATGCCCCTCCTCACTGGCAGAGCATAAGAGACTGAAAAGTCCTTGATCAAGGTAAGCGCTACGGAGCAGCAACTAAAACATCAGTGTGTTTATTAGCATTGTTCGCAGACTAAAGCCGAAACACAACACTGCACCAGCTAGTAGGAAGGAGAAAACATAACTGTTAGAAACCAGGACAACACATGAACGATTCAGATTCAAATCTGCCAGTCCTCTCAGGCTGTCTTAATCATACTAAATCAAAATGCAATTTGGACATTTTTTCATTCCTAATGATTAACTGCTCCCACCTTCTCTGGAAACGCTAACAGCAGCTACCTGTCACCACTTGTGTGTGTGATAATCAATGTCTTCTGGCAGGTATTCTTAAGCACAGTTTAAACATGGCAAAATCATTAACCAGACCTTAGAAATACTTTCCTGGTCAATATGACAGCGAGTTCAAATTTGTAAAAATTTCCCAATGCTTTTGCAGGACTGTGAGGCTTCTACTTCATACAGATATCCTACTTAATGTCCATAGTTCCTCTGATTACATAACTGAGACTCTTGCAAGCAGTTCATTACTCACCAGACCCAAAACAATGAACCACTTAGTTATAACAGCAAGACTGGAGCAAAGGTATTCGGGGCAACTTCAGTTCAAACTTGTATTTTAAGGAATACTATGTAGGAAGAAAATAAAGTCTTGTGAGCTTGTTGAAAGAGAAGTCATCAAAGAAGAGGGGATCCTAATGATTATATTATTCACTTCTGAATCTGGGGATGATACTATTTGTAAATACGTTGCAACAATATAATACATATTATCTCTAAATACGTTCTTCAGACCATATACAGCACCATGGAGGAAAATGAAATAGATTATATTGAAAGGAAAAACTGATGGAGGCTAAGCTTTTCAGAAAAATGACCTGAGAGTAGAGTACTAAAAAATGGCAATAACCAAAACCTGAAAGGTTATGAGATTTACAATGGAATCGTATGAGAATTATTTGAAATATCATTCACTTAGAATAATTTGAAATACTACCAAAACCGAAGAGGCAGTATCAGTCCAAGTCCTAATCTTTACAAGGATGAGCAAGCTTTGTTTAAGACAGGAAGACCAACAGGAAGTGATAAAGCAACAGCCCACCTGAGCCAACATGAGAGGAACAAGGAGAATTTTACCTTACAGGAGCAAAATAGATTACTTATATCATAGAATCATAGAATAGTCTGGGTTGGAAAGGACTGTTAGAGGTCACCTAGACTAGCCCCTCCGCAGTGAACAGGAACATCTTCAGTTGGATGAGGCTGCTCAGAGCCCTGTCTAAACTGACCAGGAATATTTCCAGGGATGGGGCAACTATCTGTGCTAGCATTTTACCACCCTCATTGTACAGAATTTTTTCCTCACATCCAGGCTGAATCTCCCCTCTTTTAGTTTAAACAGGCCCTTCTAAAAAGTCTTTCCCCATCTTTTTCATAAGCTCCCTCTAAGTACTAAATGGCAGCAGTGTGTACCTGAAACCTTCTCTTCTCCAGGCTGAACAATCCCAGCTCTCTCAGTGCTTTGTTTACAGGAGAGGTTTTCCATCCCTTTGACTGTTTTTGTGTCCCTCTTCTGGACCCGCTCCAACAAGTCCATGTCTTCCCTGTACTGAGCTGAATGCAGTACTCCATGTGGGGTCTCAGGAGAGCAGAAGGGAAGAATCAGCTCCTGCAACCTGCCGGTGACACTTTTTTCAATGCAGCCCAGAATGCAATTGGCTTTCTGGGCTGCAAGAGCACATTGCTGGCTCATGTCCAGCTTTTCATCTACAAGTACACCAAGTCCTTCTTGGCAGGGCTGCTCTCAGTGCCTTCATCCCCCAGCCTGCATTGATACAGGGGATTGCCACTACCCATATGCAGGACCTTGGCCTTGTGGAACTTCATAAGGCTCACATGGGCCCACTTCTCGAGCTTGTCCAGGTCCCTCTGGATGGCAACCTCTCCATTATGCATGTCAGCTGCACCACCCAGCTTCTTGTCATTGTACTGCTGCTCACCCTTACCTATCTTTAAAATAAGTGATGTGCACAGGTAATAAAACCTTTTAGAGAAAAAGATAGTCACATATATACTTATATAAGAAATGTTTGCTTTGAACCTCAACAAAGAAGAATGCACATTATTCAATTACATTCAACCAAACTTGGCCATGCATTCAACCAAATTTGCCATGTATTTCAAAAAACGTACAAAAGGCATTCCTAGAGCTCCATATGAAGGAAAGAAGAGGAAACACTAGTCCTTTTGGCTGGAATGGACAGAAATCACTAAATAGGTTCAGGGAAGAGACAATGAGCCCTGCTAACAGTCAGGTCACTGATTTTCCTCCTTTGACAACTGCCTTTAGTCATCTTGGCAGATGACTTGGCAGTATGGTTGATAAGTGGGTGGCATCTTCAATGAAATGGAATGAAGACAAAGTTTGCACATACAGGGGCACCACCACTACCAAATCCTCTGGCTCTCTGCAAGGTTGAAACAAAGAATAGATGAATATTTCTTTACATATTGAGTTAGTCACCAAGCATCTTTTCACACATCACAAAAAACAAATGCCTAGATGCTCCCTGGTCACAATTTGTAAAAATGCAAGGTGCTTACAAAACCTCACATAATACTGCAGAAACAGCTGTGTTGAGTAATGTCAATGACGTCACATATATGACATTAAATGCAATTAATGGCAGACAACAATTTAAAGAATTTCTTCTCTGCCATATTGTAATGTGGTTCTGAACTATTAATTTATATTTTCATTTAAACCAATTTAGAATATCTGAAAGTGTGTGACCCCAGAAGGTTTCCCTCTGTCTTACTTTTATCTTAGTTTCAAGGGTTTGATATTATGATAGATTCTCAGCTCATGCAAGACAATGTGAAACCATTACAACCATCTTATAGTAAAACATCAGACCTGCATATCTGCATTAGGAAAATAAGAAATTTTTACATTCATGTACTTTTAAAGGACTGAGGGGATCAAGACTGAGGAGAAGGGGGGGGGGGGCAGAACTGTAATAACAATAACATGAAAATAGAAAAAATAAGAAAATAAAAAGAATATTTCCAAAAGAGATTTCGTGGCTTTTGGCACTGCCAATAATTTGTGTGGAAAAATAACATTTTCATGTGCGTTTAATCCTATGCCAAGGCAGCTGCTAGTGCAGTAGCTATCTGCAACATATTAGAGGGCAGTTAAAGTGAGATTTTCCACAATCAAGAACAAAGCAGGACCAGTTAGCATGAGGGCAGCTTGTTCTTGTTGCTAATGTGTTTAAAAACTTGCTGCATGTAATTTGAAACAGCTTTTGAGTGTGGATGCAGGCTCTGGTTTCTAAGGTCTAGAGCTAAATCAAAACCAAATGGAGAGAGCTGAATAAGAAAATGACAAATTGTACATTGACATCTCCTGCTCTGGCTAAAGAGAAGGGTGGGTTTTTTTTTGTTTTGGTGGGTTTGTTTGTTTTCTTTTTTTAAATTCATCTTTGCTATTAATTTAAAAGTTAATTTCACTCAGTATTAAAATATTTAATGAATGACAGCTGGCTGGTATCTGGAACTTGAAGCCAGCTAGCTGGAAGGAAAGATCTCAATGACTATGGGGAAAATATAACACTCACCTGTTATTTAAAGATGTATTGCCTTTACTACTGAGAAAATAAATGTTAAAAATATTCAGTGCTTTTTTAATGGCTGAGCTAAATTCAAGAGCTTTATTCAGTGTAACTCAATGTAACTTTTTATTTCAGTGCAAAAACCACATCCGCTGATGTCCTTGGAATCCAGACAGCTTCTCAGGTATCAAACTAAAACTGTCATTTAAAAATAGAATTGTGTTTTGAAAATCATATCTAGAGAAAAGAATACAGATAATCCTATCTTTCTTGATTCTCTTTGATATCTTAAGCATCACATGGCATGTGATGTGCATCCTTACAGAGGTGAGAAATCTAGATTTCTTAAAGTCAAAGTAAAAATACCACTGATATCAGCTACACACATTGTTCAATGAAGTCTTGAATGGCAATGGTAATAATAGACACTAAAATAATTACAGTAATGTTTTGGAAGCCAGAATATGTTGAGAACCTTCCTGAATCTTCAGCCTCAGCAAAAAAGGCAGAATTTGACCATGTTTTTCAAAATGTTCATATAAGGGAGCTTATGTGATACCTGGCTATTTGCTAAATTTGGTGGGGAAATATCAACTACCTTTCCATGTACTTTCAGAAATAAAAAAGCACTAACATGAAAATATTTTTTATTAAAAGATAATTGAACTTCTTCCAAAATTGACTGGTTTGGTTTGAGTGTTAGAGAAATACATAAAAAAATACAGCAATTTTTTAATTTTTTTTTTTTTTTAAGTAAAAATCCCAACAAGTCAGATGTGCCATGTAATTAAGCTAGCCCTGCACCTATATATAGAAGTCTTGGTTGCACTCTGGTTTTATGAACACGAGACACACTGAATACAAGACACAATGAAATTTTCAACCTGCTCTTCAATACTTAAAGCCTCCCAATGAAATACACTGAGTTTTCTTCACTGCTTTGAGTCATATATGCTCTGTCAGTATATGCTATGTTATGAAGCAAGTGATTAGCCTACAATTGCAGCAACACCAGAAGGTAACCAAAGCAAAAGGTATAGATAAGAAATACATGAGAAAAAAAGAAGGTACAGACTGATAACTCATAAAGGAAGAAAAAATATCAAGACATGGAAAAAACGCACAAGGCTAAGAAACTAAAGCATAGAAAATATAAATGGAAACTAAGAATCTGATTTATAAGTTTAGAGGATAAAATGAAATTCTAAATGCAGAACCCAAGAGTGTAACTATGGTTTACAAATTCTTTGCAAGTCAAGTCCAAATTCCAAGTCAAAGACAGAATGAAAAGATTGGCTATGGGAAGATATGTAAAGAGGATGCAGTAGACCACATACTATATTACTCACATAAACACTGCAGTTATTTATAACAACTGAGGTTACTATGATTTAGAAAATTGCAATAAAATTTAAGCTCCTGAACCTGTAAAAGACAATTTTTAATGTAATCATGATAATTTCTATTTTTGTTGCTTTTGTCTGTATTTATAAGCTTACCTTTAAGAACCTACTTTTGACATAATATGTGTTTATGTTTATATCTTCTACCAGAGGTAAATTTTTGCACATATTTAAAGGGCTTATTTACATGTATTTAGAAGTATGTCTGCAATGTTAGTTTGTTAAACAAGCCACATTTATTTCTTCGTAGTGTGGTCATACATTCGTTCATTACAGACTGTATCATGTTATGATTTTAAAGGACATATGGACACTTTCACCCTTGTCAGCTGCTTCCAAAGCCATTCATATTTACAGTCAAACCCTGTAAGCCAAGATGAGCATTCCCAGATGACTTTTGTGATGCTTGAGCAATACATTGTTCCATTCGGTTTAAATATGATTTGCAAAAGCAAAGAAAGAGAAGAAAATAAGGAAAACAAAGATCCTGTTATAATACCTGTGTAACCAAGAGCAAAGTTTGATGGGAATTTACTGCCTTTTTTCTTCATATATTTGCATTAGGTAAAAGTTGTCTGCAACTTCAAAAAATGGTGGACAATGAAAGAAGATATACCATAATAAAAAATTGCTTTATCATATCAAAAGACATAGAATCATAGAATAGTTAGGGTTGGAAAGGACCTTAAGAATATCTAGTTCCATACCCCCTGCCATGCACAGGGACGTCTCACACTTAACCATATCACCCAAGGTTTCATCCAACGTGGCCTTGAACACTGCCAGGGATGGAGCATTCACAGCTTCCCCAGGCAACCCATTCTGGTGCCTCACCAACCTAACAGTAAAGAATTTCCTCCTTATATCCAATCTAAACTTCCCCTGTTTAAGTTTTAACTCATTACCCCTTGTTCTATCACTACAGTCCCTAATGAAGAGTCCATCCCCAGCATCCCTATAGGCCCCCTTCAGATACTGCAAGGCTGCTATGAGGTCTCCACACAGCCTTCTCTTCTCCAGGTTGAACAGCACCAACTTTCTCAACCTATCTTCATACCAGAAATGCTCCAGTCCCCTGATCATCTTCGTGGCCCTCCTCTGGACTTGTTCCAACAGTTCCATGTCCTTCTTATGTTGAGGACACCAGAACTGCACACAATACTCCAAGTTAGATCTCACGAGAGCAGAGTAGAGGGGCAGGATCACCTCCTTTGACCTGATGGTCACGCTCCTTTTGATGCAGCCCAGGATACGGCTGGCTTTCTGGGTGGTGAGCACACACCGAAGCCGGCTCATGTTCATTTTCTCATCGACCAACACCCCCAAGTCCTTCTCCACAGGGCTGCTCTGAATCTCCTCTCTGCCCAACCTGTAGCTGTGCCTGGGATTGCTCCAACACAGGTGTAGGACCTTGCACTTGGCATGGGTAAACTTCTTAAGCTTGGCATCAGCCCACCTCACAAGCGTGTCAAGGTCCCTCTGGATGGCATTCCTTCCCTCCAGGGTATCGACTGAACCACACAGCTTGTTGTCATCGGCAAACTTGCTGAGGGCACACTCAATCCCACTGTCCATGTCAGCGACAAAGATGTTGAACAAGACCGGTCCCAACACCAGTCCCTGAGGGACACCACTCATTACTGGTCTCCAGCTGTACATTGAACCATTGACCACAACTCTTTGCTTGCAGGCATCCAGCCAGTTCTTTATCCACCGAGTGGTCCATCTACCAAATTGATGTCTCTCCAATTTAGAGACAAGGATGTCGTGTGGGACAGTGTCGAATGCTTTACACAAGTCCAGGTAGATGACATCAACTGCTCTACCCCGTCCATCAGCTCTGTAGTCCCATCATAGAAGGCCATCAAATTGGTCAGGCAGGATTTCCCCTTAGTGAAGCCATGCTGGCTGTCACCAAGCACCTTGTTGGTTTTCACGTGCCTTAGCATGCCTTCCAGGAGAATCTGCTCCAAGATTTTGCCAGGCACAGAGGTGAGACTGACTGGTCTGTAATTCCCCGGGTGATCCATTTTCTCCTTCTTGAAAATGGGGGTTATATTTCTCTTTTTCCAGTCACCGAGAACTTCACCTGACTGCCATGATTTCTCAAATATGATGGCCAGCGGCTTCGCAACTTCATTCGTTAACTCCTTCAGGACCCGCGGATGGATCTCATCAGGTCCCATGGACTTGTGCACATTCAGATTTTTAAGATGGTCTTGAACCAGATCCTCTCCTACAGTGGGCGCAAGGTCTTCATTCTCACAGTCCCTGCATCTGCCTTCCAAGACTTGGGTGGTGTGGTCAGAGCCTTTGCCAGTGAAGACCGAGGAAAAGAAGTCATTCAGAACCTCAGCCCTCTCAAAATCCTGCATAGCTAGTTCTTCCAAGAGCTTCCTGAGGGGACCTACATTGTCCCTAGTCTGTTTTTTTATTTGCTACGTACCTGTAGAATCCCTTCCTGTTTTCCTTGAAAGAGAAAAATTTGTTAGTAATGTCATATTTACATTTCAGTTTAGAAAAAAAAACAGTTAAATACAAAATGTTTACTACAGAAATGCTTTTACTATTAACATTCAATTCTTCACTGTTTTAGCCCTTGGTATAAGATAAAGCTTGCTGAGAGAGTATGTTTTCAACAGAATCTGGTATAATTCAGACTTTGAAGAAAGTTGAACATATGCACAGTGCTATGTTAGTCAATGGGCCTAACAAATTAATAAATAAGCATGCAGAAAGTGATGCTTTAGGGAGTGATATTACAGTGGCAGGCAATACCTATCTTAAAAGAGTATGAATTTGTTCTTGCATAGTTTTGAAGAAATGGGCCAAAGCTTCAGCTGCTATACATTGAGAGAATTACACTAGCTTCCGTGCAACTGCATCAATCCATATCAGCTGAGAATTTAGCTCCAGTGTACAGACAAGACTACAGAAACAGCCCTCCTATTGATAACTATTCAGAAACTTCCAAAATAGTCTAACTTTTTACAACTAGAGATAAGATAGCTCTACTTAGCTCTAAGAACCAGGCCTACCTTACTCTAAATGAAAAAAAAAAAAAAAGCAAAGAACTAAGATCAGGCTGCAATACTTCCATGAATATGTAACCTAAACATTAAAATTATAGGCATATCAGCTTATTGAAATTTCTGAAAAGACTATTTCAATTTGTTAAGGATTGTTGTTATGTTTGCCTTCTCTCTTTTGCTGTTGAAGTCTATAGCAACAAATAAGCCCAAACCCCAAACTCAAATTTTCTGTAATAAGATAAATGTCATAAAACAATATGCTGCATTTTTGTCAATGCACACTTGCTCCTTTTCCTTTGAAGCTGGTATCATTACCCAGTGGCTAAACCTATCCTATTTCTGTTTAAAGAAAGTGCTTAGACCTTGTTTTCTAGACTATTAGATCAAAACTTGCTATTTAAGTAAAACAAAAAGAAAATACAGAAGTATTTTTTCCATTTCCAGGTAAAGCTAGGTTTCTTTTTTAATACCAATTGCATGACTAGATGCAGCCATCAACTGTTTGTATTTTACATGACTATTTGCATAAATGACTCATAGGAAAGACTAAAGATATGCAAAATCTTTTTTCCTCTTGTTATTCCAGCTTCAACAACTTCATCAGCACCATCAAATTACTGCCAAAATAATGCTCAGTCTCTTCAAAATATGGATAGATATTCCTTTCCAGGGCTAATCTAAAGGTCTTACACCACCAGATATACAAAAGTATTTCCATTTTTGATAACCAAAGTTTACAACATTTTTGATGATATGCCTCACAAGCTGCTCACAAATCTGTTTCTGTATGGCTTTCTCTACATTGATTAATGGAGGAGGCTGGGTTCCCTCATATATAGTGAAGTATTTCTACCATTATCAAATCACTCCGGAGTACTTGGCTTCATGAAAGAAATGCTAGATCAAATCACAGAAGAAATCCCTCTTTTCAAATGTTTTGGGGCCAGACTGAGAAAGGAAGGCATAAAGTTTGGAAACTATCCTTTAGCAAGATGAAAAGAAGACAGAACTTCAAGTGTTGATGCTGTTCCAAGGAAATCAGCAGGACTGTTCAAGTGTTGAACCTGGATCTGATTATCTGGATGAATCCAGGCCTGAATATGGATGGGAGATCTGCCCCAGGAGAATAGCATGAAATGGAAAACTCTACCATATCCCTCCCTGTTCCAGCTTCATGTCTTATTTCTTATTACCTTCCAAGCTGATGAATGAGGCTCCCTCTATGTCTGCCTACTCCTCTCTTTCTGTAGGGGTGCTTGCTATGTCCTCTGTTTTTGAGGAGCTTCAATTTTCTCTTTTAGTGCAGTAACACATATTTAATGCATTTAAAATTATGCCCAATATGCTTACAGAAAGCAGAGTGAAGGAAGAGACAAATGTGGCTTTAGTTAGTTATTTAAAGCATAGTAATTAACAGCTGTAAAAGTACAAGTTAGCTAATCTCTAGAGAGACTTTCCTTTAACAATACAGTTGTTACTGAACTTTTTGCTATAAAGGAAGGGCAGATGCTCAGGAGGGTTTTAGAAGATGAATGCCAAAGAGTGTTTTCTCCGTATTTGCAGACAAGAAAGTTAAAATAAATTCTGACCTACTCATCTAAACCTTCTCACTATTCTTTAGGTTAAAAATACCATCAGATCAGCTGAGGATGTTTCCCTTATAGGCTTATACCATGATAGTATTCTATATTTCTTAGAAAAGCTGTAAGTCAAATGGATGCAGCTCCTCAGGTGCCTCTAAAATGTTATGTGCTTTCCTCTAAAAAACTACAAATATACTCAATTTTGTTGCCTGGGCATCTCCAGAGATATGTCCATAAGACTGAAAAGTGACCCTACTGAAACACTGCTAGGTACATAAAATACAGACACTAGAAATTGGTGCTCACTTTTTATGTGCAACATTTTTCAAGTTTAATAAGGAGGAAGAATAAGTATAGTATTTATTGTAGTAAAGAAAGTTCCCCCTTCTCCCCAGCAACTGGAATTGTTTGAGGATGGGGAAAAAAAAAAGGACTCCTAAAATAACAGCTTTTTAAAATTTTGACATGTCTAACAAAAAAGAAAATGTAAAGGTTCCATTTTATGCTACTGCCTGCTGCTTAACTAGAGTCATAAGGTCACTCTGTAACACACTTCTTTTGTGCACATCTATGTAATGGTGAAGAAAGAGAAAGCTGCCAATTCTCTAACTAGATATTAAGCTTTCTCTTCCCTTCTGCCCCACCTGCTCACTCCCTCCCTCCCAACCCTAAACCCACATCCCAGATTTTCAGCATCACTACTTTAAAGTCTGAGAAGACTCTGCTTAGAAACATTTTTGACCCTGAAAAGACATTTTTCTCCATTGTCTCATATGTTCTTTTTACCCAAATATAGTATTACTGTATTCTAAGGCAGATTTCCAGAAATACTGAGATCTAAAATGGCATTGTAAAGCACCTAGGATAATACTTTTTTTTTTTTTTTAACTGTGATAACATTTTTTTATATGTTACTCTGATTTGCATGGTATGCACAACTTGCATATATGCTATGGGTTTGAGATTTATCAGAAGAATTACATAGGCCTTCATTTTCTTTCTTCCTCAAATGCAAAATATGTTTAGTAAGAAATCTGAACTAGGATGTAAAATTTTGGAAACACTTGAAATTTATTGCCACTTCACTTTTAGATGTTAATTATCTCATTATCTTAAAATGCTTATGCCAGCATTTAAGCTGAATTCAGTAATTCTGTTTAAATGGACATTGAATAGGTGGAGTCACAATTCCAGAACCCTGCTATATGATGAACATATTTAACTATTCACTGCTCTTTCCTAGAAAAACTGTTATAATAGCATCTTTTTCTGCATTCTTTTCCCAGCTATGCTGATTAAAATTTAAAGAGGCAAATGTCTGTTGATAAAATCAGTAAAAATATGTTTTGCTGTTTTTATGCAAAATTCACTCTAAAGAGATTTGGGTTCTTTTAGAAAATAAATTGTCATCTCCACATAGTGAACAATCCAGCCTTTCATACATTTTTTGTAAATAGCATTTTGTATTTACAAACAAAGCAGCATTACTAATGCTGATATAACACAATCCTGCCCAAGAACAGTGATATCTTTCTGCAAAGAAGTATAATTGGTCATAATAATATCTGTTTGGTCTGAATATAAAAAAATAGATTTTTAATCAGTCCTTTTGCAGTTCTGATTTTGGATGTGGCTAATAGGGTTTTATTATCTGAGAGACAAAATACAAATGCTGTATTAACAGTTCCAAGCATCAAAAGTAGACTTTCCAACAGCCTTTTTCTGTTATGCACTGCTGTATTCTTTAGCTGAAAATTACATAGATCACAAGCATGTGGTTAACCATTTCCTCAAATGAAGGCTGTCTGGCACCCTGAATGAGCTGATAGAGTTTGATTGGTGTCTTAGAGGCAGAGAAATTAAGGTTTCTCATAAAACTTTAGATGAACAAGATAAAGTAACAGAAGCTATAAGCACCAGCCAGAGCTAAATGCACCTTCTTCAGGAAGAAAATATGACTGAAACCATTTAATCCTTAAGAGACCTTTGGTGCAACCTCTTAAGTACTTCCCAGCCATTGGAGTTCTTCTTGTAGCTACTCTTGATGAACCACAGCTGGGTGTTTTCCAAAGACAAGCTGAAGCACAGAATTGCTTGACACATTGACACATTGGTCAGAGATGAGATTCAGTCAGTCATTGTACTGCATATTACTGCACAGTCAATTAAGTCTGTTTTTATGCTTATGTTCTTGCCTTATGGAAAATCACATGCTTTCAATTTTTTTAAGTCACTAACAGATGACAGCAACAATAAGAACCAAAATAATACAACTCAGCACATGAAAACGATAATTTTTTTTCTTCTTAATAAGAAGGCATTGCTTTACACCATCTCTTAAGGTACAACAGTGTTCGCAACAGGTTTTTTAAAACACTTAAAAAAATCACAGGTGCCTGTCATTTACTGTAAGGTAAAGCTTCTATTAAGGGTCCTGATTGTTGTGAAATGACAAATTGTGTAACTTATTCTTTAAATTATTCTTTAAATTTCTGTAACCTTTAAAATATAGTTCCAATCTAGTTTTCAGTGGATTCTTTTTGTATGTTAAATGTTACTAAAACAGTAAAATATACACAGAAAATTTACAAAGACACAGTAAGAGATACAGCTATCTTGGGACACTACAGAAATGTCTGTAATGTTGGAATGATTAGTTGATAAACAGTTAATAAATTACTATTGCAATGAAACCTGTTCAGATACACCCTGTCCTCAAGTTGTTTTCTTTTACTTCTAGTTATTCATTTTGGAAAAAAAAAATTAGCCTGATTAGAAGGAGAGAAATCTCCAAATCCTTTTATTAAAAACAGTTTGCCCATAAAAACGAAGATTTGCATGACAATTTCATCATACCCTTTCGTTCAGGATATTCAGGGGTATCCAACACTCTGCTCAGCAGCATCCTAATTTGACTTCTACATTCTTGTTTTAAATTAACATTACAGAGCTGTTCAGCACCAGCAGGGTTTGAAGTTGCAATGCCATCTGTGTCAGTTGCACTTTCTCATGGATAAAGTTAAACCATCACAATATATTCTCAGCATTCACACTTGTTTCTCAGTCACTTAAAAAGGCTGCAGCTGCACTGAAAATTAATTCTGCACAATACACTAGGAGGGCAACTGAACTACTTGCAAAATTAGTCGAAGTATGATGAAAACTTCCTGATACTAGTGTGTGTGAGAGCCTTTACAAGTGGTTAGAGCTTTGTCTGATGTTTAATGAGACCACCTCACTGAGAGAGAAACTAACCCTACTAGTCTAAGGATGAAAAGAATGACACAATTAGGTTGCCTGAGACAAAAGAAGTGAACACTAATGAAAAACAGTAGCTCAGTTGAAATGAGATGGAACTAGAACTGTTGATTCTACCTAGTGTCTTGATCACAAACTTAAGAGCTGGATCTTGTCAATGTGCCCACTGATTTTGTAGCAGTAGGATTAGGCCTTACTTTCCCAAGATCTCAGATTTTCACACTAACAGCATTTTACAGGCATGTTGCTCTGTGGAAGTATTGTTCAAAACTCAGGACAGAAGACTGCAACCTGACACTGATTGGATGCATCCAATGCACTTGAATGAGTAAAAAGATATTTTCGTCAGAACTGATAGACATCGTCACAACTGAAAGAGAGCTACAACAGAGTAATCTAGCTAAGGATTGGTTCCATATTCTTTTCATATACTCTACTAGACTCTCTTCTCATAACCCCAGAAATAAATGTGTAATCTCACAGTTTTCATTGCTCTTACAAGGGACACATGTGAAGTACTATTTCAGTGTCAAAAGATAACTGATATTCACTGATGAGATACTGTTTTCTTAAGGCAGAACAGTCTAGCAAAAATAAATATACTAAATGTTTCTGTTGCTCATAGCTTCTGCAATGGCTTTTCTTCGTTACTTTTTTTTATTCACAGAGCCTGCAATACTTGTCCTCTGCTCTCACAAGATCTTTGCACTTATATGAGATTTTCAAAGAGCGAAACCTGGAAGCTCAAGCTGGTACTTGATGCAAAGGCTACATGTAGGTGCATATGCATTTCCCTTTTCCAACAGATTTTAAATGGAGAGTTTACACAGAATGTTTAAAATGTGTACAACTACCCAAAGCCTGCACAAGAACACATTTAATGCTTTTGAAAGAAAATTTCATTCCAGCAGGTTTATAATTGAGTACAAACACACTGATCTTGTGAATAGGCCATCTCAGATAGCTCTTGCAACACTGGCTTCATTGTTACTGTAATTACAGCTACAGAATAGGATTCAGGGAGATAAGCTGCATATTGATTTTTTAATAATGGCTTGATAATGTTTTGGCCACTGTGTGATCTTTGAGAAAGTCAGAGATGGAAAATTACAGCTTGTATTAAAAAAACACTGCTGGTGGCTGAAATCAAAACAGTTTGGAAAGAGCCCAAGTAACAATGAACCAGGAGACCCAATGCATTCAGCCTTTTTTCTCACTCATCCATATAGCTGTTGACTGCATGACCGAGAGCATTCATTCATAAGGGCTCCTTCATTAAACTCAGTGTGACATTGTCCAGGTGTCAGAAAGGCAGTAGTAGATGGTACATAAAGCTGTAGGGGGCATAAGTTGTTTGAATCCCCCATTGTGCACCATAATGCAGCACAAGTGTAACCACAAAACCACACTGTAGTTACAGCAACTGCTGTGATAATCTTTTGAGAGGTGGAATGAATGTGGTGCTATTTTGCTATTTGCTCCAAGGTCTCCTTCAATGGTAACGGTTTGATTTTCTTGGTTTGGCTGGTATGGCTTTTAGGCTTATGCTGGCAAAGTCAATTTGGCTCTGTGAGTCATCCAGTTCTGAAGTCTCTGCTCTCTCTTGGTCCTAGTAGCACTACAATCATTCAGTAATTATTCACACTACAAATTCACAGCTAAAATTCCCAAACTACTAAAACATCTTTATAATTTTTAAGTTGTTGTCTAATTAATGTGTTCTTCTAGAGCAACAGTAAAACAATAAAAATACTTTTAGTAAAATTTTCTCTGAAAAAAATCCAAATAAAAAATGTCAGCTTGTCTTAAATAGAATTAACACATCATTTAGATTAAACTTAATATTGCACATTAATTACATTGAATTTAATTATTCAAACAGATTTATGGAGCATTAGGAGATATCTACACATATAACATCTCTCAAAAACATTTTTGTCTTTACTAAATACATTGTAAATATATCACTTAGAAACATTTTATAGTTTTTCTGTTTAACTGACTTCCTTCCACACTATGAAGTAGAAGCAGCCAAAATTATCTTACTTTTATAAGTTGTTTTATTTAACCAGGCAAACCAATGGGCTCTGTCTTCCTGTACTTGGTTTCCTTAGCTTATTTGCCTTTACTTGTTTTTTAGTTGCCCTTTGGTTTCCTCGTCTGTGAAATGGAGGTCAAAATATTTCACTATGTAAAACACTCTGAGGTCTAAAGATAACAAAATGTTAAATAAAAAAAAGCATTATTTTCACAATGCATGCAGAAGAATGGGTATTACAGTATCAACTGTCATCAATTTTAGTGAGTTCAGTGTCCTATATATATTGAAGTACTGCAGATCACATTATATATTAAGTGACTACAGATGAGAAAAGGAATAGTGTCATCCTGATTTTAACCAAGGGCTAAAATTTTAAGGCAATATTCAGGGCATCATTTCTTTGATCATGGCTAGACCAGGTCTCATGAATGGACCAGATGCCCTGGTGGCAGGCAGTTCTCTCCTTTGAGTTTCAGTGGCTGTACCTTTATCTTTTGCCCTCTAGAAAGCCACATACTGTTGCAATGGTGGTGCTTATCCTGCCACTTGCAGCTGTCTCATAGTATTCAAGCTCCAGAGACACAGAGGCTGAGTTATCACCTCAGAAGTCAACAAACTCTACCACCAAGGATGTGGCACACAGGTTGGAGAGGGCAAGCCTTGTGTTTCAGCTGCTTCCCTCAGGGTTTATGCAAACATATTGGGTTTTGGTCATTGTTAACTGAAAGGCTTTTCAGTGTAGTTCATCAAATGGTGACATTACTAATCAGTGGTATTTGAAGTAAGAGCAGATGAAGGTAGTCTGAGTGCTGTTACCATTTTGAATTTAGACTGTCTAAAGTTTGTAAAAGTAACTGTAACTCTCTAAAATACATATTCCTAAGAAAATAATTACTTTAAAATAGCTGTCCCTTCTGTTTTCACCATTTTTTCCTTTTCAAATTGTGATATAGTTACAGAATCAAAACCAAACTATTAATTTTGAGTGCTTATACATAGGCTTTCTCAAGCAAAATGGAATAAACAGAAGCAGATGTATCTCCTAGTCCACCAAGTACAGTCCTGAAAGTGGAACAGGTAAATCAATCAGACACTTTAAAAAGCTTCCATTTGAAATAAATAAAAACCATGCTGTCAAGTTTTCTCACGATCTTTTCTAGTCATCAGAAAAGAGAGCTGGCTATTTCCTGCATGGAGGTAGAAGACAAATCTGCATTAAATTATATAAAATCTTATGCTGTCATTCTGTCAACCTCTCTCCATGCTTGACATCCGCATGAGAGTACGTCTATAGGCCCTACACCAATGTAACTTCAAAAATACACTACTTTCCAGTATTGTCTGTTATTTCAGCTGTTTTCATAATGATCAGTTTAGTGTCTTATGTAATATTTCCTGTCAACTTTCTTTCCATCTCCAGAGAAGTGTAGGTGGTAAGATTTTCTTGCCTTTTCGTAAGTTTTTCTCTCTTCAATTGAAGAAGATTAATATTCATTACAAAAAATAAAGTTGATAAAATGAGCTGGCAGAAACTGAATTTGTGTGCTGTGGGAACACTCAGGACGAAAGAATATTATTCCTTCAGAGAAATATTAAGAAAAATACTCACAGAAATAAATCTATTTTGTTTTAAATTTACCCAAATGCGGTGTAGAGGGCAGCCAGGCAACTCCTTCTGGTCCCCATAGCTGTTCCATTCCCAGACTTCCTCCAGAGTTTCACCTGGGGAGCAAGGAAGTAGCATTTGTCAAGGTGCAAGAGGGACCCCTCATTACACAGTTCTACCCCATTCATCATGGAGTTACCATTGCAAACTGGCAGCGTTTAGCTGTAGATGAGGTAGCTTGCAAAGTACCTCAACAGTCCCACAAGACTCAGAGCCTCCAGGGCACCTTTGGGTCCTGAGGGTTGAACAGCTTGAGATCATTGTCCTAGGGCTGTGATAAAATAAGGTGTCTGAAAAATTGGCAGGAATGATCAGGCTCAAAGAACTTTAGTAAGTGGGATAACTACTAGTAACACAATAGTGGTGTTTCCTAGGACTCAGTTTTAGGTCCAGTTCTATTCAATGTTTTTATCAATGATCAGAACACAGGACTTGACTACACACAAAGTAAGTTTACCAAAGATACTAACTTAGTAGAAGCCATTGATTCTAGAGAGGTTTTATTGACAGTTCTTGATAGATGAGTGCATTGTGCAAACTCCAACTGTATGAAGCTGAACAAGGACAAATGTTGGATTCTGCACCTTGGATGGTGTTATCCTGGGCATAACATAGACAGGAGACTGGAGTGCAGCCCTGCAGGAAAGGATCTGAGGGCTCTGGTTGATGGTAAAATCAATACGAGTCAACAATGTGGTCTGGCACAGAAAAAAGGGCCAACTGCACTCTAGGCTGCATTAAGCACAATACAGCTAACTGCTTCATAGAATCATAGAATAGTTAGGGTTGGAAAGGACGTTAAGATCATCTAGTTCTTACCCCCCTGCCATGGGCAAGGACATCTCACACTTAACCATGCCACCCAAGGCTTTGTTCAACCTGGCCTTGAACACTGCCAGGAATGGAGCATTCACAACTTCCCCAGGCAACCCATTCCAGTGCCTCACCACCCTAACAGGAAAGAATTTCTTCCTTATATCCAATCTAAACTTCCCCTGTTTAAGTTTTAACTCGTTACCCCTTGTCCTATCACTATAGTCCCTAATGAAGAGTCCCTCCCCAGCATCCCTATAGGCCCCCTTCAGATACTGCAAGGCTGCTATGAGGTCTCCATGCAGCCTTCTCTTCTCCAGGATGAGCAGCGCCAACTTTCTCAACCTATCTTCATACCAGAAATGCTCCAGTCCCCTGATCATCCTCGTGGCCCTCCTCTGGACTTGTTCCAACAGTTCCATGTCCTTTTTATGCTGAGGACACCAGAACTGCACACAATACTCCAAGTTAGATCTCACGAGAGCAGAGTAGAGGGGCAGGGTCACACTCCTTTTGATGCAGCCCAGGATACAGTTGGCTTTCTGGGTGGTGAGTGCACACTGAAGCCGGCTCATGTTCATTTCCTCATCGACCAGCACCCCCAAGTCCTTCTCCACAGTCCTTCTCTGCTCACCTGTAGCTGTGCCTGGGATTGCTCCAACCCAGGTGTAGAACCTTACATTTGTCATGGTTAAACTGCATAAGGTTGGCATCGGCTCACCTTACAAGCGTGTTGAGGTCCCTCTGGATGGTATTCCTTCCCTCCAGCGCTAAAAGAATTGATTGCCTCACTTAAGACTCAGGATTGGTGCAGATTCACCTTGAGTACTATGTGCAGTTTGGGGGTCCACAATATAAGAATGTTATAAAAGTATTGGAACGTGCTCAGAGGATGGCAACAAAGATGGTGAAACAACTAGATGTCATGACATAAGTAGCTGATGATATGAGACTTGTTCAGCAAAGAGAAGAGGAGAGGAAGACATGACCATATTGCAGTCTATAGGGAGTGGAATGGGAGTGCTGATCTCCTTATTGTCTAGTGATAGGATGCAAGAGAATGGCTTAAAGCTTCATTAGGAGAAGTTCAGGTTAAATATTAGTAAAAGGTTTTTCACCGAGAGAGTGGTAAAGCCCTGGAACACGCTCCATGGGAAAGTAGTCATGTGGCCAGGTGTGTGGGCATTCAAGAAGTGACTTGACAATGTTATTAGATACATGGTTTAACTTTAAATTGCCTTGTACGGCTCTAGGAATTTAAATTGATGATTCACGTCAGATCTCATCTCTTCCAACACAGGGTATTTTATGTCTCTATGATCTTGTGATATCAGCAGGAGAAATCATGTCAGTTGGCAGGATTTAAGCTTGTTAGTACAGTTAAATTAGAGAAATGTTCTGTTAATATATTTGATGCTCATAAAACCTCAAGTTTGTTGGCACTGCAAGCCACTGGAATTTTCCCAGCAACATGACGAGCTGCATCTACTTTCTGTCTTTCACTCCAGTGCCTAGTGTAAGTAGCTTTCGTACAAGCGTCATCACATATACATATACACACATGTATGTGCAGTTCTAATTATATTAAAATAGATTTATTGACCATAGAGCAATATCAACTTATTCATATCCCCATATGAGAAAAAGTTTGCAGGGGTAGGGTAGCATGGTGTTGTGCTTCACATTTGCCCCAAGAAAAAAAAAGATATTTAGATATTGTCGTGGTTTAAACCCAGTCAGGTAACTCGTTCACTCACTCCCCCCCTTCTTTCCCTCCCCCTACTCCCGGAGGGATGGAGAGGAGAATCGAAAAGAATGCAACTCCCACGGGTTGAGATAAGAACAGTTTAGTAACTAAGGTATCACACAAATCACTACTGCTACCACCAATGATAATAATGATAAAGGAAATAACAAGGGAAGAGAATACAACACCTCAGCACCAGCTGACCGATAACTCGCCCCTCCCAGCCCGACCAAGCTCCGACCGATACCTCCTCCAACCCTGCAGTCTCCCAGCCCTTCCGGCTCACTCCCAGTTACATCCTGGGCATGACGTGCTGTGGTATGGAATAGCTCTTTGGTCAGTTTGGGTCAGGTGTCCTGTCTCTGCTTCCTCCCGCCTTCCCCTCCTCCCTGGCAGAGCGTGAGGCTCACAAAGTCCTTGGCCAAATCAAAACATCGCTATCAGCTCTGCTCCCGAGCTGAAAGTCAAAACACTGCACTGCACCAGCTACCAAGAAGGAGAAAAATGACTGCTACTGCTGAACCGAGGACAGATATTTATATATTAACATGTTTCATTCATTTTTTTTTTAATTTCTGTTTGGGCTTTGTTTTTTTTTTTTTAATTTCTGATATAGCTGCTCTGCTTATCTGCACAATATGGAGCTTTATGGTTTTGGTGGGTTGATTGGTTAGGTTTTTCCTAGTCTATTTTGTAGCACTCGTCATTGAACTCCTTCACTGACACTTACGGGTTTCTAGTTGTGTCTCTGAACTATATGAGTCCCAACTGTAAATAAAAACATAGTTCATTTGTTTTCTATGAGGCTTATTGGAGCTGATGGGATTTTTTACAGAGTTCAGTGGGACCTGCAATAGGCTTCATTTGTACTGATTTAGTTTTCCCTGTAGTCCAGTTTCTAAGTAACATTTCTGAAAAAAATACTTCATGGAAAAAGCGATAGCATAATAATGCAATTTGCCACACATTTATTATATCCAATAGTGCAACCATGTAGTTGCAACATTATTACCATGAAATGCTTTTATTTCACAGTAGGTGTAAAGTAACCTTATGTTCCCTATACAACCCCTTTCTCTCTTACACACAGACTCATATGATAGTGTAACTGAAATCTTATTTTGTGTTTTTGAAATCTTATTTGTGTTTTCCCTTTTTTGTAGATTGGAATTTCAGGTAAAGTATCTTCCTTTTTTTTTTTTAATATGAAAGAGGTCACATTTTATAAACACATTTTTTCTCTGACCAAATTACCTGGACATTTTTAGTCATAATTACATTCAATTTCATTTTTTCTTCTGTAGATATATAAAAAAAAACATTATTTCCTTTTACATGTCAATTCCACAATTACAAAAGAGTCCTACCTCTTAAGGAAAATTATGTCCTTTGTCTCATAATTTCGTATGGTTCTTTTTGGTTTAAAAGACCATAGAATGTAATAGGAATAACCTTTAAGTGTACTGAAAATGTTGTATTAGGGAATGAAAAAATATCTATACAGTTTACAACTCAACAATTTTAAAAGAAACACTCTTTGTAATTTAAAAAATAATATCGTGCCTTTAGAAATCTGGCATAGGTACAAAGAACTTTACCACTACTTGTATCTATGTTATTTTCTTAGAAAAGCTATGGATCATAAGAAATCTCATTTACATATCATAGAATCATAGAATAGTTAGGGTTGGAAAGGACGTTAAGATCATCTAGTTCTAACCCCCCTGCCAAGGGCAGGGACACCTCACACTTAACCATGCCACCCAAGGTTTTGTCCAACCTGGCCTTGACCACCACCAGGATGGAGCATTCACAACCTCCCTGGGCAACCCATTCCAGTGCCTCACGACCCTAACAGGAAAGAATTTCCTCCTTATATCTAATCTAAACTTCCCCTGTTTAAGTTTTAACCCGTTACCCCTTGTTCTATCACTACAGTCCCTAATGAAGAGTCCCTCCCCAGCATCCCTATAGGCCCCCTTCAGATACTGGAAGGCTGCTATGAGGTCTCCATGCAGCCTTCTCTTCTCCAGGATGAGCAGCGCCAACTTTCTCAGCCTGTCTTCATACAGGAGGTGCTCCAGTCCCCTGATCATCCTCATGGCCCTCCTCTGGACTTGTTGTAACAGTTCCATGTCCTTTTTATGCTGAGGACACCAGAACTGCACACAATACTGCACGGGAGGTCTCACAAGAGCATAGTAAAGGGGCAGAATCACCTCCTTTGACCTGCTGGTCACGCTCCTTTTGATGCAGCCCAGGATATGGTTGACTTTCTGGGCTGCAAGTGCACCCTCCCTGCTCATGTTCATTTTCTCATCGACCAACACCTCCAGGTCCTTCTCCGCAGGGCTGCTCTCAATCTCTTCTCTGCCCAACCTGGAGCTGTGCCTGGGATTGCTCCGACCCAGATATAGGACCTTGCACTTGGCAAGGTTAAACTTCATGAGGTTGGCATCAGTCCACCTCACAAGTGTGTCCAGGTCCCTCTGGATGGCATTCCTTCCCTCCAGGGTATCAACCGAACCACACAGCTTGGTGTCATCGGCAAACTTGCTGAGGGCGCACTCAATCCCACTGTCCATGTCAGCGACAAAGGGGTTGAACAAGACCGGTCCCAACACCAATCCCTGAGGGACACCACTCGTTACTGGTCTCTAGCTGTACATTGAGCCATTGACCACAACTGTGCATGTGGCCATCTGTTCAATTCTTTATCCACCGAGTAATCCATCTACCAAATTGATGTCTTTCCGCTTTAGAGACAAAATATGGGACATAAGCATATATCTTTGTGTGCTAATGTCTATTCTGAAACTTCCTTACTTTCTTTTTGCCTTATTTTTTGTTTCACATTATGTATCATGTTTATTCTGCTCTTGGAAGCATGATTTTTTAGTTAGTTTTTGCTACTTTGCAAGAGAAACTCAGTCCACTAGATAATTATTTATACTGTTCAAACACCTTGGATTTTTGTTTTTAAAATCTTTATATTTTTGTTTTTTATAGCATAAGGAAATTATGAGATTTATTTTTTTTAAGAGTCTTTTTAATGTATTTTACAATAACCAACTCCTCTGGCATTTTATTTCTCTAGAAAAGGAGGACTGAAGATTAGAATATGCCTCTAGTTTCAACTTGGGCCATTGCCTAATGGTTTGACTATAGTTCCAGGATATGCAAATGCTGATCTGAACTTCTGAGTGGCCAAAGCAGAGGTGGCCAAAGGCTCTGGATCAGTGTTATCACCATTCATTAATTAATCAAAACATAGGAACCTATTCTAGTAATTCTTTCTTTTTGTTCAACAGGCTAATTTTAAACTAACCACAGCTATACATAGTGAAAATACAGAAGAGCCATAGTTCTGCTACTGAAGCTTACGCTGGATCACAAGATGAGACAGTTGCATAAGCCGAACTTCAGACACAGAAAGATCAGACTAGGAGGTAGTGCTGCATTTAGGCTGTTCTATAGTTAGGCCAACACAGAATGACAGTTTTTTCCCATGGTAGTTTTGGGCTTATTTTACAGAGTTCAGATTAAACTGACTTTCTGATTTATACACCTAGATAATTTTTCATGAGCCTACCCAAAGTCAGTTGCTAAAACCCCCAAGTCTTTGAAAATAATTTCTCAGATCATAAGCAAAACTTAAGAAAGAATACATATTGCTGAATCCCCTAACCAACAAATAGCTTTAACTTCATACCATACATGAAAGGATATAAGCTTCTCAAGACATGCCATTGCCAAAGCACAATGTCTGTGCCTTGACCTTTTTAAATGTTATGTAGCCATGACAACATCTGGCCACCTTTCAGAAGCTGAAATTTTGGTATGTCATTCTCCACTGTGGAGAACATCCTCACGTGTCTTGTGTAAAGGAAGATCTTTCAACAGCTCTCTGCATCAGCAGACCCCGTAGAGGGTCATGAAGCAGTAAGGCTAAAAGACAAACAAGAGCATTTTGACAGCACTTTTTCATAAAGCCATTGTCCCACAGGGTCAGCTAAGGTGACAAGAGTGCTCAAGATGATCAAAAAACCTGTAAACAGAGTTGCAAATGCTGATTTGGGAAGTATTTGTCTATTTTAGCACTGAAAAAATTATGTTTGCTGATCAATATATTTGGGAGGCACTGGTGGACTACAATGAAGTGTTCTAGTATTTATCTTCAATCTGCCTTTCAAAGACAATGTATATCTGTTGGCGCTTACCACTAGTTAAATAATCTTTTGTTCACAAAACTGCTACTCCACTGAAATCTTGATTTGCAAAAACCATCCTGGAAATCCAAATGCTAATTGACTTTTTAAGGATGCAGTGAGAAGGCAAAGGAAATTCAAGGCTTTGAAAGGACACACTGAAAGCCAAGTTATTTAGTTTGAAGCTTGATAGAAAGAGCTCTGCAAGACATGGTTGTACAGGCCCCAGAAACAAAGCAGATGCTAACAGTTCAGGGGCAGGGTGGGAACTAGGACTCAGCCCAGGTACTTCGCAGACAGCAGATTAGCTGTTTTCTCACATTTACTATGTGATGATATAAACTTTTCAGATTTTTTTTTTGTTATTGTTTTGTATGTTATTTTTTAAAGGTGGTTTGGAAGGAGTACATAGTAAAATAATGCTTTTCAGAGAATATAATCTCAAACAAAAGAAAGCCAAGATACTGAGCATAATGAAATATTCCAAGTCATATATTTGAATATGTTTCAACCTGACAGGAAACATAGCTTTTTACTCCAGTCTTCATGAAATGCCTTTGCTTTCCTGAAGTGACTGTTAAATTAAAGGATTTAAACAAATGCATCCTAGCTTCGGTATTTGCTTACAACTGAAAAAACTAAATAAGTAACATGCTTGTTATGTCTGCAAACAAAATGAAATAAGTGAAACAAGGCAGACTGAATGGACATGCTGATGTCTCTGTTTTCAACAGAGCCTCATTCTGGGAAGAGTAACATGCTAAGATAAATAGCAAAACTTTTTGTGTTGTTTAGCTATTTATTTGCTGAGCTATAATTTGTGATTCAAGGGTTTGTATAACAAACGATGCCCAAGCAATTCTGCTGTGATTAAGAAATTTTGCCGTAGACATATTCTATATCCAGTGCCCTAGACAAGAAAATGAAATTTATTGGAGAGGGAGGAAAATTTAAACCAGTTACCTTATTTGTATTTTGCTCTCTAGCAACTGCTCCTTCTTCATGTCTAAGTAAGGTTTTGAAGTTACATCCGTTTTAAAAGGATGCTTTCAATGAGCCATTATCACTGCTATTAAGCCAGGACCATATTGCCTTTTTCTTCCTGAGCAGCTGCTCACAGCTAGGCACTTAGACAGTTAAGCCACCCACAATCACAACACAAGTACTTGTTTATTAAGAAGGAAAAGATGGTCAGACCTACAAAACTGGCCTGTGCATTTATTAACATTAGCTTTGAAAGTGTTGTGGCCAAGCTATGGTAAATATCACTGGTAGTACAATATTGAAGAGTTTGGGAAGTCATCAACCAATGTTTTATATGTGGTATGTGGAACACATGATGTAACCACTAGCTGCACTTTATGAAATCTGAAACTGTAACACAAGGAGTGACCTAATTTAATTCATGTGGTTCCATGCGTTTGAAGTTAATAGACCCTTTCTTACTGGGGGGAAATAAGACCTTTAATAAAATACCAGCCCTGCCCTGCCAAGTCATTTATCCTTGGGGATTAATTCTTTCCGTATTATGATTGATAATTCATGGATACCACAGGGGTTTCCTGTATCTTTTACACATTCTATTTGAAGGGGTGATTAACTGCAAGCTTAAAATGTTTTCTTATCTTCAGGTGTAATAAGGGCGGCAGAGCCAGGTTGCTCTCATATGGGGTATCAGTTCTTCAGCCACAGACAAAAAGAGGGTGTGGTGACAAAGGCACAGGTTACTTTCTAATGCTAACAGTCAACATTCATCTGATACTGTTCAAAGACTTTATCTTGTAAAGGTATTTTATAAGCTCTCTTTAACTGGTTTGCTTTTTATGCAGATTTCCTTTTTTTTTTTTTTCTTTTCAGGGTTTTTTTTTCCCACTAAAGAATCAAATGCCTCAAAAATACTACTAGATGATTACATTACCACCATCAGGTGGTTTTAAGACATTTCTTCAGGCTTCCCAACATGATATTATAGGCCTTTTAATGTGGTCAAAAACAAAAATTAATACCAACTGTGTCTCCTACTTCCTTCACAGTTATACCCTTCTTCCCTGGTGTCATATAATTTCTATTGGTCTCAAGACAAACATTTGACTGTTTTGAGTCATAATGAAAATTCAAACTATCTAACATACCAAACACTGTATTTTGAGATATCAAATTCAAAGCATTTTATTGTAGCACTTTAGCACAAAGCGTTTTAACATGTTTCTAAACTGCTTTGGAATGTCATGGGAGTTTGTTTTCCAATTCTTGTGGCTTCTACTTCCCTGTGGACTAGACAGACAACACTACATGTTGTATATTATGGGAAAAAAACCCAAACAAACAAAAAAAAACAACTCAAAACCAAAAAACAACAAAAAATAACAAAAAAAAAACAAACACAACAACCAAATAAAACTGCAACTAAACAAAAATACCTTGATTTTTCACATGAAAAACTTACATTCTTTTTAAAATGGAAATTTTGCTGTAGAGAATCTTGATCCAAATTTTCCATTCAAAAAGCACTTTCACAAAAATGGTTTAGTTGTTATTAGCAGTGCTTACATGGCACCACATCCTTTGTTTCTCAGACTGTTCTGACAGTGGGCAAGTTGGGATGCACAAGGATTTGGGAATGGAAACAGCCAGGACAGCTGACCCCAACTAACCCAAGTGATATCCCACACCATATGACATTGTGCTTAACAATAAAACCTGGGGGAAGAAAGTAGAAGGGGCAATGTAGGGAGATACGGCATTTGTCTTCCCAAATAAAAACCAGACATAATGGAGCCTTGCTTTCTTGGAGATGACTGAGCACCTGCCTGCTGATGGGATGTGGCAAATTAATTTCTTGTTTTGCCTTGCTTGTTTGCACGGCTTTTGCTTTATCTAGTGTCCTTATCCCAAACCATGGACCTTCTCACTTTAACCCTTTCAATTCTCTTCTCCATCCCACTGTGCAGGGCTGAGTGAATGGATTCAGTGCTATGTTGCCAGCTGGGGTTAAACCACAATAGTGCTCAAAAAACTTGAATTGCAGCCAAAACTTATCTCGTTAGATTTTTTTTTTGTTTTCATTAAAAATACAATTTTTTTTTGACCAAAGTTTTCCAGACCCTAACAGAATATGCAATCAATGATGGAGGAAAAGCACAAGGACACTGAGCTAGAAGACCATTCCTTTATCTGTTGTGGCCTTGTGTCCTCCTAAAATCATGGAAAAAATCAAGTGGCAACCAAATATTCTACCAAATGGCTTTATATTTTATGTTCACTTTAGGTTGCTGGACGGTATTGAAGTGCAGGTTGATTTTCTTCCTGAAGCATCTGAAAGACTCAACAGTGAAAACACAACTTGAAATTTTTGGCTTTTATTTTTGAAGAAAAAGATTAAAAAAGAGAGAGAAAATATATGCAAACAAAAGAAGACACAAAAAACACAGAAGAGAGGAGATAAAGTGATTACCTCTGAGATAGGGTTATCTTCTAGGACCTAGTAAAAGATATTGTTAGGGTAGACATGAAGATGTGACCGTCTATCAGTTCAACTACAGTTTCTGTGTGGGAGCTGCATCATATTGCAGGCTGCACTGGCTTATGGACTGATGAGAAAACAAATCCTGACTGTGGAAAGAACTGAACCCAGCATACTGAGGATGATATGATAAGATTGTCCAGGGACATGGAGACTCCAGCTCCTCCCAGCAGACACTTGGAGAACTCATTACCTTGTACTTCTCTTACCTGTTGTAGAAGCATCCTTTTCCTTTGATCTGCCTCTTCCAACCTGAAGGCATGTGGAGATTGTAGTATATGTCTCATAGGATAGAGAGCATTGACAGAGTCTTACAAAGCTTTTATTAATTTTAACTTGCAAACTACTGTGCCTCCTTTCCTACCCAGTAATAACTAGCCCAGTGAAAATATTTGTATTTTACATAATGATGAAATACCTAAGTGACTACGTAAACTTTCAAAAGCCAGCCTATTAGGACATATATATATGCCAACCAAGATCCAGAATCCTTGCAGTCATGACGAGCACTTCTCTGCACTGCTGAAAACAACAGAGCGTACCTGCCTGTGTCCTGCATCTGGAATCAAACATTTAGTGAAAGCTTAAATTTCCCTTACAGGAAATTGGGTTTTCTTGGCTCCCAAAGCAGAGGATAAAGGAAAGGCCTCTTAAAAAGGAGGTGAATGCTCCTCAGAGGTAATAATAGAAAATAACTTTCCATTAACAGTAAATAAGTACTTTGATCAGTATCATTTATAAACTACTAGGGAAGGGAAAGGGGAAAGGGAAAGGAAAGGAAAAGTGAAGGAAAAGAGGAAAAGGTATGAGAAGGAAAAGGGAAAAAGTAATGGAAAAGGAGAAGAAAAGTGAAAGGGAAAAGGGAAGAAAAAGGGAAAAAAAGAGAAATGGAAAAGGAAAGGGAAAAGGAAAGAGAAAGGAGAAAAAGAAGAAGAAAACTTCCTACAGATTGTATTTTAGAATCAAGTTTTACTCTGGTTCATTTGAGTTTTTCTTATCCTCTAACAGTGAAGAGTGGAGACTTCTTTTGAGGAGGGGTAAGAATCAGCCAGCTTACCTTGAATTCAATTAGTTCTGTAGGATTAGGGTCCATTAATAATCAGAGCAGAGAAAAGAAGCAGACTAAGAAACTCTTTTTTCCTTGCTTTTTAAAAAAAAAATCTAAAAAAAAAAAATCAGAGCTTTTTTTTTTTTTTCCCACCTATTTTGCTACTGTTCTGTTTCCTTAGCAATAAACTCATTTGGTTTAGCTGCAGATACTTCCAGCCATTTGTCCCAGATCAGGTTGCTGTCGCATGAAATGAGGAACATTTTCTATTATTTTGTACATAAAAGAAATTTTTTGTCTGATATATATGCAGTTATTTTTAAACTTTAAGTACTACAAAAATACAGCTATAAATCTATAGAATAACAGAAAAACAAAAATGTTGATATTGATGGGAAAGACTCTGGAGAAATGTGTTGCAAATTTAAAAGGCCATTCCTCCCAAGAAAGACAGTGGGAAGCAAATCTGATAAAGTCCAAATTATAAAATAATGACTGCAAGATCAACCTAATGTATTATACAATAATTTTGGCAATGCCATTTGAAAAAGAAAATAACAAGAGACAACCATTAACAACAAGCTCAAAGGGTGTCATTTTCAAAACACTGAATCAAAAGGTCACATGCAAAAATATATGCCCAATTACATGGTTAATCTGTATGCACAATTGCTGTGACTTCATGTGATGCTCAGGTATTGAAACTCAACTGACCATTTTCATGCACACAACCTGATTTGCATTTGCAATCACAGTAAATATACATTCAGATTAAGTGTGCAATTATGCATGCAATTTTGCACATGTCCCTGAGTTTCTAGTATTTGGAAAAATCAGACCCTGAAGGCTGCATTCCTCTCTTGAACACAACAAAACTCCCACTGTCCCATTAAAAGGGTAACTAAGAGTGGAATATTCTTCCATATGCTCTCACAGCACCCACCTTTTTATAATTATTTTTTTCTTATATTGAAAATCTAGCCCAAACCCAGAAGTTTGTCTTTAAATAATTAAATCCTTTAACTGCATCACTTATCCAGCCTATATTGAAATAGACAAGCTATTTATCAACTCCTTGGACTGGAGTTTACAAATTGAAATGCCAAGACATACTTAAGTAATGTTGAGAAGCCAGCACCACAATACAATGAAAAATAAACACTCTTGTACTCCAAAGGTTCTTTCTTTGTCTGTGCTTCATATTCATTTGTGGGAACAAAAGAAGGAGGATAACAAGAATCTGAAAAAAAAAACAAGAAGGTAAAGATGAAAATGAGAAAAAGCAATGGACCAATTAAGGGGCAAAGGGGGGGTGATACTTAAAAAAGTAAATAACCTTTGGTGGTTTAGTAGGGAGCAGAAAAGGAGATAGACACATAAATGACAGGAAAACAGAAGAAAAGTCTTCAGAGTAGGATTGGAATTTTATATTCAGGACTCAGATGACCAGATTTAGAAAGTCAATCCATGGAAGATAAAAGATGGCTAAACTCAGTGAGGCTAAGTGTATGCTATAATAGTATTGACATAGGAGACATTTACGAAGTGCTCTAGAGCTGCAGGCCTCAGAATTCTTCACACAAATGTCTATTATTGCTACCACTCACAGAAAGACCCAAGGCATGGAGAGGTTATACCACATGCTAAGCACCAGTCAGAAGCCAAGAGGTAGAATTTAGGTTGCTTAACTTTCTCTCCAGTCTTCCTGAGAAACTTTAAAGGAACTACAATGACAGCCTAGTCTTTTGTGCACGAGTATTAGACTGCATAACAACAGTGAGTTTTTTGAGAGGGGACATTTGTGTGGCCACTGGGGATACAAAGGGATTTTTTAAAATAGAAAATTCTAAACTGTTATCTCATAGAAGTTATTCAACTGTTCAGCTGTTCTTTAAGGAAGTAGCTTCAAATTGTCATTCCTTTAACTAATGGAAATTTTCTGTGTACACCTATGTATCTGTTATCAGTATTAATGCAAATACGTACTCAATATAGAATTTGTTCATGTAATTTAGATGGTCAACTTTAATAATGGGCATATAAAAAGAATTGTTCCTTGATTTTTAATAAATGTTTCTTAAATCAAGTATTTCTGTAATAAATAACTATACATTCCTATTAAACTCCTCTTTATATGAACACATTATAAATACTAATTGTACTTTTGCAGAGTATCTACTAATAGAAGTGCATTTTATGTTGGTTTAATTATAAATAATCACTTCCCACCTAGATTTAAATCTGAATTTCAAATGACTATATCGCTGTGCACTTAAGTTGTTACTCATGATTTCCTGTGCAGTAAGAAACTAGCAAAGTCCAGGTGAACACTTCAAAGAGGGACCATAATGGCACCTTTCATCTGTTCTGCCTGCCTTCCAGGAGCAGTCCTTGCCTAACATGTAAAAAGGTCCTCATGAAGGACATGGTCATGTCATGTATAAAGAAGTAGTATTTGGGCATTCATATTAATCCATGTTCTCTGATGTTTACGAGATTAACATTACCTCTTCCCCAGAGTCTTCAGCTGCGGGAAGACTTGGCATGGCAACAACATATTAAGATAATGTGGTTGAATGCACCCTCAACAAGTTTGCCAAAGCCACCAAGCTGTGTGGTGCGGTCAACATGCTGGAAAGGGATTCCATCCAGAGGAACCTGAACAAGCCCTAGAAGTGGGCCAGTGCAAACCTCATGAAGTTCAACGAGGCCAAGTGCAGAGTCCTCCATGTGGGTTGGGACAATCCCAAGCACAATTACAAGCTGGGCAGAGAATGAGAGCAGCCCAGAGGAGGACTTAGGGGTGTTGGTTGACTGAAAGGTCAACATGAGCTGGCAGTGTGAGCTTGCAGCCTAGAAAGCCAACCTTATCCTGGGCTGCATCAAAAGGAGAGTGACCAGCAGAAGAACCCATCTGTAGTACTGTGTCCAGCTCTGTGGGCCCCCAGCATAAGAAGGACATAGACCTGGTGCAGAGACTCCAGAGGAGGGTCACAAGTCAGATCAAAATGCTGCTGCAGTGCAAATGTCAAACTCTTATGCACCAAAATGTACATGTATGTCTTCTAGAGGCCTGACTCGGGGAATTAATAACAAAAACCTGCTACTGATCATGTATACGGAAAAGTCAGAATCGCTCTTTTTATTACCAATGTACTTTATTTGTGTAGATATCGTCTCAAGAAAGTGCAGGTATGGGCTCACATGACTGATGACGTCTTCCCCTGTTCTTGCTTCAACCACAAACAGTCCTTCTTGAAGATGGCATTAAAAAAAATCACTGGTATCACTCATTGGTCACCTTGTTATGCTTTGTGATGACACAATGTATGTCAGAATGGCAAGGTAACGTCTGCAACAGTGCTGAGATGTAAGAAAGTCTCCTAAAACCAGCTTCTTTCCCATGTTCTGTTACACTGAACACAACACAAAAATAAAATATACATGAAGGTGCAATCCTTATGTTTCACAATGGCTTATATTTGTTAGACTGAAGAACAGAATTAGGCTCTAAACAGCAAGGATGTCAGGAAATAAACTACTTTACTAAAGGACACCATCTCATCTATTGCATGGAAAAAAAGAATGCCTAGGAGTAAGAAGGATTTTCACAGTGAAATAAGAAAAATCTGCATTTTTGAGAGCCTTTTAACAAAAGCTCTTTTTATTCCCAGTGTGAATTTTCTTAACCCTTGCTTTTGTGGGAAAAAGTCAGACTGTGAATATAATTTAAATATAATTTTTCACATAATATCTAAGCCTGCTTTCAAAACTCAAGTAGCAATTTAGTTACCTGGACTTTATTATATATTTCTGCTTCAAATCTCACCTGTGATTCTCATCCAGTTTCTATGATTCAAACCCCTGTGCTTCACTAGAATATGGTAATAGAGGCAATTATATCATTGAGTATGCAGCACTACTCTCAGGTTAAGGTTTCACACCTGGGTGTCATTATTCTCTCCCATATCAATTTATTATTTAAGGACTTATTATTTGAAAGCTCTTACAGTGCTCTGGCAATTAGAGTTGCAGAGATTCTGTCTGCAGTAAGTGTATTTATTTTGCTCTTCTAGCTTTTTGTGATAGAATAATTACATCCATTCATAATTCAGTAGTGGCAGACTCCTCTGAAACTGCCAATATTGCCCAGGCCGTCTTTAATCATCTGTAAGAAAAAAATTTTAAGGGGGTTTCTATTATACATATACCCACAGAACTAAGAAATACAAGTATTATAAAAATATATGCAAATATTTCAATTTTATTCATATTGGCAGACCAGGTTGATTTTTACACTGGAAATACAACAGTTGGGAACATTACATAGTAGCTTATCAAGGAAATAAAATTCTCTTAGTTGAAATCAGGAGCAAAATTAATTTTGCTTATGGTAAATATATTGTATTTATATTATGGCATTTGCATTACACTTTTATTCAAGCTTTTACAACACAATTTACTGGAAATCCAAAGTTCTGGAGACTACCTGCTCTGGAATCATTTTCCTTCAATGCAATTGGTACAAAAAACATTATCTGCCCATTTTAAGCTGCAAAAAGCAGAATAATGTTTCTGTTTTCTCAAGATTATATCTGTTAGGATAAACCAAGCCTATCCTTTCTTATTGAAGGAACGGCTATTTAATAAAGAAAGCAAAAGAAGGGGAGAAAAAACACATGCACATAGATGTACACACTTACATGAAAATATATGCATGCTATACATACACAGATGTAGCAGTACACCTTTATGGGTCTTTGCATCTTCATGCTCAAAATGTTGCTATATCTTTGCTTTTTAAGTGAACACGGCAGAGCTTCAGAAAAATGTGGCCGAGCTTACAATTCATCTCTAAAGTAAAGTGAATTAGTATTTGAAAAGAAATTAAAATGTTCCTAACTTATACATGGAATTGCAAAGCCTAGTGGCACATGGAAAAGAAACCAGAGATACAATTTGAATCTTAAAATTCATTGCATGCTGTATCATTCTTTTCATCGTTTATGTGTTTATCTCACCATAACTTATAGACACTTCCTCATGTATGACTTCCACTACTTTATATATCTAGCCTCAGAAAGAATAGCTCAATAAATTTATTTCTATTGATGTGAAGTTGATTGCCTAGGTCCATAGCTATTTAGTTATAAATATGTTTGTCTTTTTCCTCTACTACTTTGGATGTTAGGCACTTGTATAAAAAGCTCAATAAAAATAGTGTGTAAATATTAAAAAAAAAGAATGATAGAAAATGTCAAAGGCAGACTGGTTGTGTAGTACCCTGTAAGCCTCTTCATCCAGAAAAATGAAAACAGAAATTTGAAAACTTGTGATGTTTGATAGATTTGGAACTTCCATCCCCCACCATTTCTCATGTATTAATTTATGCCAAAATGAACAATCAACATAACATAAGATAATCTAGGAGACTTTTGAAAAATAAAAAATAATAGTTCATCAGCAAGCTTTCACAACGGCAAGAAGAGCTGGATATCTGATTTCTATTTGACTTCTCTTTCATAAATAGTTGCATAGCTGTAAGAGCTATATTAAAGTATCTATCCAGAAAAAAGCAGGCTGGGTATTTTGCTTGACATTCAGAGGATATTTATACCTTCACTTTCCTAATTTTAGCCATTCAATAAAAGTGGTTTTTTAAGCAGTAGAGAGAAAAATGCACATCAGTGAGTGATGCCGTTCCCCCCCAAAAAAAGGGATAAAGATGGAAGGCAGATGGAAGAACCCAGTGCTTATCTGCCCATTTCTCAAATAATTCTAGGAATACAGGGAAAAAAGATGAATTCCATGAGTGGAATAGACCCTTATGTCACACTTTTATTAAACCACTGAAGTGTCACATTAAAGCGGGGACACACAATGAGCTTTCATATATTTCAGGTCATGCTTTGCCGTGTTTTTTATGCAATAAAAAAAAAAACTCTCTTCCCACAGTGGTGCTGACCAGACTTACACTGGCTGCAAACAACACTTAAAAGATGAATTAATAAGTTTTGCACTTCTGCATGATATTAGGCAATCAGGAACTTATGGAATTGGCAACATAAGAGAAATGTCTCATGTCTAAGGAAATTCAGCCTGTGAGGCAAAGTAAGAACAAGACTTTTACCATGCTAGGTCAAGATTCCTTAGAATCTGAAAATTAAAAAAGGAACAAATAATACTGAGGTACATTAACCTTTTCTACGTTCTGCTTTATAAAATGACAATTTGAAAGATCATTGTCAAGCTGGCTCCTCCTTATAAACATTCCTTGCAGTGACAGCTATCATCGAACAAAATATAAGAAGCGAGACTCATAACTTCTGAACAGAAGTTTGTAAAAATTGTTCTCTAGTTAACACACCCGCTGAAAAAGTGGTACAAATAAGGGAAGCTTGTAGATATGGGGTTCCTCTGGGAGGGGAGACTTCTGAGGCTGTACACCAGGAGAGAGTCAGCTCATGAGATTAATTCAATAAACCCGTTATTTCTTCCTGGGGAAAAAAAAAAAAAAAGTATTTTGGCAGACTGAAATCAAGTAGTTTAATACAGTCTATACAAGAACATATCTCTTCACAAGAAGACAGCTAGGAGATTCTTTAGTTCTTGATAAAAGTGGTATCTATCCTTGTTAAAATTGCCTTGCATTTAATTATTTTTGAAGTGTTTATGTTATGGCAATTGCTCTTGAACACCTGGTTCGTTTTTGCTATGTGTAAATACTTAGCCCACAAATTCTTAAACTTTGAATTAATTCGTTTCTAAGAGAACTACTGATTTTATATCCAAAGTAATTAATAAGCAGTCTAATTTTACAGCTACTCAAATGAGCTACTAAACATAAAGGTTGTGCTCCTTTCCCCACTGCTGTCCCTGGGAGTAACTTCAGTGGCTCCTGTATTTCCTGAGGTGTCTGTTTCAAGTGCTAAACTCTAGAGTTAAAATAAACACAGAGATCACCCAAAAATCAAGGAAATAAACCAGTAATCACTTGGGTCATTGCATGACAAAGCTGTGAGTTATTTTGTGGCAATAATTCTATTTACCCCAACATTTTGAAATAATTACTGGGCTTGATCTGGCCAATAGATAGATAGATACTGGATACCAAGGTTGTAGAATAAGCCTTCTTCTAAGCAAGACCCTCTCCTCATGGAGAACAACATAATCTAAAAAAATAGGAAGATGGCATATTACCCATGAGACAAAGTGGTTGAGGAGTGAGGAGGTTTTTCTTCTTTCAGCTCAGTATTTTCTTCAATCAAATGAAAATAGTGTATACCAACCCCACAGCAGTCACCTCAACAAGCTGACAAGAAGGAAGAAAAGTACTTTGGAAGAACCAAGTTCTTAGAACTCTGTTAAGCTTTAGCCGTATCATTTTTGTTAAATTCAGTGATGAACTAACCAACTACAGAGGAACTACCACAATCTTTGTTTAATTGCTGGCTATCCAGACACTTATGAAAAGAACCAAAAACTAATAAAGCGTCAATAGCCAAGGGATTTTATCTAGTAAGGCAGCCATTTGCATTTACAATGCTGTTTTTTTTTCTGACATACAGGCCCTCAGAGCATCTATCTTGAACTGACAAAATGGTAATGTTATGGATAGAATAAGTCCCAGGATGGCAAGACGAGAAAATAGATCCTTGAATAAATTAAAACATAACTATTTTCAGCAGCATCTCAGAATTAAAAAAAAAACTTTTTTCCACACACCTTGCATTTCATCCAATTCAATTTCTCCTTAGGTCAAACAGCCTTATATACACTTCACAGTTCAATGTATACTCCTGCTTCACTGTATAAATGTAGTACTCAGAGAATTAAGTAAGTCAGTAATGAAAATAAGAACAAATTAAATAGAACAGGAAAACTATTTTGTTCCGTGCAACAAAATCCACAGAATATATTAACAATCTAGACATTTATTTTAAAGTAAATACATGCTAATAGCAAATAACAAGAATTTTGTGGTTTTGTATTCTCTAGGTACCGT
Source organism: Pezoporus wallicus (assembly GCF_028554395.1). Lineage (NCBI taxonomy): Eukaryota > Metazoa > Chordata > Aves > Psittaciformes > Psittacidae > Pezoporus > Pezoporus wallicus. The sequence goes on along the minus strand of NW_026642992.1, from coordinate 831,649 downwards.
CTACACTTTGAGTTTCCCCTGCACACTAAGACTGGATTAAACACTCCACTGTGTCATTCACCTAGACAAGTTTCATGACCCTAAGTTTCCTGTAAGTTTTCATCCATTTTCAACCACAGAGTTAATTTTAATGTGTTCTAATATATTTTTCTTCAATATTAGGTCTTCCAAAATCTCCCTCTGACATTTAAAAAACAGTTTTGTTTTAGAAAGTTCTTAACATTGGACAAGATTAGATTAATATTTGTTGAGAAGCTACACATTGTCCAAACAGTGTAAATATGCTTCTCTTGTTTTTTTTTTTGTGTTCTGTTTTTGTTTGCTTTTTAATTGCCACTGCCATTCTGTATGATTGCATGCTTGGATGTGCCTATGTGCCTATAAGTAATTTCTGTGTCTAAACTGTCTAGATCCTAGCCCTAAATGTCAAATGCATCAAACAAGTTCCACAAAGCAAAGCATTTGTTAAATAATTATCACATTTAAATTTCTTAATTTTTCCCACTTCATTCTTGTATTTTAATGTTAGTAATCTAGAAGTCCTGATTTATCATTCATTATTCTTTTCCTCTTATACTCAAGCACTTGTAAGGTTTCCTTCCTCTTTACAGTGTGAGTTTTAATATAGCACTAATCACTTGACAGCGACACTGGTTATTTCAAATATCCTTATTTCAAAAGGAGAAGTACTACAATGACTGAAAGTTGTTTTATGCAAAACAAGAAAAATTTCAGACTTGATGACAAAATTGGTATGTTCAAGAAGGAATCATGAAAATTCTTTGTTAGAAATAGAACACAGAAACAGGAGAGAAAGAAATAACAACGGTCCAAAATTAAAAGACCTCTAAGCTCGTAATTTTCCTTTCCATAGTAATTTTCAGGAAAAATAATAGTATCAGGAAAAAGATATTTTTCCACTTGTGGGTAAGGAGGAAGTATGAGGCAAATATACAGAACTAGTACACATTTTTTTAACCATCTCTTACTCAGATTTATCTTGCTTTATATCTTCTTTATAAACTGAGTGCAGTGCAGAAGACAGAATTTAAGAAGATAGAAAAAATGCTCAAATCTACTTAATACTGCCTATTTTCCTGACAACAACTTCATTATGAAATTACGCAATTGTTCTTGGAAGTTTCATATTTCCTATTAAAAAACATAACCAAGAACAGATATTTTACTGCTCCACTTTTGGAAAAATTCTCCATATAGCTCACTTGAAATGAAAGTGACTGTAAATGGCATGAAGGAGTTCTTAGGTGTCTCTCTAGACTGAAGTCCTGATCAGTAAGAGTCAGGAATATGACATTTTCATGACTAATTCCTTCATGTCAGTGCATTACTGGTTCCTAAATTGCCAATGTCTTAGAAAAAAAAGAGTGCCACTGCTCATTAGAACTGTTTACCTGAGCAAGGGTTACTATTGATGTTCTCTGATAGCCATTTGCAAATACATAGCTATTCATGTAGGTATATATATGTTATTATTTTCATAAGAAAAGTCATACCACTAACCATTCTGTTGCTACTGCCAGAAATAAAAGCAGACTTCATAAAGGTGTGCAATTCACTGTGACAATCATGTCTTTTCAGTATGATGAGAGAATGACATTTAGAAGATGCCATCACCTTTCACTGATTCCCCAGCTTAATCAGGAAAAGGTAAAGATGGCAACATCCTTTCCTAGCTTTCAGAAAGGCATTCAGTCTGAATCAACCAGCAGCCAAGTACAGTTTGGTACCACACAATTTGCACTGACCTACACATTACTGGCAAATCAGAGGGGTGTGACTGTTGGCTGGACCATTATCACCATTGTTGAGTATTTTTTCTTTTGGAGAGGTTGCTTCTTAATTGTCTTGCAATTTCCCAACTGTGATTTTGATGCAGGGATTTGGAATATGTGTAGAAATATTTCCTCTAGGCCAAAATCTGGCAAGCAAAACATGTTAGGAAAAGAATAGGTAAAATTCACTGCAGCTACCTGAAAGACATAAACTACCAAACCCTTTAGCAGAATAGCTCTCTTGAACACCACCCACTGGAACACAGCTAGGGTAACATCTCCCACTCACTGATGTTATTTTTTATCGGCCCACAGCAGCTTTATAAGGGCATAAAAATTCCAGAACATTTTCTTGTGACATTGAAAACATCTCAAAAAAAAAAAAACAAACCCAAGCTTTTTCATAATCTTTGTCCAGTATGTCAGTAAGCTTATACAGAAATTTCCAACATATATACTGGCTCTATGCGAAGAGGGAGAAAAAGAAAGGAGTAGCCAGCTATTGACATTTGAAATTGAAACACCAGTAGAAATGCCAAAGCCTGCCTCCCATAAATATAAAAGACAGATTCTGTTTTTTTAGTTACCAGTAGAAAACCCAGCATACTTTCAGGTGAAATACCAATACCTTTTTAGTTATATGGCATAGAATCATAGAATGGTATGGATTGAAAGGGACCTTAAAGATCATCTAGTTCCATGGGCAGGGACATCTTCCACTAGACCAGGTTGCTCAAAGCCCCATCCAGCCTGGCCTTGAACACTGCCAGGGATGGGGCAGCCACACCCTCTCTGGGCAACCTGTGCCAGTGCCTCACCACCCTAACAAGAAAGAACTTCTTGCTAATACCTAATCTAAATCTTCCCTCTTTCAGTTTAAAACCATTCACTATTGTCCTTTCATTACATGCTTTTGTAAAATGCTCTTCTCCAGCTTTCTTGTAGGCTTCCTTTAGTTACTGGAAGGCTGCTCTAAGGTCTCCTGAACTTTCTCTTCTCCAGGCTGAACAAGCCCAGCTCTCTCAGCCTGCCTTCATAAGAAGGGTGCTCCAGCCCTCTGGCCATCTTCGTGACCCTCCTCTGGACTCACTGCAACAGGTCTATGCTCTTCTTATGTTGGGGGCCCTCAGAGCTGTACACAGTACTGCAGGTGGGTTCTCACAATAGTATAGGGGTAGAATCACCTCCCTTGACAAGCTCATGTCTCTGTTTCATAGTTCCATGTTTTGACTCCTCTTTGAAACCTACAAAAAAGGCCAAGGGAGTTAATTTGGGATACACTTTTACCACACAACATATTTGTTGCTTTCGAGGCTTTCAGAAATCATACGAAGTAAAATTAAACATATTTAAATGGTATGTGGTTTGATAAATATTTACACTCAGTCTGAGCAGTAATTCTCTTTTTTAAGTGCATATTTTATGCAGATAACACTGTTCAGTTTCTAAAAGCAATGTTGAGAAAAGTGTTAGTCTGGTGTAATATAATATAAACAAGTCCTCAGCTCCAAGATAAACAAATAAGCAGGACAACAGTAGATATTGTCACTCATGAGAAGCTAGGCCATTTTAGTACGTAAACATGAAGTTCAAGGCCACATAAAGCTTTTTAATGATGCCTATAAATCAATTTCTAAAAAAGTCCTATAGGATGAGAGTAAGCAAAAAATTCTTTATGTGAAAAAAAAATACTTTAGATTTTTTCTAAATTCTTAATGCTTTAGAATTTAGAATTCTAAATTCTGAGTCTATAACTAAACTTGTTTAACTTAACTGATTCTCAGTTCAAGAATCAGAGAATCTCAGTTCAAGTCCAGAGAAGGGCCACGAGGATGATCAGGGGACTGGAGGATTTCCGGTATGAAGATAGGCTGAGAAAGTTGGGTCTGTTCAGCCTGGAGAAGAGAAGACTGCGTGGAGACCTCATAGCAGCCTTCCAGTATCTGAAGGGGGCCTATAGGGATGCTGGGGAGGGACTCTTCATTAGGGACTGTAGTGATAGGACAAGGAGTAATGAGTTAAAACTTAAACAGGGGAAGTTTAGATTGGATATAAGGAGGAAATTCTTTCCTGTTAGGGTGGTGAGGCACTGGAATGGGTTGCCCAGGGAGGTTGTGAATGCTCCACCCCTGGCAGTGTTCAAGACCAGGTTGGACGAGGCCTTGGGTGATATGGTCTAGTGTGAGGTGTCCCTGCCCATGGCAGGGGAGTTGGAACTAGATGAACTTAAGGTCCTTTCCAACCCTAACTATTCCATGATTCTATGATTCTATGATTCTAAATAACCTTAATGTTTTAGCCAAAAGAATATATAAAAAAACCCACATTTAATTTGTGTTTAAATCTGCTTTAGAAAGACACTTAGAATCAAATATTTCAGTCACAGCTGGAAAAACTGTCAAAACTACAAGCAACCGAAAGATGATATTACAATAAAAAAATCAGTGTGGAATCTCAGTTGTTGTCATTTCTGCTTGCATTGCCTGTAATCTCAAATACTTAGAATCAGCATTTTGCTTACTCTCTCTCTGCGATTACCCATCACTATTTAACAAAAATGCCTCAGTTTATATGACCTGTTTGTCAGAAGAAGTATAAATGAAAGTTCGAACAAATTACTCAAAATGTACCAAATAAATTAGTTATAAAGTTTGTGAGTGGTGTTTTGCTTTATCTTATGCAAATACTGGACTGTCTCACAAAACACCTATAGCCTTAATAGGAACTTATCTTATGTAAAGACCCATAGTTATTATGACTTTTAAAAGAGTTGTAATATTTAAATTTCTTTACCTCAAAAGGGTGTCAGGCCCTGGATAATCAAGGTCTCAGTAACGACGCTCAAGGCTTGTGAGACAAACACCACCAGTGAGTGGTAAGGCAGCAGCATTCTTCTACTTTAAAGACAGGCTTTTGTCTCCAGGGAGCATGGGGAAATTTATGTGACCACCAAAGACAAAAGCATAATTAGGGAGCATGGGGTGGGAGAGCACAAGTATAGAGATAGTAAGTAAGTAACAGTAAGAACAACAAAAAAGTGAATTTATAGATCAGTTAAGAAAACAAACAAAACAAACCAAAACAAAAATAACACCAAAAAAACCCACCAAAATTAAAGATAGTGCTGTTACATAAGTATGTTACTAAACATGATGAGTTTGATGAAGCTTTAGGTGAAAATGAGAAAGAAAAATAGGCAATACTTCAGCACCAGGAGAAGGGATCTTCAGCAACACAGTGGAGAAATAAGCAGAATGTCTTTTATTCTCTATTTTTAATGATAACTACCCAAAAAATTTTATATGAGAAACGATTTTGAACAAAGAAGACCTTTCCAAACAGATCATATGATTGGTTGTACTAGACAGACTCATTTATCTCCATTGGAGGAGGACAAGACCTTTATAATTCACTTGTGGCTTCATTGCTTGTGAATTATGAGTCTTGCCCCCTTACTAGTGGGCACCAATCTGTTATCCCAGAAGAATGCTGTTGCTGTTATGCAACTTTTTTTTCTGGTTTATTTATATGTACCAGAAGATCTCTGTTCTTTCTTATCTGTACCTCAGAAACAAAAGCAAATATGCTTTCTTCTGACAAAGTAACTGTTCTGTTAACAACTAAGATAAGGGAAAATACCTTTGAAAATAATTAATCCTTTCTGGTTAATGAGGTGTTCTGGCATGTCAAAGGATGCCTTGTTCAGTTTTTTTGCTAATTGCTTAATAACAGCTCAAGGCAAAATGCCTTGAAAAGAATGTTACTTTTATAAAATTCAGAAACTGAACACTAAGTAGTAAAAGAGAGAAAGAAAGCAAAAGTGCAGGCTCCAAACTATTAGAATTACATTGGACAGGGGCAGTAAATAATTGACAGTCGTCATCTATCATTTCCTTGGTTATTCATGGGCTCAGATTTAGTCCTTTATATCACTGCTATGTAATCTTGTTACATCACTTGCGCTACTCAACTCAAACATTAATATGTCTGCTAGTGGCATGTGATACACACTGGCTTTTCAAAGATATCACAGGCTGCTGATCTGCACCAGTCAAGAGCAATGTAATTGACATTGGCAGACAGAAATATTACCGCCAGACTGAACAGTGTAAATAATAAAAAAAAATCCTCCAACACTGCACAGAGAAATCTCCATAATTAGAGAGAGATCTCTTCAATCACACCCACTGAACATCACCCTCCTGAATTAGAAAAGTGATAGACTAAATGGAAGGGTTCAATTCAATCATACTTAGCACCTTCAGTGTTTTGATTATATAGAGCTACGGAGCAGGTGTGTGGGTTACAGTCAAGAGAAACAAGATTACAAATAAGTAGTTCAGATTTTACTTTTTTTTCTAGGTTTAAACACCTGTAAGGGAGGCCCAGCAACTTAGCCAAAAGTACAAATAATTAGCAATAAGGCAAGACTAAACCCACTTAACTTGTTTCCTCTAGTGCCATGCCAATAGTATGAAGATACAGTGAACAGTCTGTAAAATTTATGAAGGGGAAGAGCTGGAAATAAGAGTGGGGTTAAAACAGAATGGCTACCTTGTGCATCAGAGAAGTTTGCAACAAACTTAGCTAGCAAAAGAGATAATTGAAAGTTAAAGTCAGTTCAGTGTTATACACCACCTGCAGCTCTGTTGGACTGGTAGAAATAAGTATGCATCAGTGTGTAAAGAGCCCTAACCTAAACTCTGAACAGAAGGTGTGTCATGTTTGCTCCTAACTTGAGAAAGTACTGATTCACATTACTGGAAAAAGGGGCAAGAATGGAAAAAGAAGAGAGACATTGATGTATTCATCATTGATAAGGAAAAGCAGATACCAGAAGTATAACAGACCCCACCATCAGCTCAGTGAGGCACTCAGACCAATTCATCTTTCAAGTGAAGAAGGATGATTCAAAGAATGAGTTGAAGATGAGAAAGTGCAATGGATTGTGAGGGAATGGAAAACAAGTGGAGAAAAGGAAATGGAATATAAGAGAAAATTAAAACAACTTTCTATGAAAGGAAGTAACATATTATGTCTCCCCTGGATTGCTCAGCACTGAGGAATGTTCCTATGATTCCTACCTCTCCTACAGAAGTCGAACCATGATTTTCCCTTGATTTTAGGTGGTGAAAAATTTTCTCCTCTCTCGCAGCTGGTATTGGCTAAATACTACCCCTAGAATCTCTCATTCAGAAAACAGTTGCACTCCAAAATGTCATTATTTATTTCAGTACAATTGCTACAATACATGTGTTACTAAACACCAAGATCAGCAAATGGATTAATACAGTTCTGTGTGAGACTGAGCAGGTTCACCTGTGTGACGTGCTGAGAGAGCTCTATGCTTCTGGGGAAAGAAAATGGGGGAAAGAAACTCATACCATTGCCAAACACAAATTTATGTCTTACTATAAATAAACTTGACACACTGCCAAATATAGTACACAAACCTTTGTGTACAAATATTAATTACATAGTTTTATAAGAATTGGTAACTCTAAATACCAGTTTTGAAGCCAGGACATGAAGATTTAACAAAGACAATAAGACCAAATCTATATAGTTTTAGAAAAGTGTCTAATATACGCTGGTGTTTATTTGGCCTTTGTTCTTTGATAAGTAACACTTTGTGTCTGCAAAAGCTTTTCTTTCTTTTTTTTTTATTTAATTTTTATTTATTCTGAATTACAGCAACTACTAACCCCATAATTCTAATTTTAAGGCTCTGGGGCTACTTTTGTGATGGTATGTTGTACTGATACTGTCCATGATATCACTATGTTATCACATGCCATGCAACCTGTATCCTAGGATCTATAAACCATATTCTATGATCTGGAGTGTAAAACAATTATGCTAAAAGCAGTTACCATATTAAAATAAACATTGGAATTCAAGTTCAATGCTAAAACCCCACGATATTCTGAATTTACATTCCCCTACCACCCACAATTATTTCCCATATTACTAAAAATTTGCTATATTTCTCTTTTCCTTGAACAATGCTGGTTTTGGTTTTGCCTCCTCTATGTTGTTACTATTTAATAAGAAAATCATGCAACCCTTGTAAGATTCACATTTATACAAAGTGACTTAATAAACAAAGTCTGATAGCCTTCAGTTTCCAATGACATCCTGAGGTAAATACAAATTAAGACCTGTCCAATATTATGGATATTGAGCATACACAAGCATGAAGTGCTTTTCTTTTGTTCCATAACCAGCAAAATCTGAATACAATAGAGCAATCTGGATAAAAGCAAATCTCAAATATGAGCTACATTCCAATAAATTCCTGACAGTGACAGGGTTTTTTCAATATTTTAAGGCACACAGTAACATATTGTGGGGTGTTTCTTTGCTCATTTACACTAACCAAATAAGCAATCTGTGAAAAACAATATCATAAAGCAGGAATGATTCTGGCATCATATATTTTTCCTTCAATCATGTAAAAATTTTATGTCTCTTCCTCCAGCACTCTGCTTTTCTGAAGGGCACAGAGTGATTCCTAACCACACATTTCTTCATGAGGAAACTCTACAGACTAAATGGACAAAATATAAAGGCTTGCAAAAGATAACTTGTGCTCTGCATGTTTACCTTTCTGGATTAATTCTGTAGGCCTTAAAAAAAAGATAATTATCTTTATAGAAGACTTCATGTTAATAGTCCTTCTGTTGGAGCCACTGATAATGACAGGTGAATGAAAAAGCTGTAAAAAAAGTCAAAACTAAACAAAAAAACTCCTCCATGCCCCCCCCCCCCCAAAAAAAAAAAAAAAAACCAAAACCCAAGCATAACAATGTGGTGTTTCTTGTTTAACTAAAGGTATTTTGACAGTTGCCAGACAATTCAACTACAGTCATCTTATCACAACCTAATATACTTTTACACCTGACAGTGGATAAATACACTATTAACAGTCACCTCTGCTATGATATTAATTTTGCAAATTTGACTTGAATTTTGTATATTGGCATATAACCCTTACATTTTGTTTGTGTGTTTAAATAAACAAATAAATAAACACAAAACTGCAACCCTAAAAAGAAAACAACCACAAAACAAATATGACGATTCTTTACATAATTATTCTAGACATGTCCAATCAGTTTATTTGGATTTAGATTTATGGGGTGAGAAAGTGTACAAGGGAGGACTTTTCATGTCTGCACTTCAGTGGAGCCAGGTGAGGAGTCCATGTGCAGCAGAGGTCCTCAGGCCTTCCCAGTGGGAGTCACATTCGAAAGACACTTGGTGCTTTGCAATTCGGCAGGGTATTGCTGTTTCCTAGATGTAACTACAGGAATACTTTGAGACCCAGAAACTGGCCACTATGTTGTTGAAAGGAATTTTTTACATGTTTACCATTATCTCCTTAAGAATATCATCATAAAGCTGAGACTTGCCATTGCAATAAAGATGAACGTCACTCTTTAGTGCATGTTTCAAAATAAATGGATTATATTAACTGATGTACAATTCCCCTCTCTCTCTGATTACTTGTAATTTGTACATTCATAAAACCATAGATTAGTAATAACATCTATCAATCTTTTCCCCTGAAACAGTTTGACGCTAAGTACTAGAGATCACAGAGAGTTATAATGAAAACACTGCTTACAGATAGTATAAAACCACAATTGCATTTCACCCTCAAGGATTTAAAGACTACTACCAGCTTACACACTATCTCATTTTCCCAAAATAGAGCAAAACAGCCTTTGAGCACACACAGAAGAGACCACTAGTGTCCCTTGATGAATTCCTGCAAGTTGTATGCACCATTGCCTTCCGTCAGTCTGCTTATGCGCATATGCTTCCCTGACTTCCCATGTCACACACAATGAAAAAAAATAATTCTAAGGACTATTATATAGGTTGTAGCAATTCCAACAGAAAGTCACTCCTGTTTTATATTATTAATTGCAATATATTTGAAAGAAAAGAAAGTTGGATGCTATGGCTCTGCCAACAAACTCAGTCCAAAAGGAGATGTCTCTGTGAGATCTGCAGTACCAAGAAATACCAGGCTACAGGTATTGGGTGCTTTCTCCCACCAAAATACTTTGATTGACAGACTCATAAAGGCTGCATGAAATCTATCACCAAAAAACCTGACCTGTAGAGAATATAAGCAGCTCTGAGCATCTGCCACAAGAGCATTATGAAAGACCGAACACCTGGAGCAGCACACACACACTGCATTGTTTAGAGCTAAATTGTGTTAAAATTGCTTGTTGTTTCCTTTCTTTTTTGTTACCTCTTCCAGTGTGTAGATTCTACTGATAAGTAAAGCCTAAATAAAGCACCATAGAACCCTGAGGTGAAGCATCATAGTCCGGACTTCAGAGGATTCAGCCAGTTGAGTTCTCCTTCTCCAAGCACAAATCTGGGACATTTTTATTTTCGTAGGCTGAAAGACAGACAGGGCAGATTCTTCCCCTTCCCCTATATATTCCCTTCAGCAATTAGACCAGACTATATTTGAAACAGGATAAACTTCCTTAAGGAAAATACTAGAAAATCAGCAGTAAAGTAGGATGTCTCAGTTTCTTACCTCAGTCAAAACCCCACAGTTCATTAGTTAGCAGTTATGTATTCTCAGTGGTGGAGTAAAGATGTGAGTGAGCTAACAGGCTACAGCACAGTTTAAAACTAGTAACAGCTGGAATATTTATTGGGTTAATCAGGTCAAAGCAGCCTGCCACCCACAACTTCATTAAATGTCATCTTTGCCATTAAAAACAAATCCTAGCTTGACTGCAGGGAGTGAGGGGATGTCTCCAGCACAGGCAGAAGCAGCAGCCTACTTTGTGTGTTGACTTTCTGTGTGCGAGATATATAGTCAGCATTTCTAATGAATCTGCTTGGAGCGGCTGAAATATTATGATTTATAGCACCTTCCCACTTTCTATCATAGCATTTTATTAGATGGATGGGAAGTCAGTAGTAATGAGGTTAGGAATGAGAAAACATCCATCAAGCTTGGCTGCATCTTCTCAGAAAAGACAACACACTATCTTGTATGTCACAGGCAGTGATCTAGGTCACAATGGTATAAAATGTGTGATTAAAACCAAACATTTGACACTAGATAATAGGCATCTAGTTAAAAAATAGCTCTAATGTTCCCGACTTTTAATTAAACCCAACTCATAAATATGCACTGTGGCAAATATACTGCAGAATGGGGTCTTGTTTATGTTTCACTACATAACAATTATGTCCAGAACAAACCCTTTATTTCACTACATGCTGTTCTTAGGCAAAAGAGAGTCTAACAGACAGTCTAAAATAGGAATGCTAAGCCAGTGGTATTAAGCAAGCACACAATTATCCCATCCACTTCAATTGCTTGCTCTCCTTCTCACACTTGCTACTGAAGTTATCAATCTAAAATAGAGCACCCTTAATCATTTTTAGCAATCTTTCAAGGTACCTTTGATTGCCTTTGTAATAATGGAGAGGGGGTGCTCTTATATGTGCAATGGTAGTGCACTCTAAATCTATTCCTTTAACAGGTTATCCTTTTCTGTGTGGCTCGTTTACAGAAGATTTTTTTTAAGTAGCTTTGAATAATGTGAAGCTGACAAATTTGTGTACAGAAGCCAGAGACAGTATGTAGGCACTTGTTCAGCAAGATATTTAACTCTGTGCCTGACTTTAACACATGAGTCATCTCACAGAGTTTAACAGTCAATTACCCATTGATTGCTAACTCAACAATTGATCAATAAAGGAGTAATCCAGTTCCCTCTTGGTTTCAAGAGGCAACATCCTCATGCTGAATTTAAAGGCCTTGGGGTCAAGTTCTGTATGTTGGGGAATTCTTACTGCAAGGAAGGCAATGGGAGGTTTTCATTGCCTTAGATTACAGTGCAGCAGGATATGGAACATGCTGCAGTATAGCTGCTCAGGGTTTCACTCAGTGGGCTGTGTAGCAAAACAAGGCCTTCTGATCTCTTTGCTTTATTACAGGTGGAGGTTAATGATCCAAGCATATTAATCTCTACTTATGGGAGGAAATAGCAAAAGGTAAGAATTTCTGTCTTTAACGAGATTATTCTGATCCACTAAATGAGGTATGTCAATATCAGCTTACTTGTGAATAAGAAAAAACCATGGACCTGATGGACGTGCTGCAGTGGCTAAGTACTTTGACTTAATCTCTTCACTGTTTTCCATTGTAAATTAAATAATGTTTATCACATTAGAGTCTTGAAAAACTATTTTACACGAGTGTTGAGACAAAACTCATAGGAAATGTCATTTGAGGGGTTTTTCCCACTCTTCAGAAACACACTGAATCTTCCATTTTTAAAGCTTCACAGTGAGAAAATGTGGCATTTTTATAATGACACAACTTGGTAAACATTGTGAGTTTCCTAGTGGGGATGAATCATTGTATTTTATAATTTGCCCAGAATACTTGCCAATTTGAGACTTCTGCTGTAAAATGCCATTTTTTTCCCCTCTAAGGAGACCTTTGATGGATTTGCTAGTGGCCTCCAGGAAGCTGAATAGTTGTATGGTGCTTCTTCTGTTTCCACCTGCTACACTGAAAGATGATCATAAATACAAAGATAGGTTTCAAAGATGACTTTTGCCTATAATCAATGGCCATATTTATTGCTAGGCTTTTTTTATAGGCAGAAGGAGAGGAAATGGCCTTTCTTATCTTCAGAGCAAAGGCAGCTGGATCCATAATAAAAGAATCTTTCAAAGAAAACCTGTTAACTCACTTCAGAATATTAAGGATGATTTCTATAGAAGCTATTGCTCCAATGTAAAGTGCTAATTGTTCCTATTATGCTTGGTGAGAAGAGTACATGTAGAGTTCCGTCCTAAACAACAACCCAAAAAAATACACTAAAATTCGCTGACCTAGTTAATTTCACTATTAGTGTTCTGCCAGTCATAGTCCTAACACAGCCCTTTCTAATATCAGCCTTTGAAGTGATTTGTCTTTTCTTTCATGTCACCACTTCATATTTGTTTTAAAAGTTAAAATATTTTCAGTAGTTTCAACAAATTGTTGAAGTCTCATTAGACAAAAATGGTAGCATTAGTAACCAATCTCTGTCACATGTTCTGGTGAAATACCTCTTTATGGTATATTTAACAGCTTCTTATTTACAATGAATTATAAAAATGGGATTAATTTTGCCTCAACAAGAAAAGATAAACTTGAGTGCTAATAAAAGGTGGGCTGTGGTGCCACCTAAGTGCATCAGTAAGACTTTGGTACAAAATCAAAATAGTGTTTTTTGAAGAAACAAGTACTGTGCAAATACACCATGGTCTGCCTACTTGCGGTCATCATAATCCTTCCAGAAAGAGATTTATTATGCTGTATTTTATTATGCATCCATTTTTCAGTGGAATAAATTACATGCTTCTTTTTCTGTGTTAATATTGCTGGCAACTATGACTGCTGCTGTACACTTCCTTGGAAGCACATTTTATACAGTGCAAATTAAGCAGGAGGTGGGAATACTGGCAAGAGGATTTCAGTATCTCAGCTAAAGGTCAATATGACTTCCAACAAGCCAGCATTTATTTAGTAATGGATCTTATATTCAGTACTGTGTTCGAGCCCACCTTCTGCTGAGGGAATTGAATTATACAGTCTTCTGAATGACAGCAGGTGCTGTCAAAGGAACCATCTTAGTATTTAGGAGACAGCTTAAAATAGTCATAAAGCATGTGCGTGACCTCGTCCGACCAAGGTAGCTTTTGTACATTTTTTTTTTTTTTTTTTGAGTAGTGTTAATGTTTCAACATTGAACTAGTACAATTTATACATTGACACTTTGTCATTAACACTGTACATAAGGCTTGGTTAGTAATAAAGCTTGATTAGTAATGGTAGCTTCTCTTTTCACTCCCCTTTCTACAGACAGCAAGAAATTCTAAACGATCACAAACTACAGCAGGTCAGGTAGATCAGATGTCTTCTAGCATCCAAGAAAAAAAGCTAATATTTTTTTTCCCAAAGGTTATTCAAAAAATAGATGCCAATTTCATTTTTCTCTGCTAAATTTATTGCTTCTTAGTGTTCAAATTAGATTTTCACTTAGCTTTCTTCACATACTGCCATGAAAGAACTACTGAGACTTGACTGATGACTTTATAAATGCGTAGAAAGAGACTGAATGAGCAAGGCAAGGTCTGGGTTGGTCTTTAATATAAGGCTAAATCCTGGCACTGAATGGAATAGAGACGTTTTAGCTTTTAGAAGAGAACATGTAAGTAGTTATTCACTTGTTTTCTTATATTTCAGTAGAAACATTCATTCCTTGCTCTTTCTAAACTTGGCTACCACTGAGAAAAACAAACAGTACTGAGACTTTTCCACTTATGAATTTCAGTAGACATATCTCACCGGAGTTGTGTTCAATGACAACAGAGAGACATCTGTCCCTTTGGAAGCTGAGATGCAAACTCGTCTGTCTTCCCCTTCATCACTCTTGCTTTTTTTTTCTTCTGCCCCTTTCTGGACTCTGCACATTTAGACAGTCCTTGCTCATCAGGTAGATTCCCTTGCCATCCAACACTTGCAACTTTAATCTCATCTTTCAAGATCATTCCCAAATTCTTCACAGTCTGCAAGAAGAAACTTCAAAAGCGTCATTTCTCCCCCTGTGCCAAATTCAGACATGAGGAGAATTAATTGTTTAAATTCATCTCTTCTGAAAGTCACCATCCCACTTTAATTTTTTTCAGTCCACACAAATTCATGCAGTTTCTCAAAGGAAACCCTTATTTCTTTGCTTTTTAATTTTACTATTAACTGGGCTGAAAACAAAACTTTCAATTTTTCCCATGAGCCAAAAGAGGAATCATTTCATATTTACTTATTTCCTTGCATCTGCTCAGTGACCGTGGCATTTCTTCTCATTTTATCATTGCTAATAGAAGAGCACCATTTTTTCTCAGCAGCATTTGACACTTTGAGGACAGGTCTTTCATACAACATGCCTGGCCAGAAGGTGAGGTGTTCCTGTTTCACTAGACTGCATGGCTTCCCAGGATACCACAAATTCTGCTTTATTAGAAAGTTTCCAAGCAGCTGCAATTATAACCCATAATTTTATCACCTGTATTACATGATGTGGTATTTATCCTAGCCTTCTGGAAATCACTAATTTAAAGAAAGAGATAGTTCCTGCCAAGCTTACTCGTGACTTGGACCTAGCTCTTATCTAAGAAAATTAACTCATGGCTGCCTGTCTTTACTCACATAGTCTTCACCGATCTCTTCAAGGTTTGAAGCACAAGTTATCCAAGCAGTGAAGAAAATTAAATTTTCCAGTTATTCACAACTGGAAACTTCATGCCTCTCTGGAACAAGTCTGTGTCAGGGCAGCTTCCTAAAGGAGTGCATGAAGGCTCTGTAGTTTATGCAAAGCACCATGCGTGCCAAGGGTTTCCCAGTACACAAGCAAAAGGACCTGTGCTTCTGAAGATCACTGTGTTTGTGTTTTTGATTGCTTGTGTCTCTCACTATGTGCCTTTTATCTCTATCATTTTGAGACAACAGATGAAATCAGCAGCTGATTACATTTAGCAAGGCTATGCCCAGTTTGCAACTGCCAACAAAAAAAAAGGTTAGAGGGCAAAACAGTTCACTGCATATTAATACAATATTGAATACTAGCACCAAAGCACAGATTTTAAACTGATTCCTATATAACTGTGATGGACATTAAATGTGCAATTCTTTTACAGAACTCTACTTTTATGTTCTGGTATATGAGGTTGTACCTACAGACACAATAGAATACTTAATGCATAATGTTACTTGGACACCTGCCTGCCTATAAAAGTGCTTTCTGAAGGATAGCAGAGCAGCTCCTACAAGTGCACCAGCAAGCACAGAGCTGCAGAGCATGATGCCCTTTGTTAGGCATGGGGATTGATCATCATTAATATGAGGCAGGAATAAAAGGAATACTTGAAATTCTTAGTCTGTACTTCTGTTGATCATAACAAAGGCATCAAC
The DNA here is from genome assembly GCF_028554395.1 of Pezoporus wallicus. Lineage (NCBI taxonomy): Eukaryota > Metazoa > Chordata > Aves > Psittaciformes > Psittacidae > Pezoporus > Pezoporus wallicus. The sequence continues at coordinate 815,842 of NW_026642992.1, read as the reverse complement.
AAATCCCAGGCATCAACGAACCCCAATCATGAGGTGCAGGTATTTTTATTTTCTAAATTTGCAGAAGCCAAGACAATTTATATCACTAAGACAGAGTTAATTGCCATCTTTTCTATCCCACACATTCCAACAAATTCTTCCAGAGATCTCCTATGAGACGCCTAATACTCAGAGTGTAATGTTGCAATGTATAAACTTTTGGACTCCTAAAGACTAGATTAAAAATTCTCAACTTCTACAGTCCCTAAAAATGTGCTCTCGATGGTGCACTAAGATCAATATGAGGGGGAATTTGTATTTTTGCAGATAATGGTTTTAAAAGACAAGTAGCAGAGGTAAGGGACATTTTTATCTGTAAGCCCTAAGGATATTTCAGGAAAAATGCCTGTTAAGAGGATGACATCACCATCAGCAAACAATACTAAGACTTTTGTTTTCACAATAATCTTTTAGCGGGAGACAAGAAGTAAGAGATAGGGCAGGATCTTCCTTGCAAGAAAACTAGGTTTCTCTAAGTGTCACTTTCCTAACAAGAGCCCCTACAGTGCCATTGTGTTTACTTTCTTTGCACAGAAAAGCTAAACAGCCAGAGCACTGGTGTACAGCCCTTCAACTATTGAGATATTGAATTCTGATCTTTAATAAGCCAACACTGATTTACTTCACTGCTTCTGTTTGCTTAGTTAAGCTCCACCGGCACAGGAAAAGGCACACATAATTTAATCAGATTGCTTTTTTCATTTGATTTTTATTAATGCAGCAAGCAGGCATTGAGCTCAGTGAATTTGCTCAGTTCTCACCACTGGAATACCCCTTCCTCCCTCAGACTGGAAGATTCAAACAACTGTGAAAAATTGCAAAAGAGTAGAGGAGCTTATGTGGAAATAACATGAGGTCCATTTCAATAGGACAGGCTCTCCTTTTTCAATATTGCATTAAAAGCATGTTTTGTGGAATAGAGAACAGAGTATTTAAAGAGAGCACTGAACTGCTCTCATTTCAGTGAGGCTGTGATAGACACACAACTCTGTTTTCTGCTAAAAAAAAATAAAAATCCCACCACTGTAGGACTCAAGGATATCTATCCAGTTGCTTTATGGCATTCAGCACCCAGCACAGCCAGCTGTTCTTAGCATTCTCCTCCCATCTAGATAAATGTAGTACTGTTGAGCTGTCACAACTGGAGACCTATAGATTTTCTTACCTTTTGTGGCTGGCAGTTCACAGCACTGTTTGCCAAGTCTTTCCCATTTATTTCAGGGTCAAACCTTCAAAAAGGCACTTGCACTCAATTCTCTGTACAGAACTGTCATGGTGATTTTAAGAAACAACTTTAAAATAAAGCTGAGCATCATGTAAGGGTAATTCCACACTGTATTTTTCATAAGCTCTGAAGACAGTTGAACTTTGTGTAGGGGAGAGCTGTTGAAAGTCTTAGAGATTTCATTGCTCAGCTTCCATTTACTTGTTTTCCCACCAGCTTCATTTATCCTACTGTGTCAGTCTAACTCTTATCATATTTGATTGCATTTCATTTTGTAGTGTAAAGACTGAATTGACACATACATAAATGTTATGAACATGAACATTATATGATTTTAAAAGTCTTAACCTCTCAGGAACATCTGTGTGATCCTATTTTCAATTACAATATCATAGTGCCTGCCTTCATCAAGGGATAAGCAGCCCATCCACATTTTCCTTTATTGTCAAAAGAACACACAAAGCAGCAATGTTATTTGTCAAAATTATACTTCCTCTGTGATGGCATATTTTCACCTTAATGCAGAAATCTCTCAGGATAATATAGAAAAGAAGAGGAAATTATATCTCTTTCTTTGTGTGGGTTGCTCTTTATCAGAAAAATAATGTTTGGAAAGTGGCATTATTATTATTAGAATAACAGAGTTTACTTTTCAAGTAAAACATGCACCTCCCTCCCAGGCTAGATTCCATTTCAAAGCTTCTAACTATGTTCAGAAACAAATATAGGCTAAGTATATTCTTTATCACATTTAACTCTATCAAGAGTTAGAAATTATTTAGTCTGTATTAGAATTGTAAGATGACACATCTCTATGTCTCTTGAAGATTTTTAACACAGGTCATGAACCTATTTTATTCTTAAGTCTATAGAGTTTAATTGCTAGCCTCTTTGCATGACAGACCTCTGCTTATTTTTCAATCCATAATTATTCTATTTAAAAGTATCTGTGGGCACATGGTATCCAGATCGCTGGGGTTTGTAGTAACTCTGCTTCCACCAAATCCATCAAGAGTTTTATTTCTTATTTCCCTGAGTAAGCATATTTAAAGTAACATTTCACTTTGGTCTATCTCCATGATTATCTTCAAAGAACTGAATGACAAGTAGACAAGATAAATAAAGGAAATATTTGTAGCAGTAGCCACAACTTTCAAACTTAGGAGAAAAAGAAAAATATATCTACTGAATATCCCACTACTTAGAAGTTTGGAGCACCCAGAGGCCCACAAAATCTTTTACTCTGATTTCATAAGACATTTTTTATGAGTTTCAAATTAAAACATTTACTGTTTCTTGAAGCATGAAAACAACTGTAAGTTACAGCATAACTTACACCCCCAATATTTTATCTTTTTTAATTCATAAAGTTATTAATTACTTGACATTATAGAACCATGAACACCAGGATTTCAGCATTTCAACATGCTAAAGATCACACTTGCAGATTGTCTTATATGTTTTTACCATAAATCATTCTGAAGGTGTTTCTGTGATCTAAGCCAATAATTACATAGACAAAGCTATGGTACCTGTCCATTATTTCAAATGAATATTAAAAAGAACCCCAAGTCTTATTTTTTGAAGTATGATGAAAGAAAGAAATAAAGCAGGAATGCAAGAACATTCACAAGAAAGACCAACACTGAACTTCATTATTTTCAGTTCCTTGATGTGTAGAACTTACCAAATGTGTGGTAGCATTGTCCCACAGAGTTTCTGAAATACCTATCCACGTGGGCTCAGCTTCATTGAAAATATGACATTAGACTGATTTTCATCTCAATGCTCCAGTTTCTTGAGTTTTACCTATAAAAGTAACAGCTGGGTTCTGTTAAATTTCTGGTTCTTAAATTCCACGTGAACCCAGCAACAAAAGGGTTTCAAAAACAACTTTTATAGAAGGCTGTACAGTGAACAGAATTCCAGAAATACTCAGTGCATACTATAATATATAATAAAATGAAAAAGAAAAAACAACTGCAAGCATTCTAGATTATTTTTTTACTCCATTGGAACACGGAGATCTTTCCAGAATGCATGTGATACCGGAAGAATCTTGTCAGCCAAGTTTGGGCATAAAACAAAGATGCAGAAAATACTTTTCATTTAACTCCTTTGACTCTTAATCCCTCAAAGAAGTCATCTTTACACTAGTTTATGGACATTATTTCAAACATGCCTATTTGCCAAAAAAAATGTTTCAGGTTTTGCTTATGTGTAACATTCAAGGGGAGGAGAACATGATGTGTCAACTCTTTGAGGAAGGTCTGAAACTATAGCATTTTTTTAAATAAAGCGCCTACAACACTTTCAGACGATTCAGTATTTCCCACTAAAACTTTTCAAACACATATGCAGATCTCTACCTGAAGGATTCCACCCTGGTGGCCAAATTGGGTGTTACAGCAAATACACATCCCTGGGTTTTGTGGCTGTGCACAAAGTAATGATAAAACTTTTTATGGTTGTTTTTTTTTAGTTTCTTTTTAAACACAGATTAAAAATTATTTCTTAAATTCAGTCTATTTTAATTATAAGAAACCAACATACACACTTAGATTTTCAGTCTTTAATACTCCGTTCCCTATGCAGCATCCATGTGCAGTCTCTCAATCTGCAATTCTGAGGAATAATCCCATACAAGCACAATATTAAATTCCGTGGTAAACCTGCTAAAGGAAGGTAGAAAATATTAGATTGCTGCAATTTAACAAAGATTCACCAAACGTGTCACCTGCTTTATAGCATGCCAGGTTTTGACACGGATAGGTACTTGCAATCTAAATGTATAACGTATCTAAGTACTAATTACCCACTGAGAAAAAAAAAAAAAAAAACCCACAAGAGTACCTTGAAATTTTCTTTATGGTAATTTGTAAGTAAATTTACAAAGCTGTGCACAGGGATCTATAGATAAAACCTGTTAGAGAATAAATAGCTTTGCACATTTTGTGCTTGCATACAGTGTGCAAAATGTACCTTTCCATGTTCTAGCCTGAAGTTCCAACGGCTGCTAATAACTAGGAAAGATGCTGAATATTCCCATTACCTCTAAAGTATGGTTTAATGATTACAGGGAAACCGTATATAGTACAAAATCCGAAAACTGAGAATATGCCAAAACTTTTTAGCTAAACACCGTATAGAAGATACTACTGGGGTGCAAAATAAAGTTAAAGGAAGATGAAGATAGGGGTGCCTTAAAATCCTAGTAGAAAGCAGATTACTAGAGAAAAAGAAAAGAATTGAGGCTTCTCCATTTTTTCAGACATTTCTGTATTCTTGAAAGACTTTTGTTTCCTCATCTATTCCCGCCCCCCCCCCCCCATTTCTTTCACTTCTGCATTTGTAATTTTAAGCCTATTATCTGATTCATGGTCTCCCTACCATTTCCCATTTCTTTCCTACATGAATATGCATTTTTCTTTCCTATAGTTTCTGCCTGAAATGGCAGGACTGTGTCTTGGATTTTCACTGAAGAAGTTTTCACAATCTGTTTTTCATCTTTCTTTTATGAACTTTTTTTGTTATTCTTTTCCAAAGCTTTGCTCTGCCAAAAATCTTCATTTCTCCTTCCTCCATGGGACACATATAATTTGTTTTTTAAGCTATGTCATCATTCCTCTACCCAAGATCTGTCTCTCTACATAAAACAACTAAAAAAATTCTATTCATTTGCATTAGAGCTCTCTCAAGTTTTTCTGCTTTGTTGAATAAGCCAATCTCCTGCCTCATGCCATGCCACCCACTCACTGGCTGAATTGTAATGGACCTTTATGTCAGTGCTCCTACTTTCAAATTAGTACAATTTCTTTATTTTCCTTCCCAATATTGCTACCACCTTGCTCTTTCATTCTCAACCTCTCTTTAGCACTATTTTCCACTCTCCAGCCCTTTCTCCCAAAGATTTTTCCTCTGCCCCACGCTCCTACCTTCTATCCTCTTCAAAACAGTGGGGTTTTTTTAACCTGTTTCTCCTTCTCCCATTTTCCTTCAACCCTCTGCAAGCCAGTTTGTAGCTATCCTCACCAGTGAAATGACTCTCACTAATGACATTTTATGAGCTACAATAAATAATTTAAGGGGTGTGTTAATAATGCACAGGAAAGGAGGAAAGGAATTGAGAGATACAGGAAAATAGAAGTTTTCAGCAGAGAACCACAAGAAGATTGAGATATACAAATACATTTTTCCTTATCATCTCTTTCCAGAGAAAAAGACTCATATGCTAAGACTGATATATACAGGAAGCAAGATTAAGTCTGATATTCAATAAATGAAGAAGTGGAAAAAGGTTCATAAAACAGATCAGGATAAAGTTACAAAGGAAAATCATAATCAAAACCAAGTGGGCTTTTCTCTAGTAGAGCTTGAAAAGAATGAAAATTGACTAGCAGCCTCAAGAAAGGGTTAGATTCATACTATTTAGGATAAGACAGGCAGCCAGAGATCATTATGCACTTTGAGTTCTTCTTATTTTTTAAGTCAATATTTCTCTCAGATACCACACACACTTGAATTGACAGCAAAAGTAGTCTGTTGTTTCATCAATACAAGCTGAAGCAGCTTGATTTAAAATTGCTATGTTTTTTCCGGTAGTAATTCAAGTATTTGAAAGCTATGTATGACTGTTTGCATTATGCTTCTGAGAGAGGATAATGAAATACAAAATAGGTACAGACTATTTTCTGTAGCACAGGAACCATAAAGAAGAACTGGCCATGTATTTTCCACAAAGTTCAAGATTTTCTATGGATAAATTTGCTTTTCTGGGAGGAAACTGAAGAGATTTTCCATGAGAAAAAAACTGAAACCACTGCTCTGAAAATGAAGGTGAAGTTTACAGGAGCCTCCCACAAAAACTGCTGGGCATGAACCAAGTTGCCAGCTCCTGAAAAGATGAAAGGCAAAACGGTTGAGTGAACCAATTCAGTCTTTGACTATCAACAAGGCTGGAAAATTCCTGCCAATATCTATCTGCTTACTGATTAGAGTTTTCCAGGTGGTCAGCCAGAAAATCAAGCAGAATGTTTCTCCCAGCATAATAATTTTCCTTAAAATCTCCACTAAAATTGTAGAAGTTTTGATGTTTTGTCCAAGGGCTAGTATTAATTCCCCTTGTTTCCTTAAAAAACAAACAAACAAAAAACCATCCAAACAAAAAAAACTAAGAAAAAACCAAACAAAAACTCAAACAAAACAAAAAAAAAAAAACCCAAGGTAATCTTCCCACTTTTGAGCCTTGAGATAGAGCAGCATTTCTCTTCCACTAGAGCAAGCTGTTTAAAAAAAAAAGGAATGCTTATAAAAAATTTGGTTTAAATTACTTCCAAATAAAACATGTCCTTCTTGTTAACTACAAATAAAATGTTTGTAGCAGCATGATTTGCCATACTTCCTGAATAAGATGTCCCTTTTTTTCACATACACACATGAGGAAAACTAAAAATACTAGCAGTTCTTAACATGGGTTCTTTGTGTAGCAATTTTGGGGTCAAACTGAGGCCTTTTCCCTTTCTCCATCATTCTGCAAGTTATTATCATACTGTGACATACGTGAACTCATTATATGTGATGTGAAATTTCTTAGTCCTGTGGTATGCCAGCTGGTTAGCTTGGAAAATAAGCTTTGTCTCAGCTGCTTCAATTTACTTAACCAAGTTGCATACTTACATAAAAAATAAACATTTTATATAATTTTGTGAGGTGGAGATCATGGTAAGGAAGTGCTTGCTAGTAATGTAAAAATTCTGAATTTTGTGATTCCTGCCGAAGTACCCTGTGAATGAGCAGTCTGAATGAATTCTATTACAAGAGAAGGTTTTGTTCTGAAGTTTCTAACTAATTGTAGTTCTAGTGTTTCTCTATAACCACATAGGTTTCATAGATCCATTTCTTATAAATATGTTACGTCAGGTTAATTAGTTTAAAGTAAAAAACTCATCATTAAACTTTGTGCATTTAGAAGCTCTTAATTTACTTCAAATTAAGTTCACTTCAGTTAAGGATTGAATTGAAATTGCCAAAATGAAATCCAATCTGAGAACATTATACAGACACACATGATGACCAGTTAGGAAATATGTATTGATGAAAATAAGAATTCAGAAAAAACGTAGCACATCTATAGGACAAACTAACTAATGGGAGTCAAGAACATCCTTCTTCTGTGAAGAAGCTATTCTCTGAACTGTATTAAACTCATAGGCTTTAAAATCTGCAGCCACTGAACAGAGAAAATAGATGGCAGTCCTGCACATGGTCTTCTTTTCCTGTTTATCTGAAAATTTAACATCTTGCTCGGGAAGCAAAGCTTCTTATCACCTGTGGTGTAGTTTTTGTTGAAGCTTGAGCATTAAGCCTTTTTCACCTTAGTCATTTCTGAGTGAGTGTATGTCTCCAACACAAGACAGGCTGTGCTCCTAACCAGGGCTGTCTAACTGAAATTACCGAAATCAGCTAAACCACGTCAACCAGCAGTGCAGGCAGCACAACTCGGCTTATTCCATCATATTAAACCTTACCAAAGGGAAACAAAAAATTAGTTTTAATCTGGGCTACTAACAAGATTGTTTTTTCTTCACTCCTCTACTAACCTGATCCAAGTTAGGGGCAATTTTTATTTTTATTATTTTCTTTTACCTTTGGTAACAGCATTTCAGCAGCAATTCAGCCACAGCACTTGGGATCTTCTGTGACATTATGCTCCATCCCTGTCTCCCACATCACAGCTACATGCTGCACTACATTAACAAGTTCTACAGTTCCCTTAACATTTCCGTATAGACACCAAAGGATATGTAAAAACATTAGCTTTAATCCCTTGAGAAATGTTTCATTGTAATCTGTTCCCAGGTGGGGTTCTGAACCACCACTGAGGAATAAATCCTAACTAGCTTTGATTTTTTTTCATATAGTCATATTATTAACATATATTAGTGTACTCAGCTTGCTTCTTTCTAACAAGATGCTCTGCAGAAGACTTTTTAAAAGCAGTTCTACAATAATCTTTATTATTTGAAAAGTTTCTATTCATAGGGTTTTAAACACTTCATTTTAAGAAGTCAGTTATGAAAAGGACAAATAATAAGATTTTTCTCAAAGTTTTTAAACATTTTCAACTTCTGTTATTTCATGCTATGTTTGAAACCATCATCTGCTTCTTTGTTTGCGCATGCAACATGCCCTGTGACAGCAACAGGGAGTAGTGGGATTTCTTAGACTCGGTTTGTCGGACACAGATTCACTCTTTGAGATGAGAAGTTTATCCTTTTGGCACTACAATGCAACTAGCCTATCCTTGTTTGCAGCAAATGTTGTTATTACAGCTTTACAAATAGTGTTCCATCCTCTGAGAAACACTGCAGAAACCAAGTCTGAATTTTAGAGGCTGGACTTGACTTAATTTTCAGAGAAAAACTGCGCAAGCAGGAGAAAAATTACTTGCTGAAGTCTACTTTAGTTCTAATAATGCAATTGAGACAAACCTGGCCTCCAACCATGGTAACCTTCAGTGAAGCATCTCTCTTCAGAAAACGGTCAGCAAACCCATGTTGTCAATATGTCTTTCGTTAGCAGTATAGTCAACTTGCCACAGTGTTCCATCTAAATTGTAACAGAAACCACTATTTTTCTAAACTTTATCCATCTGCCAAGACAACACAAGTACTTAGCTACTGAATGAGCCTGCAGAGCACAATTAAGACAACTTCACTTGAAACCAAAAATTTCAGTCAAAACTTCTCTAGTGCATGTCTAGAGCAGCCACAATGCACCTAACTAACTGGCATGGGATATCATGTTTTTTTGCAAGGAGAATTAATGAGTAGAATCATGAAGAGAGTCATGAAGATCAGAAGGGAGCTCTGTTAGATCAATGACTTAGCTAGACAGACAAAGATCATAGTGCTCTGCAGCTGATGCTGCATCTGAACACCAACTATAAGTGGTTCCAACATTCCCCTTAGCTGCAGACTTGAACACAATAATGAGGAAATTAACACAGGCAATAAACCCACCCCAAGGAGGAGAAGAGAGATACAATGGCAGAGTAAGGGGCAGCCACTGGATTGCTTAGAGCATATCCCCCACAACCCTCAAGAAAATAGCATGTTGCTATCTTCCCCACCATGCCTGGCTGCAGGAATGATGGGAGAATTTGGTGGAGGGGCTTCTAACAACATGTGCTGTCTCTGGGCTCAGGTAGCCACTGAACCAAGTTGGCAAAATATCCTCACATAAAGCATGGACATTCCTACAACTTGGCTAGTTTACATATTAATACACTAAACACTCTGCAATATTTTTTTTTGTTTATTTTCTAAGGGTTTGGTGTGAATTCCTTAACCCAGTAAATTTGCTAATGAATATTTTAATAGCATTAATATGCTGTGTATGCAAGTTGAGTCTACAGAGTGTCACCTGGAGAAGAGCTACTTCAATGCTCAATGCAAGTTTTTTTTTACCACTCTTTTCCTTCCTCTAGATCAGGCAGGTGGCTTTCCAGTAATAATCACATCCCTCACCAGAGTCATCATGGAGGACAATCTCACATGGGCAGTGAAGGTTAAATATTTTTAAAATGCAAGCAAAATGAATTCTTAAAAGCTTAAAACAGCTTTGGATTCAGAAAGCCCTTTACAATCCACAGGCATTTCTTTTCAAGAAAAGATGCTTTTAAGTTATGCAGAATTCTCATATGTCAGTTCAGAGATTTCTTTGTCTCTTCTGCCACATACTCTGTATAATTTAAGGTGACTTACTGTACAGGAAAGTTCACTTTCCATTAAAATGTTTTCTTTAGTAAGCACTCTCCTGGAAGTGCTGTAGTGTAAACATGAGTGGCTACGAATACGAACATTTATTAAATAGTGCTGATGAATTTTTCAATACCTAAGGGAGAGCAATTCACAGCTCAATCATTCAGGCCATTTTAAGTGCTGCACAGGACAATTCCACTACATCTTCCATTAATATTTAATTGCCCATTTTATTCTGTTTACCTTTTTGGTTAATGTATAATTTAAAGCCCTTCTACTAAACAAGGAGTGGTGGAGGGAAAGAGAACAACTGTTAGCCTGCTTTTAACAAATCTCTGGTGAGAGCTTTTCCCTCATTTAAAATTCATTGCAAAGAATTTTTATTTAATATCAGTAACACAAACCCCAGGTATTAAAGCAAAACTTGGAAGCAATTGTTGCATAACAGTCCTGACCTGGACTTGGATTTGACCAATGCCAGTTTCTGACTGGCAGCCTTTGACAAAGCACCCCAGCAGCCTGGGATGATGCCACATAGCATGACCACTGGAAGAAAGTACAAAAAAAAATCCATTGTGACAAAAACACTCCTGTTACACAAAGGTTATTCCATAGGAAGTAATGGTTTTGGTGGAGAGAGAAAAGGGGTTGCCTAATATAATGAAAATGCTTTGTCCACCTTTACAGAAATGGGGATTGTTTACAGCTGGATATATTAAACCATAGTGTTATGGGGGAAATAAACCCCACACCATCATGCTTTTTAGTAAGCTAGATTAATTGGTCTGAAAATATTTGTGTACTGTAGACTGGATATGAAAGCAACAATCGTGTAAGTGTTACACTTGCTCTTCATTGCCAGGCATTGGGATATTACAGCTTACCATAATCAGGAATCTCATAGAGAACGATTGATTTATTAATAGCAGTGATAGAACTGCTTTTGAATTTGGAACAAAATTGATAGCTTCAGTACTTAGGCTTTTGTTATGTTTGGGGAGTCACACACAGACTCACCACCTCCTGCCCTCAGATAAGATCTGCAGTTTATGGAACTCCAGACACACTTTAATAACTGCTCTGTGTGTTCCTTTTTCTTTACACAAAGATTGTTGCATGACTACAGAGCAGACAAATACCATTTGATCTGAGAAATTAAATTGTTATACTGCTCACCAGATCCAAAGTACTTGTATTCTTTTAGCGAGCAGGTTATTTAAAATTATCGTGTATATATATATATATATATATATATAAAAATCATTATATGTATACAATGGATAGAGAGAAGTTGATATAGACACAGACACTATTATTGAATAGTGCACATATATACACATACACACTACATACACATGTATCTACACATGTATACACACGAATGCATATATATACGCTATTTCTTCAAAACAGAGAGACACTCTTTCAAGAAAATTACATTCACATGGTCAGTTCTGCCTTGTCATGTAGCCTCAGCTGCTCTTTTGACAACTGTGCTCTGTTCCCAAGCAAATCTCATTTATTTTTAATTTCTGAATGGTTTTCTCTCCTCAAAGGGTGAATACTTTGGCTGCATGCCATACTTCAGAAAATCAACTCACTCTAGGATGTTCAGGTGCTTTTGCTCTGTGCTGCCTGAAGATGACAAGCGATGGGGTAAAGAGTGACAGAGTTGGGTTACTCTGAGGAAACTGGTACCTTGGTTTCCTTTTTGAGGTACATGGTTTACAGGAAATGCAGACAGCACTGTAAGCTAGTAAGTAATCATACCACTCCTCTTACCTCATCCTCAACAGTCACAGAGGAGGAATCCTACCGTTCTCATAGGAATCAATACACATTGGTCCTTCCTATAGGTTGTAAAACCTGCTCCCACCTCATCAGACCCAGACAGCAATCCTGATGATCTCAGGGTGGATGTTCAAAGAGCTCTATCTGCTAACACTGCACCTTCTGCTCTGTTTCACCTTAAGGGTAGGTAGGACATTATATTTATTTCACACACATAATAATAATGGTATAATTCAGAAGACAGTCAAACTTTTGAAATGAATCAGTCACAAGTATCAGCAGAAGCCTGGATCTGCAAACCTTTCGTAGCATGCACTTGTGACAACACAGATTAAATATAAAAGAGAAATGTTACTTTAAAATGTCATTTAAAATGGGCCCTCTACTTTAACAGTTGACTCATTATTTACTTGAAACACAGTATGTCTATGTTTAGCATTCTGCTTTTGTGACAGGGTCACATGGGTAAGCTGAAGGTAACCAGCAATTAGCAGTGAAGCTTTCAAATTGTCTTCATGTAAATGCAATAGTCAGTAACTGAGTTTCACAGTCCTAGTTACTGCATATGTTTCTCTGTCCATTTTTACAGATGTTCCTATATGTAGCTTTCAAGATAAAGAATGGCTTAGAATGCATTTGTGGAAGAGATTAATCAAGACCATCTTTCCAGTAGGTCCTTCTGGAGAGGCTGCATGCTTGGTGCAGACATATGTCATAAAGTACAGGCAACCAATAGATGGGAAAGACAAAGTTGTACCATGTGCAAATCTTACTGTCATTGAAGTACGTAAGAGAAACCATCACTGAATCAGAGGAAGTAGTATGGTACTCAACACATTCCACACAAAAGTAATTAATTTCTCTTGCATATAGTCTAGTTTCTTCATCCAGAGACTTCACATAAACCCTAAAAAGATAGAAGTATACAGTACCTTTTAGAAAAATGACAGTTTACCATATCACTTTTGAACCTGATAGGGACACAATCATGAAAGAGCACAGTGAAAAACTGTCAAAATATTTGACAAATCTCATGTAAAAATGGTTTTCCAAGCCAGACTTAAAAACTACTTTCCAAGCCAGTTAAAGGAAAATTGAAAGTATTGCCTTTAGAGAGTTACAGGAAGAAGACTTCAAAAATAATCTGCTTACTAGGTAAATGAAAATAAAAAAGTAGTTGATGCCCTCAGTAAAAGTGGTGTTTGGCCTGGCTTCATTTCAGGGTATGTTTGGTACTTAAAGTTGGACTTCTTAACTGTGAAAAATGTTTCTGTCAAGGATTTTACTATATTTTAAAATATCACTGAACAGCTTAAAAAGTTTTCTTTGCCACTCTAAATGTTCAAAATTTATAGGCAAAAGGGGGAGGAGGATGAATTTTAGTTGTAAATTATGTTCATCTGAAATATTGGATTGTCCATACTAAAACTCATGAGAACAGTGTCCTTCTTACCATAGCCACGATTACTGCTGAGAGGATCAACACAAGAGTTTCTATATTTTTCCTTAGAGCTGGACTGATATAAGAAATAACTAAGTCAGGTCCTATATCTGCAGAAGCCAGAGTCCTGTCTTCATAGGAAGATTGCACACACTGTTACTCTTTATGATAATGCTCTAATGACTCCGTGTTAAAAAATAGGACTCTCTTCCTCACACAAATTTAGATGTAGCTTTTGAAAAAGGCTAGAATGTATGTGAATCTAGGAATACCCATCAGTTTATGGTTTAATTTTTAAAGTAAATTTATTTTACAGAAATATCCATCATATACTACTGCATGTATGATCAGTGGTGCAAATATATTGCAATGTTCTCATATACATCAAAAAAAAAGAAAAAAATATGTAAAATTGTGATATTTTATCTTAGTAATTTTCTAGTCTAACTTAAATTTATACAGTTATATCGGCCTATTCATTCAACACATGAATATATAGACCTGTGCCGCATACATCCACTGATGATGTTATTTATTTCTAACAGAAACAAAACCCAAATATTTACATAGTCTTGAAATAATTACTGGAAAGAAAATAAGTGGTTCTGTACTGAATATTTTCTTGAACTGAATTAGAAATTTCCTGATGCTTCTTCTTTCACCAACTGGATAGAAAAGATTCATTTTTACAGACAATTCCAAACATTCCACTGTGGCTCAGACATAAGTACTGAGCTGCAAAAAAGCAGTACACAATCATTATGATATTTGACATAAAATGCCTAGTAGCAACAGTAATTGAGTTAGAGTTTTTTCTGCTGGATAGGGGATAAAATATAATTAACACTGTGGATACTCTGAATCTGAGAGTAGGTTAGAGCAGTAAAATATACATGTCTCCAGCAAACTAAATTACGGGGAAAATAGGGTACAATTAAACCAGATATTTAGCATTTCCAAACAAGTTTATGAGAAAAAAAAAAGGTCTTTTCTACTTTTAAATGTATGTGAGTTTTTTTGTACAAATTTTCATGTTTGGCAGGATATGTGCTTTCCTACTCTAAGGCTCACATTTTACAGCCTTAGACAGTGAGCAGAAGACCAAGTACATTCTTCTGTACCTAAACAACATACGCAATAGGCTAGTCATCAAAACATATAGTATAATTAAACAATGCTTTCCTTTAGCCATACTGTCTCTTCACGTCACTTTCTTTGATTATTGTTACAATCCTGTTTCAGGGCTTCGTAAGAGGTATTAGGTAATGTTAATAACAGTATTTAGATTATTTAAAATTCAGTTTGGAGTTAGATGTCAGCTGACGTATGCACGTGTCAGAAAGAAGTGTGGGAGCAAATGCAGGGAAGGTTATTTTGCTTTGCTTTACTGGCTACTAAGGGAGGGGAAGATGCACCTCCCTTGATCTGTTATATACAGCCTTTGCTTTTTCTCCTGACTTTGCCCCTTCCTCACCTCACCTGACAGGAAAGTTACAACCAATACTAATTTAGGTAACATCTGAAGCTTTGCCTGACAAGGTGTGTTCAAATTACGAAGCAATCTCTTCACACAGAAAGACCTTATTTGTTAGATTAGTGGCTGATTGACTCTGTGTGACAGCTTGTTTCCTACAGGTGAGCTATCTGCATTTCCAATGCAGGCAAGCCGTATCATCATTTAGAGAAAAAATAAAGATGTCATTTCTCTTATTTGTCACAGAGTTGATGTAATATTCCTTCTCAGTTTTCTTCATTGTTGACTTCTTAGGGAAATAGCAACAACTGTGTACCTTCAACTCAGACATCTAATTTTGTTATGGATGAACATAGTGTTGTGACAAAACAGTGGCACAGCTGTCATAACACCTATCACGCATTAATCATGACAGTGACAAATAGCATAATTACTTTATCTGGAATGTCTAACATGCACACTCAGTATGCACCACTGCAGCATAAGCATATCAAGTATGGTTTAATTAAAAGACATCAATACAGGTTAGTTAGACATGGTCTTGGAGACACTGATACAAAATGAAAATAAAATTATTTATCAATTTTTAGGGACACTCAAAGACCAATTATTTAGCTGACAATGTAATTTGAATCTATTTTTCTAATCAGTCCCTTTTATGCCAGGTCTGCATGGTGAATTGAGCTCCTGGCATGTGTTTCTGACCCAAAACCTCAGCTATATGCCATGTTCAATAGTTATCTTTTCTTCCAAGATGGCTTAAATGTTCACAGCTGTCCCAGATCCTTTGATTGTACGAAATGTAGCAAAACTGTGTGCTGCTGGGTAAAACCTTTCCTTCGCACAGACTCTCCGATGGAGAATAGTGAAGCCTGTGGCACGATGTGTGCTTTGGGTTCTAGAATTGCACCTGCCAAGGCTTACGTATTATGCAGCAAGAGCGCATTATATAGATAACTACCACTGAAAAACACAAATCCAGCTCAGGCTCTAATTTCAAACAACTCAAATCATTAAGAGTTAAGTTTTTGTTCCAGAACGCTATCCAGTTCAAAGTTTCTTTACTTTAGCATCATTCTATGAGTCAATATGTGTATGTACGTTTGCAGCTGTTTTGTTTTGGCTTTTCTGAAGATAAAATACATCCACAAGATACTATTGCCAAGGCTCACTTCACACAGCAAATTCCAATGGTAATTACCAACTTGTAGTATTTTTACTTCTTGCTCCAGATTTGTTAAGCTCTGCAACTCATTGAATTCACTTATTGAATTTCTAGGGGCAGTTCATGAATTGTACTGAAGCTGACTCAATGAAATATTAATGAATCAATTTCCATAGACATGGATTCATTATCTCTCTGGATGGCATCAGAAAACACAGTCCTGTAGGCAGTACCCTTCCACCTGCCTGCCAAAGGATTTCATTTTACTATTAAATTTTTAAAGCCTACATTCAGGCTTCTTGATAAGTTTACACCAGTAGCTTTTCAATCTCTTGCTCCAAGACAAATTAAGGGGAAAACATTGTAATATTATTTAATTAAACCTCATGTCGTGGTTTTAATGCATCCAATCTGATTTCCTATTAACCAGCAAAGCAAGATTGTCAGTGATGTGCTATGGATCACAGGAAGCAAAGATTTTTCAAATACAAGAAATTCTTTCAAAATACAAATTTTTTTTTTTTTCATTAGGAACTATAAAGGGAAAATTGGCAAAATGTTTCAGTAATTGTTTTCTGGGGTAGAAAATTTACATTAATGAACCCAGGATTTAATGACTGGGTTTAAGATTTTTACACTTCTTCAGAGAAGGTATGTGGAGCAGTAGTCTCCAGAAATGCACGTAAGACCTGGAAACTGTTTCAGCCTTACATATTTTAAGACACCCCACGGTTACCCTGTGATGGCTTGAATAGTTACACATCTGTTCTTTAATAAGCATACTGATTCTTCTCTCACATGCTTCAGATATGTAATCAAAATCACTGCACAGACTTCCTTTGGTTTAACTATGGAGGAAAGACAAACAGCTCTTCTCCTTTGGCATACTGGACTGGTAGACCAATACATGAAGTTCTGCCAGGCTCATAAAGCAGAAATCTCATCATCAGGATAAACTATTTTCAAGTTTGCGTTCAGTGGAGTTAAACTTTGTACTTCTATCTAAATTCCGTGCATGGCATTGATTTTTAGGGTGTTCTTTGGCATAACCAGTTGCAAGCTAGAAAATGAAACTCAAAAATCTTCCCTCACTTGCCTAACTCAAGTGTGTTAATGAGGGAAATCTTCATTCTTCTTCTATTCATGTTCATCAGATACCTCTCAGAAGTACTCTCTTTCCCTAATAATGGTAACCAGCAGGCCTTTGGTGTGAAAATTAGCAGCTGCCAGTTACATTTATCTCTCTAAGAGGTTTATTATTTATCTTCTCTGTTGCAGTGCCCATGTGGCAGCACTGATATTGAGCAGGTGGACAGATTGCACCCTGGAGCCACATCTGCAGCTATATAGATCAACACCACTTTCATTGCCTCAGTGCTGGAGAAGTTCATTTTCTGTCAGTTAGATTTACTACCTACTTCATGAGTTGTTAAGGATCACCCCTCCCCCAGCTTGATCTTCAAAGCATGTTAGTGTAATCTGGTGCTGATTGTTAACAGCTGATTAGTTAAGCATTTGCTTGCTTTTATTTTTTTTCTAATTAGTAGGGATTTCCAGTTGGGTGTGAAAACCTAAATCTTGAATGGTAAAAAAAATTGGTTTCTATGTGAAACTGGAAAATGGCAGTAAAAGACTGCACGCTATTAAAAAAAAAAAAGAAATAAAAATCAAAAAAATAACAAATAAAAAAAAATAATATCCAAACACATGAGTGCATCACATATCACAGCTGTTTCAGTCATTTCTTAGGATTTGAGCTGACCAGGCAGTAATTACTCACATTAGGCCTTCTTCCCTGAGAAAGCTGAATCCTAAATAATTTACTTTCCATGAAGAACAACAATAACAAAATTAAAAAAAAAAAAAGAAAAGCATTCTGCCAGTAGCAATCATATCTTAGTGAGAATCTGTATGTTTTTCTAATAATTTATTTAAGGAGTAACAATTTTATATAAACCTGCTTATGTACACACTATTATCAATTTTCTATATAGATTGCTGTCATACTAGCAAAGCAGAATTGAAGAAACCATTTGGGTTAGTTTCTGGGGCTAGTAATGGCTGCAAGATCCTAGGTTTTCTTCTCTTCCATGTATTGTAGTAACTTCCTCATCTTCCTTGTGACTCAATAAAGTAAGCTGGTCTCAACCAAATAGGCAGCTCAAAGTAGAATAAATAGTAGAAGAATAAAATAAAAGAAGAATAAAAGAATAATAAATAAAAATAAATAAAATAAATAAAAATTAAAAAAAAAAAAATTAGAGCTTGCTAACTCAGACCCAATCATAGTCAACATTCATGATATTCAACTGAGTTAGCGCAGCTTGTATACATTCAACTTGGCTTTGAAACATGGTTTTCCTTATTTATTTCATTGGTATCAATGGACTGAAAATATGCAAGAGAAGGACTCTTATTCCATTTTTTCATTTTACTCCTTACGAGATGAAAAAAGTTATACTGCTTTTCTACTTTCAGGCAGACTTCTAAAAAACAAACAAACAAAAAAGATCAGAATGTCAGGAATTCTAAAGTTATTTGAGGTCAGTTCAACTCAGAAAGTAAAAGCAGTGTTTATACATATGCCAGATGGGTCCAGTTTTCACCTCTGTTTTCAGATCAAAGGAGTTTGGTGTCATTCCTATTCTTTTGATGTAAATCTCCAAAATCATCTGCTGTCAAACGATACCTCAACAAATGTAGATGATTATGTTTGTACTTAGTTAGCAGCACACATCTTTAATTCCTCCAGCCTCCTCCCCAGCTAATATATTTGGGAATTTAAACTGGTAGTCATGGGTCCTGTGCCCCACTAGTTAGAAGAGGTATATAATGCTACAGTCCATCATTACCATGCTCTATGCATTTCTATGAGATGAAATCTCCACTGCAACTTTACATGTTTAGCCCAAAGGAGAATTCTCAGCAAAACTTGACTGTTTGTACATAGTATAAAAGATTGCTGTAATGAAGTCAGAAACCAGAGGCATTTTTAAAAGGAATGGAATCAAAGTAGAATTTCATGTGTGGTGAATGTATCCAAAAGTTTTTATCATTTGTATAGTCTTATATGAAAAGAACTGGGAAGAATTCCACTGAGTATAGTGGTTCCAAAACAGAACTCAGAAGGAAGAGGGGCAGAAGAGGGAAGTCAAACACTCTGAATGTTTAAATAACCAACTAGCTAACAATGTGGAAGGTCCCTTCTTCTCCATAATTTCTAAATATTGAAATAGTTCAATTTTGCCTGTTCTTTGAAAAAGATTCTTTCATTCCAAATGACTATTTGCAGCAGATAAGAGTTAAGAGTTTTGTTCTTCATGTTTGTAACTACAGATCTATCTGAATCATTCTACCAAAGTCCGCAACTGAGTTGCTAAAGCAGAATTCAACAATCTTTTCTGACAACAAAAGAGACATAGTCCTTCTTTAAATATTTTTGTGATCAGTGATGACACCTTTTTTTGTCATGGCTGGTTATCATTTCATTGTTGCTATCTGGAATACATTATGTCTTTCCAATATTGAAATTGACCACTGTAAAATCCTGAATTAAACCAACGTTTTCATACTGTAGCAGCCAGTTACAGTTAGCCTTGTGCATAAAAATACAACATGAAATACCCAATTGATTTTTTGTTTATCTACATGTCGTGGTTTAAACCCAGTCAGGTAATTCGTTCGCTCACTTCCCCCCTTTCTTGCCCTCCCCCTGCTCTCGGAGGGACGGAGAGGAGAATCAAAAGAATGCAACTCCCACGGGTTGAGATAAGAACAGTTTAGTAACTAAGGTATAACACAAATCACTACTGCTACCACCAATGATAATAATGATAAAGGAAATAACAAGGGAACAGAATACAACACCTCACCACCCGCTGACCGATAACTCGCCCCCCAAGCCCGACCAAGCTCCGACCGATACCTCCTCCAACCCTGCAGTCTCCCAGCCCTTCCGGCTAACTCCCAGTTACATCCTGGGCATGACGTGCTGTGGTATGGAATACCTCTTTGGTCAGTTTGGGTCAGGTGTCCTGTCTCTGCTTCTTCCCGGCTTCCCCTCCCCCCTGGCAGAGCATGAGGCTCACAAAGTCCTTGGCCAAACCAAAACATCTCTATCAGCTCTGTTCCTGAGCCGAAAGTCAAAACGCTGCACTGCACCAGCTACCAAGGAGGAGAAACATGACTGCTACTGCTGAACCCAGAACACTACATAAATGCAGTACTGGGATTATTGCTGATGAAGTGGATATCAGCTTTCCTAGACACAGTAGGAAAAGGTTAACTCTTTTAAGTATCCCATCAATCAGTATGAATTACTGTTGTGTTCTGTGTAAAATGACTGATTTTAATTTATGATCATATGATTGATATGATCATTGATATGATGGTTGATTGTATCGTATGTCAAATGTATACCCAGAGAGATATCTATGTAAGAAGAAAATCTTAAGCACCTTCTATTCCCACTCCTTCCATGAAGAATGTTATTTTTAATGTCATGGGTGTATATGCATGTTTTACTTATACTTCAAGCTGCACAGAAGGACTGGGCAAACCATCAGACTTTTGAGACAGTCACCTTTTTAACAACATCTAGCTAGCTTCAACCATTACAGTTGGTAGATTGTGGCCATGATTTCCTGTTTAGTCTTCGTATCATCACGTACATTGTAGGGTGATGTGACAGATCTGTGTCACGGGCAGGCTCCCATATTCCTTACTGCAATTTCTGCCACCTGAGCTGGTCTGCAAGAGCTACAGCAAAAAAATCTACAACTTTTCAGGACACCAGTACATTAAGATGGTCTTCGGACTGTATTTTTGCTGTTCTGAGAAGGAGAGCAGCTACCTTTAAGCAGATATTCTCCAGCATCTTGTCCTCATGTCTAGCTACGTTTCTTCTCTGATTATGTTGTAGCAGTCACTCTAAATAAACTTGCAATCTTTAAATATACTAATGCAGGTAAACATAAAGGGATTTTTTTGTTGTGTATGTAAATCTAGCATAGAAATATAACAATTCCCATCTGCATCAGGGTATAATTCTGTAAGAATTAAGTGAGGGTGGTAGGAAGGAAAAGGAAAACAACATTGATGCTACTCTCTTGTGATAGTAAAGTTCCTCTAAAAATAATATTCATATGGGTGGGCACAAATAACCTCCACAGAATGTGTCGTTCACTGTTGCAGAGCAAAAAAGACTGAGGAATATCAAAAAAAGTGAGCCTTTTAATTTTGCTCTGCAGGAATACAGATCATAACTTGAATGTTTCATGAAAGAAAAATTCTTGACTGTTGTTTGGTCATCCATGCTTTCATATCTTGTCATTAAAGCTATCAAATATAAGCCTGCTCAACTCATTAGTTTTTAGAAAAAGATGTATCCATTCTTTTAGATTAGTTCTGCAAATATTCTCCTGAAAGCACAAACTCAATTCTGGAAATACCTATATATGTGTTTATATATAGGTATTTCCAGAATTGAGTTTGTGCTTTCAGGAGAATATTTGTTTACAAATATTACATATGTTTATGTAATATAAACATATGTAATATTTGTAAACTTACATATGTTTAATGAATAACTCACACACAATTAAAGGGGGGTTAAATATGTACAAGCTAGAAACCTGTAGCCTGGCTTATTTTTGTGTAGGTTCTGCTCTTGCTTTGGTTTTTTTGCTTAGGCTTATAAATACACCTGCATTGTTCCAGGCCTAAGCAAGCATGTGTTCCTCATCTGTGTGGATCCCTCACTCCCTCACTTAGGCTGTTGCTAGCTCAGGGATTTCTGCTTGGCGTTGTTTGGGTACTGCAATCATGATGTTATAGTTATCATCAAAAGTGGCCACAAACACCCGGAATACAAAGTTGCGTTCAAAGTCTACAGGCCTCAGGTTTTTAGGTGCTTTGAAAATTTAGTATATTATCTTCTGTCAGTTCAGCTTGACGCACATATTAATACATCTCTAATGCACCACAAAGAATAAGCAAAATATATGTTACTATTAATCATTATTGCGCAGAAAAGGACATATTTGGGAATAAGGTTTAAACTTTGGACAGTTCTAAGACAGGCATCTCCTATATGTATTTCCACACTGAATAGAATGAATCACAACACTAATCTCATTATTGAACTAACTATCCAGGTGTCATGACCACATCCTGAATGTTCTCATGTTCTGTGATGAGTGACATAAGCATACTTAATATTTCAGGATAATGATCAACCATTATTTGGCTTTATGACTAGGTACATGGCCTAAAAGGATACACTACCATGACATTATAACAGATGTGCTTTCTCATCTTGCTACATAATTGTTATTGTAAACCATATTTAACAATGATGCAATAATAATACCATGATTCATTAACAGTAGCGTCTTTGGCATAATAGCCATTTTACAGTTCAGTACTGAGTCTACTATCAGAAGGACATAAAACGCCAGAAAGGTAAAGAGCTTTCCAGCAATGTGGTTTGCTGATCTCCAAATTGTCTCCCAACAAGGAAAAGAAATATCAAGTAAAATTTACTTTGTTTTAGAAAATAAAAATGTTGTTTTGTTTTATAGAATAAGATCATGACAACGAGTTAAGATGTGAGTCACTATCCTGTGAAGCATTTTTGCTGACCTTACTCTTTGAAAAATCTATCCTTTAGCAAAGTTATTTTTTAGAAAATCACTTTTTCTCCAAACATGTTAGTAGTCATAAAAGATATCAGAAGAGACTATACCCCACCTGCACACATAGTGTGTACATCCACACACAACTGTAGTATTCATTGTTCCAAATTTCTGCTGGTTTTTTTTGCTTTTTTTTCTCTTTAAAGTTACAACGTACTCTTTGTAATAATTAAGTAGTACTAAGTAGTACTCTTAAAATAATTCCTCTAGTTAAAAACTTTCCTTAAACTACTCTAATTTTAACTGTGTCAATGTTTACCTGATGCTCACACTGTGCTGAAAAGGGAGTATGTGTTACAGAAGTGATAATTCATTCAACAGAAGCAGAAGATTTAAATTAGAGAAACTGGGTTAAAATTTCCAAGCACCACACACCCCTAAGTTGCAGATGCAGTGACAAAGCTAGTTTGATATCTATGCCCAGAGCAGAGAATGAAGGACAGGGTGAATGAGGTACAAATGGAGAACACTTCTGGAAGACCTGCTAAATTGGCAGCATGTGGCTTGGCATTCATGGGATGCAACAGCAGAAAGTCAGCCAAGGTCCAGGTCCAACTGAGGAGCAAACATGCATTCTGTGTAGTGTTGCAGGAGAATTTTGGAAAGCCAAACACATACAGAAGGAAGTTTTTTATAGGTAAATAACCATAACAGATGTCTATAAAAGAGCTGCTTGCATGAGCTATCACTGCTAGAATACAGTCTGCCGCACTTGGAAAAAACCTCTAAGTGGCATTTCCCATAGGGTTAAGTAATTTAACACCTTCTCTGAAAATGGAAAATAGTAAGATCTAATCCTGAGAAAGCTCAAGCCATTACCAACTATGCTGACACTGTCTCAAGGACAAATTCCTCTCCTCAGTGCTCATGTCCAGGAAGATGGTTCTCACTCAGTCTATGTCTGAGTGGTCTGAGAGGTTAACCATTGTCCCAGATTAAAACATGACTGGCATAGCATGCTTTATAAATCTTGATGTTAACTACAACAACTTATTTTCCTTCATTTCCCTCCACAGCCCTGGGGTCCTTAAAGAACAGCTGGTAATAATACCAAGCTACTTCTAGAAACCAGTATTCAACCATGGTGAACCTGGCAATTTATGTTGAAAAATAAATGGGTTTATCTTGTATGAAGAGTAAATGCAGCCTTACCAACAACCCTGAGGATGGCTGGACTGACTTCTTTTGTCCCAGGGGTTCCAAAAGTATATGGGACAGTAACCCATACAACAGTAATGTTCATTAAGGATTATACAGAGAAATATCTCATACTAACATTAGTCTTGCAAAGAAACACTAAAGGATGGAATTGGTCCATTTTTATTGGGGGTCTGCTATTGTCTGCATGTCAGTGTCCAGCTCCTTTCCTAAGTACCTGGAAGGGTGGAGGAATCCACACAGACCTGTTTTGTATGCACTTCAAAAGATAACCAAACAGAAGGAACAACCAGGACATCTAATATTTATATCCTTAAAAGTATGAATGAAAAGTTTGTGCTGGGCAGCGCTTAATATTCATTAGTGATTATGCATAATTTGTCGGAGTAATATCTCGTACATGAAAGGAAGACATTGAGAAAGATATTATGAAACCATGAATTCAAAAAAGCCCTGCCAACCTGTTACAAACCCTTTGAACAAAAGAACTGCTTATGAAAAAAAAAAGAAAAAAAAAAGAAAAGAAAAAAGAACTGGGAAAAGAAATTGAAAAGGAAAGGAAATTACTACATGTTACTATAACTGGGAAAGATTGTATCACAGGATTATTAGAATTTGGAGGAAAACATTATTATTTTCTAAATTGAATTGGATTATTTATTACAGTTCTAAAAAGTACTGAACACAAGGAAGAATCCAAGCAAATATTAGATTAGAGTGGGAAATAATATACATGAGAGAAGTGGCTCTGAGATAAATCTCTATACAAACATTACAAATATTAAATTCTCCTTCATGTAGCTCTGATCTGATAAGAATAGCTTTACATTTTCTAAATACCTAGTTCTGTAGTCCTAGTCACTACCTACGTAGAAAAACTATTGGTCACACTCCTACCGCAGGAAATCCCAAGTTCAGCAGAAAGACTACAGAGAGGTGATGTTTTTCTGTCCTATTCAGGCCCCATCTGATACTTCATTCAGGCTTTACAGGCCTTCTATGTGAACAGCTTCTCTATATTCTTTAGATCAGAAAATGGGATACAATAGCATTTCCTTTCCAACATTATTCATTTTCCCACTGTTGACATCACCTTTCCAAAGCTGGGAAATTGAACTTATTGAAATGTTGAGTTTCTTTGTCTACTGCAGAGGCCAAACAGACTTTCTTTGGATCTTTTCTTCTTTTAATGCTTTAGAATGAGATCTTAGAAGAAATTTATAATAAACATTAGAACTACACACTCATGTTGATCATTAAACATAAGTCTGCTTCTGAAAGATAATGAATATAGTCATGTGTGAATGCGATTTCAAAGACAGTAATTACATGTACAGCTTGCTGTCCAGCTTCTAGTTCTTATTATCAGTCTTTGGCTCAAGAAAATGTCAAGCTGACCCTTCTTATGCCTGCTGGACAGTTTTGCCTTAAAATAAGGAAAAAGGGAATTTGATAGCTGAATAAATCCTCCAAACTGTTGATAGTAATTAATAGGTGAATGT
Organism: Pezoporus wallicus; assembly: GCF_028554395.1. Lineage (NCBI taxonomy): Eukaryota > Metazoa > Chordata > Aves > Psittaciformes > Psittacidae > Pezoporus > Pezoporus wallicus. The sequence continues at coordinate 790,590 of NW_026642992.1, read as the reverse complement.
TTTACATTTTCAGGATTTTATGTCATATTTTAACTCTTTACCCAAGTAATTTATAAGCATTTAGATTTTATAAATGTTCTGATACTTGTTGGATGTGAATATTTTTTCTCATATATGTATATGTGATTTTGGTATCATTCTTACACAACAAAATTTATTTGCTGTTCAACACAAGCCTTTAAATCAACAGTTAGGTTAAAATTATCATAACTGGAGGCAGCATCTTCACAGGAATGGCACCATGCACTGGTTAAAAATAAGGAATCCATGCTACATCTGTTCATCTTGGGACACAAGGCCAAGAGTATGGACTGATGCCACAAGTAAAGCAACAAAGCCAGAAATGTGCACAACAAAACCACAGGAATATGTGATCAGTATTTTCCCTTGTTTACAAATTCTGCCCCAGTCCCTCCTTGTCATTCTGATAAGAGAGAACTGGCCACTTGAAGAAAGAGGAGGAATTTCTTTTCAACCACAGCCAAACTACTTTGTACAAATCTTAATATTATAATAAGCCAAAAGCTTCAGAATTTGGAGGTTGTATGGTTGTGGTTTTTTTTGTTTTTATTTTGTAGAAATACAGTAAGTATTTAAGAACCACACTGGAATTATTCACAGTTTTTTGACAAAAGATAAACACTGATTGACACATGTTTTTGGTTTGGTTTGGGTTTGTTTGTTTTTTTTTTTTTAAGTGCATTTGCCTCAAATTTGCCCTTCTAACCAGCCAATTTAAAAAAAAAAAATTCTTTAACTTATAATGTATATAATAAACTTCAAATCAAAATACAGCTGAAGTCAGCTCTTTCTTCCCTAGGAAGAGCCCTAAATCTGCAAGGAAGGGCAGGCTAGCTTCCTCAACCACTGTCTTCAAGGGTTGTCCAAGGAAACAGCTCTAAATAAACCATGAGCTCTGAGGTCCAAGGAGGAAGTACAGATGGTGGCACTGAACAAGCCCTTCAGACATTGCTGCTAATTACTGACAATGTACAGTGTGAGGCCCCTGCAGGTGCACTCCAACATCACACTGACAGCCTGGGTTCTTTGCAACCTGCCTCCATCCTCATCAGTACTGTCAGAATCTGATCACCTCATTAACATCTGTGAATTAATTTAATCTCTGAGCTAAAAATTCCACCTTCTCCATTGTGGAGACAAGACTGCTGCTACTCAGGGTGTAAGCAAGGATCAGCTGCACAAATACAGCCACTGTTTTAGACAATTCAGACTAAATTTCTGAAGAAAAATACGCTTACTAGACATGCTGAGCACTCACTGAGACCTGTGTCCTTACTGACCTCTCTCAAGGGACATTTCTTTGTACCCTTGCAAGGGTGGAAAGAAGCCTCAGTTACTGTCTGTGCAGTACAGTTTGACTGTAGACTCTCCCCATGTCCTGGTAACAATTTTAATAGCCATTACTTCTCAGAAAGGATATTAAGTCAATTAAGCAACACACATAAAGCATGTGCGATGCTCAGAATGGATAGTAACATGATCGTCGATCAAATTTTGTTGTTCCTCCATCTGAGGATCCATCATTAGATAAACATATCTGTGAGTAGTATGACAAGTACCTAAAGGTGAACTGATGATCCACTGTTTATAATATGCAAGGCTCTTATGCACAGATAACAATTAATATACAGCCTGTACCACCAATATTTTATCCGAGGAACCATGTGGCAATCCACATGTGAAAGAAGGTGTCGTGGTTTAAACCCAGTCAGGTAACTCGTTCGCTCACTTCCAGTGAGTGGTGCCGAGCTGACAACAATCGAAGTCCGTGTCCGTCTCCCCCCCCCCCCCCGCACCGGGGCTCTCCCCTTCCCCGCTCCCAGAGGAACAGGGAGGAGGATCGAGAGAGTGCAACTCCTACGGGTTGAGACAAGAACAGTCCAGCAACAAATCACCACCGCTACTATCAGCTAAAACAATGATAAGGGAAAATAACAAGGGAAGAGAATACGATACCACCGGCCAAGAAAGCGAGTTCCACCCGGAAGCCCCTGTCCTTCCGGGTAACTCCCAGTTACCCCCCACCCCGGCCATGACGTGCTGTGGTATGGAATACCTCCCCGGCTAGCCCGGGTCAGGCGTCCCGTCTCTGCTTCCTCACAGCTTCCCCTCCTCCCTGGCAGAGCATGAGCCTCACAGAGTCCTTGGTCAGGGTAAACATCACTTAGCAACAACTGAAAACATCGGCTTCACCAACACTGTTCTCAAACTAGAAGTCAAAACACAGCACTGCACCAGTTAACACAAAGGAAAAAACATGACTGCTACTGCTGAACCCAGGACATTATCCACCCCTTATTCCATACCATTCACGTCGTGCTCAGATCCCACATTTTCAATACACCATCGCTTTCCCACATATATACATCCATATACATACAGACCAAGAGGAAAAAATCATTTTCTTAGTGCATGGACCAATCCCTGTAATGCTGCTGAGTCCATTCGGTCCATGATGTTCCAAGTTCATTCTCTGTTGGGATGATGGCTGGAGGGAAGTCAGGGCCAGTCGCTGGTGACCTGGAGACATCTAGTTGATGGGCTATAAAAGCATTACACAGCAGGCAACGGCATACAATTGAGTTCACTGGCTGTTTTCCCCTAAAATCAAATCCCCTTGAGGTATACATGGGACTTCCCCATCTTCCTGCACTACCCACCAAGTATATCCAGGTCCCTGAGCAAAAGCAATCCCACGAGTGGGTTTGCCTTTACCTGAAGCAGGAATAACCCAGACTGTCTTCCCCAGCAAATTCTTCATATGCACCACGGGAACTTTGTCCCCCTCTACAATATGTAAAAGTTCTGACTGGGCTGGGCCAGCCCTGTTGGCAGATCCTCTGGTGTTGACCAACCAGGTGGCCTTTGGTAAATGTGTATCCCAATGGTTGAAAGTTCCCCCACCCATTGCTCTCAGTGCAGTTTTTAACAGCCCATTGTACCGTCGATTTTCCCAGAGGCTGGTGCATGGTAGGGGATGTGATACACCCACTCAATGCCATGCTCTTTGGCCCAAATATCTATAAGGTTATTCCGGAAATGAGTCCCATTGTCTGACTCAATTCTCTCTGGGGTGCCGTGTCGCCACAAAATCTGTTTCTCAAGGCCCAGGATGGTGTTCCGGGCAGTGGCATGGGGCACAGCGTATGTTTCCAGCCACCCGGTGGTTGCTTCCACCATGGTAAGCACATGGCGCTTGCCTTGGCGGGTTGGTGGCAGTGTGATATAGTCAATCTGCCAGGCCTCCCCATATTTATACTTCAACCATCGTCCTCCATACCAAAGAGGCTTTAACTGCTTGGCTTGTTTAATTGCAGCACATGTTTCACACTCATGAATAACCTGGGCAATAGTGTCCATTGTTAAGTCCACCCCTCGATCACGGGCCCATCTATATGTTGCATCTCTGCCCTGATGGCCTGAAGTGTCATGGGCCCACCGGGCCAAAAATAATTCACCTTTATGTTGCCAATCTAAGTCCATCTGAGCCACTTCAATCTTAGCCGCTTTATCCACTTGTTGGTTGTTCTGGTGTTCCTCAGTGGCCCGACTCTTGGGTACATGGGCAACTACATGACGTACCTTCACCACCAGGTTCTGCACCCTGGCAGCAATATCTTTCCACAGTGCAGCAGCCCAGATGGGTTTACCTCTGCGTTGCCAGTTGCTCTGCTTCCATTGCTTCAACCACCCCCACAGGGCATTTGCCACCATCCATGAGTCAGTATAGAGATAAAGTACTGGCCACTTTTCTCGTTCAGCAATGTCCAGGGCCAGCTGGATGGCTTTCACCTCGGCAAATTGACTCGATTCACCCTCTCCTTCAGCAGTTTCTGCAACTTGTCGTCCAGGACTCCATACAGCTGCCTTCCATCTCCGATGCTTTCCCACAATACGGCAAGAGCCATCAGTAAACAAGGCATACTGCTTTTCACTTTCTGACAGTTTATTATATGGTGGGGCCTCTTCAGCACGCACCACCTCCTCCTTTGGTGACATTCCGAAATCTTTGCCCTCTGGCCAGTCCATGATGACTTCTAGAATGCCTGGACGACTGGGATTTCCTATTCGAGTTCGTTGTGTAATTAGTGCAGCCCATTTACTCCATGTAGCATCAGTTGCATGATGTGTAGAGGAGACCCTGCCTTTGAACATCCAGCCCAGCACGGGCAGCCGGGCTGCCAGGAGGAGCTGTGCTTCAGTGCCAATCACTTCCGAAGCAGCTCGAACCCCTTCATAGGCTGCCAGTATCTCTTTCTCAGTTGGGGTATAGCTGGCCTCAGATCCTTTGTATCCCCGACTCCAAAAGCCGAGGGGTCGACCTCGAGTCTCCCCTGGAGCGTTCTGCCAGAGGCTCCAGGTAGGACCGTTCTCCCCAGCTGCAGTGTACAGTACATTTTTTACATCTGGTCCGGTCCGGACTGGTCCAAGGGCTACTGCATGAACTATCTCACGCTTAATTTGCTCAAAGGCTTGTTGCTGCTCAGGGCCCCATTTAAAATCATTCTTCTTCCGGGTCACATGATAGAGAGGGCTTACAATCGAACTGTAATTTGGGATGTGCATTCTCCAGAACCCCACTGCACCCAAGAAAGCTTGCGTTTCTTTCTTATTAGTTGGTGGAGACATTGCTGTTATCTTGTTGATCACATCTGTGGGGATCTGTCTACGGCCATCTTGCCATTTTATTCCCAAAAATTGAATCTTCTGTGCAGGTCCCTTGACCTTAATCCGTTTCATGGCAAAACCGGCTTTCAGCAGGATTTGGAATATTTTCCTCCCTTTCTCAAAGACTTCTTCCGCTGTATCGCCCCACACAATAATGTCATCAATGTATTGCAGGTGTTCTGGAGCTTGCCCCTGTTCCAGTGCAGTCTGGATCAGTCCGTGGCAAATGGTAGGGCTGTGTTTCCACCCCTGGGGCAGTCGGTTCCAAGTGAACTGGACACCCCTCCAAGTAAAAGCAAACTGTGGCCTGCACTCTGCTGCCAAAGGAATGGAGAAAAATGCATTGGCAATATCAATCGTGGCATACCACTTGGCTGCCTTTGACTCTAGTTCATACTGAAGTTCTAACATGTCCGGTACGGCAGCACTCAATGGTGGTGTGACTTCATTCAGGCCACGATAGTCTACTGTTAGTCTCCATTCTCCATTAGACTTTCGCACTGGCCATATGGGGCTATTGAAGGGTGAGCGGGTCCTGCTGATCACCCCCTGACTCTCCAGTCTACGGATCAGCTGATGGATAGGAATCAGGGAGTCTCGGTTGGTGCGATATTGCCGCCGGTGCACTGTTGTGGTCGCAATTGGCACTTGTTGTTCTTCAACTTTCAGCAACCCCACAGCAGAGGGATCTTCTGAGAGACCAGGCAAGGTGGACAGCTGCTCAATTTCCTCAGTCTCCAAAGCAGCAATACCAAAAGCCCACCGGTACCCTTTTGGGTCTTTGAAGTACCCTCTCTTGAGGTAGTCTATGCCGAGGATGCATGGAGCCTCTGGACCAGTCACAGTAGGGTGCTTTTGCCACTCCCTCCCAGTCAGGCTGATTTCAGCCTCCAGCACAGTCAACTCTTGGGATCCTCCTGTTACTCCAGAAATATAGATGGGTTCCACCCCTTGACAGCTTGATGGCATCAGGGTACACTGTGCACCGGTATCTACTAGAGCCTTATACTTCTGTGGGACTGATGTGCCAGGCCATCTGATCCACACAGTCCAGTAAATCCGATTGTCCCCTACCTCCACCTGGCTGGAGGCAGGGCCCCTCTAATGGTCGTCACAGCATTGGACACTTAAGTCGTGTTGAAAGGGATTATTCTTCATTATCACAGGAGCTGGAGTAAAATCAGCTCTTCCACTCCATCTGGGAAACTGCTCACCAGAGACTGAAGCCGTAGCTCTCATGGGACGATCAGTCTTGGCCCTTGCTCCCCTCTTCAGTTCACTCACCCGTTCCTCCAAAGCTGAAGTAGGTTTTCCATCCCACTTTGTCATGTCTTCTCCGTGATCCAGCAGGTAAAACCATAGGGTACCCCGTGGCGTATACCTTCTGTATCTCCTCTCTCGAACAATAGGACGTCTTTTGTTAATAGCTGAGACGTGTGTTGGTACACGTGAGGAGCTGGATAAATCAGATACATCGTCCCTCAATTTGTCGAGGTCCTGGGACAGTTTTTTCACAGCTGAGATGATGGAAGGAGTGAGATTGTCTTCGAACTCTCGGAGTTTATGAACCATTTCATCCACTGTTAGTGGTACTATGTCATTCCAGGTCACTGTTGCCAATGAATGGGCATATGATGACGGTGCATTCCGTGTAAGTTTTTGCCACATGGGTCGTGTACATTCAACTTCATCTGGATCTATAGGTGTATCCCCGTTATTCGGCTTGATGTGATAGATCATCTCTACGATGGCCGATTCCCTCAGAGACTGGATGCCTTTGTCTATAGTAGTCCACTTGGCCGAACGACTCGTAACATCGTCCTTGTACGGAAACCTTTCTTTCACAGCTGCCAAGAGCCTCCTCCAAAGGCTGAGGGACTTTTTCTCTCTTGCAATTGCTTTGTCAATTCCCCCTTCTCTAGCAAGTGATCCCAGCTGCTTGGCTTCTGTACCTTCTAGTTCGTGACCATCGGCCCCATTGTCCCAGCATCGGAGTAACCAGGTGATGATGTGCTCCCCTGGTTGACGGGTAAAATCTTTTCGCATATTCCGCAGCTCGGTTGAGGTCCGAGGTCGAGAAGTTACCTCTTCTTCTTCTTCTTCGTCATGTGATGATGACTCCTGATCAGATTCTGGACCGGGTGGTGAATTCATTGGTTCTTCATCTCGCTTCACCCTTTTTGCCTCCTTTTTGCTTGTTCTCTTGCGTACAGGGGCAACTGATATTGGTACGAATTGGTCCTCTGGTTTGGCTGCAGTGATTATCACTGTGGTTTGAGTAGCGACTGTACTTGTTGCTGGGGGTGGTGTAGCTACCGTGCTTGGAGCTGGGGTAACCGTGCTGTCTGTTGCAGTTGAAGTTTGAGCAGCTGCTGTACTTGCCGCTGGGGTAGCTGCGCAGTTCATTGCAGCCAAAGTTTGAGTAGCGACTGTCACTTTGCCCTCAAATCCGCCGACATTCTTTTCCTTTTGAAGGTGCTGGATAGTGTTGAACAAGGCCCTGTAAGCATAGGCCAAGCCCCAGCACGTTGCCGTGATTTGTCCATCTCTGGTATGGCCAGAATGACCACACACCTCATTTAAGTGTTTTACTAATTCTTCTGGATTTTGCAGTTGTTCGGTAGTGAAATTCCAAAATACTGGAGGGGCCCACTGACCTAGATACTTGCCCATACTATCCCACACACCCTGCCACTCATGGCTGTCCAGCCTCAGGGAAAATCTCTCGGTCCTCCTACATCGTCGTTTGACCCCAGACAAGACCCAAACCTGAATCTGCTTAACTCTTGAAATCAGTAGTGGGCAAAACACACTCTGTATGCGTGTTAGCATGGTGATTCCCATCACCATCAGCAAACAAGTCTCAACAGCATTAAAAGGCCATTCAAAAAATTCAAAACTCTCAAATGTAAATGGTCTGGGGGGACGACTAGGAGGGTAAACGGATGTCTCCTTCACAGGTTGAGCACCTGAGAAGGAGAAAAAAGATGTGTAATTGCTAAGCACCTCCATCATATACCTCCCAAAGTATAAAGGTGGTGACCACACTGGGAACATAAGCCAGATCAGTTTCATGATCAATGATTCTATTGTATTACAAGTCATTACCATAAAGTACAATGGGATAAAAACCTTAGCCCAAGCCCCACACTTAATAAACACTAACACAGCGAATACCGGCTCTACGTAAGATATGATATACTGAAACTGTGAGATCAAGAGGAAAAACCTTGAGAGCCAATAAATCAGCATTGTGACGAGTGACTATCAATCCAGTCAGATCTGTTCCTATCTCAACCCCTCGTGCCCCACGTTGGGCGCCAAAAAGAACTGTCGTGGTTTAAACCCAGTCAGGTAACTCGTTCACTCACTCCCAGTGAGTGGTGCCGAGCTGACAACAATCGAAGTCCGTGTCCGTCTCCCCCCCCCCTCCCCGCACCGGGGCTTTCCCCTTCCCCGCTCCCGGAGGAACAGGGAGGAGGATCGAGAGAGTGCAACTCCTACGGGTTGAGACAAGAACAGTCCAGCAACAAATCACCACCGCTACTATCAGCTAAAACAATGATAAGGGAAAATAACAAGGGAAGAGAATACGATACCACCGGCCAAGAAAGCGAGTTCCACCCGGAAGCCCCTGTCCTTCCGGGTAACTCCCAGTTACCCCCCACCCCGGCCATGACGTGCTGTGGTATGGAATACCTCCCCGGCTAGCCCGGGTCAGGCGCCCGTCTCTGCTTCCTCACAGCTTCCCCTCAAAACATCGGCTTCACCAACACTGTTCTCAAACTAGAAGTCAAAACACAGCACTGCACCAGTTAACACAAAGGAAAAAACATGACTGCTACTGCTGAACCCAGGACAGAAGGTTAGAAAAAACCTCTCTGCACAATGGATTAAAGGTTACAACAGAGAAAATATTTATACTTTTTTTTTATTACTATTTACAAAGATGTGATGTTTATTTGCATTTTTATTTTACAATGAGAAGGGCTTACTTAGTTTGTCTGAAATACCTACCAGCCCATTTAATGAACTTTTAATTGCTTCATAGTTCATTTTCCCAGCTTCACCTTTTCCCTGTACATATCTATTGTCCTTTATTGCCACATCTGCGACATAGTTGGCAAGTAAAATTTCCAAGAACCTAAATGACTCAAGACACGTAGAAATCCCAGAAGTTTTTAGCTTCTAAGTACTTCTAAAAATTGTATCTAGGAAGCTCCATAGCAAAAATAAAAATCTTTCTCCATCTTATGTAATTTTCTTGCTGTGATTGTAAATTGTAGCTATTTTTGATGTAACCATTGTGGGCATATGTTAAATACCATCTCCTTAGCAATACAGAGATGTTCAGCACCTAAGATGATATTGTCCATTGAGACAACAACCTTTTATGACACAATCACTTTTTTTTGCTGTGATAAACACTAGACAAGAAAATCCTCACAACACATGCCTGACTTTTCAAAGCTGACCTTTCAATTTTCTGGGAAGAAACAAGGAAAACTGCTTCCTTCTTCAGCTAGTTACTTCTATATTCAGTCAACCAAGTATCATCCGCCACCTAGGAGTGTTATTTCAGGCACCAATTCTAGGTGCTTTTGAAAGCCAGGAACTGACATAAAAGTGTTTGCAGAAGATGAGGAGAAATTATGGAGAAGTTGCTAATCTGACATTTTAGTTCTGTGTAAGGTACATCTTGTTCCAGCTTGCATGTAGGGTTGGGCAATAGCATAGAAAACTCTCAAAGAGCCTGAAAGTGTTCAAATGAGCCCAGTGACTGTGAAACGTGAGGAGGGTTGCTGTTCTTTAAATGTGTGCAACATACTTTTCCCTACATCACATGGGAAGCAACCCTTTGTCTAGAATGTCTTACCTCTGCGCAGGGACTTCTGGACTGTGTTTCACTACTTAGTTACACTTCAGGTTTGCTCTTAAGTGGTTGACACTGGGAAAGTGCTTTTCTTGCCTCTTCCAAAACATAGAAAAAGGACAGATTGCAGATTGTTAAACTTGACAAATAGCTGCTAAGTTTGAAACCATTACCAAAAGAGTGTTTCTCAAACAAAAGAACTTTTTCATCCAAAGCTCTACAGTGTAAGACTATTACCGTGGGGATACGGTTTATGGTGGTTAAGAAAAATCAAGAGAAAACTCAAGGCACAGAAAGAGAGAATGATAGATCTCTGCCAGGAGGGAGGACCCCATAACATGAAACATGCTGGCTGCTTTGCTCAGATAGACACAGCTGCTTCTTCTTCAGTCCAAAGTTGACAATTTCTGGAAAGGCAAATCCACAGACTTCTCTAAAGGACCAGAAAAAAAGGATGTGGTCTGTATTTTACTACCCGTAATCTAACCCTTATGGGAAACTGCACCTTTCCAGTTCACTGTACACTTCTGCAAAATTCTCATGACAGTCTTCAGAGGTTACTAAACATCAAATTGCTCAGATCAAAGGACTCAGTAAGAGTCAATAACGGTAATAATGCCAATGTAAATGTGTTTACTGATTTAATTGAGCTGAGAATACAGGATGTCAAAAAAATCAGCATGGTACAGGGTCATTTGTAAGTCAGGTTGCTGCTTAATATAAGAATTACGCAAAAAATCAGTTCCAGAAAGTAGAAGAAAAAATTAATGTGTAATGTGGGTACCTTCTGTAGTTTGTTAGTAGGAAAACTCTTATCTTATTCTTGCAACAATTTCAGATTAAATTTTTCAAATAAGGACTTGTATATGTAAGATCTCTTTAAAGTCATACATGAAATATCTTCTGGATTAGGAAAGCTTGCTTTCATGAATAGCCCTGAGACTACTTTTGAAACTAGTCCTATTGTGAAACTTCTTTCTCATTCAGTGACTTATTGATACATTAGAAAAATCTGGGGTAATTTTTCTTCTAGCTATATTTGTAGTTCTATTTATATGTATTTTATATATATAGTTAATATTTTATGTGTATTTATACATATATATATTTATATTTGTCTTCTACCTATGGAGCATCCCTATGCTACATATTTATTCTACATTCTGAACAGCTGAAACAACATTACTGCTTGCAAAATGTCAGCAAAAAGTTACTAAATAACTAATATTTTATTCCCGTTCCACTTGCAAAATACCTTGTGTCTGGAATAAAGAATTATACAGATTCCTCACCTAGTATCAGAGATGGTCTCCTTTTATAAAAGTGAAATTCTGTCCTAGAAGTAAAGAAGCAGATTAATAAAAATTTTTCTGGAGGCAAGGCAATAGAAGCTGTATCACAGCCCAGAGTGGAAATAATGCATGTGTATACAATAAATTTATCAGAGGCAAATATATATATATGCAGATAGACTTTTATTTTCTATATTACAGCTTCATGCAAAGGACAGCTGTGTTGTTAAGCATCGGAGGGTATGAAGAGGCCCTCAGCCAGAGCTTTACTGTGTAGCTCCAAGGCTTTGAAGAAAAAATCAGAAAACGGCAGAAGCAATGACAGCATTTCCAAATTTGCCATGAGATCAGCTAAACCTTCTCCTCAAGAAGCTTCATTTTCTTAAAACTTCATGACATTTATTTGTAGACTGAATCATAGAATCACAGAATGGTTAGGGTTGGAAAGGACCTTAAGATCATCTAGTTCCAGCCCTCTTGCCATGGGTGAACTTCCCCTGTTTAAGTTTAAACCCATTCCCTCTTGTTCTATCACTACAGTCCTGATGAAAAATCCCTCTCCAGCATCCTTGTGGGCCCCCTTCAGATACCGGAAGGCTGCTATGAGGTCTCCACGCAGCCTTCTCTTCTCCAGGCTGAACAGACCAAACTTTCGCAGCCTGTCTTTATACGGGAAGTGCTCCAGCCCCTGATCATCCTTGTGGCCTCCTCTGGACTTGTTCCAACAGTTCCATGTCCTTTTTATGTTGACATCAGAACTGCACACAATACTCCAGGTGAGGTCTCACAAGAGCAGAGTAGAGGAGTAGGATCACCTCCTTCGACCTGCTGGTCACGCTCCTTTTGATGCATGTGAAGAACTTTGCACTTCACATTGTTGAACTTCATGACGTTGGCACTGATCCACCTCAGGCTTGTCAAGGTTCCTCTGGATGGCATCCTTTCCCTCCAGCGTGTTGACCACACCACATAACTTAGTGTCGTCGGCAAACTTGCTGAGGACGTACTCTACCCCACTGTTCATGTTCCCCACAAAGATGTTGAACAGGATTGGTCCCAGCATCAACCTCTGGGAGACATCAGTTGTTACCGGTCTCCATTTGGACACTGAGCCATTGACCACAGGGCCTGTGTCCATCCACTTCTTTATCCAACAAGTGGTCCAACCATCAGATTTATGTCTCTCCAGTTTAGAGTCAAGGATGTCGTGCGGAACAGTGTCAAATGCCTTGCACAAGTGAAGGTAGGCAATGTCAGCTGCTTTGCCCCTATCCATCTTTCTGTAGCCCCAATATAGAAGGTCACCAAACTGTCAGGCATGTAGAGGAGAGGGACCTGGGGGTCCTAGTGGACGACAGGATGACCGTGAGCCAACACTGTGCCCTTGTGGCCAAGAAGGCCAATGGCATCCTGGGGTGTATTAGAAGGGCGGTGGTTAGTAGGTCGAGAGAGGTCCTCCTTCCCCTCTACTCTGCCCTGGTGAGACCGCATCTGGAATATTGTGTCCAGTTCTGGGCCCCTCAGTTCAAGAAGGACAGGGACTTGCTGGAGAGAGTCCAGTGCAGGGCAACGAAGATGATTAAGGGAGTGGAGCATCTCCCTTATGAGGAAAGACTGAGGGAGCTGGGTCTCTATAGTTTGGAGAAGAGGAGACTGAGGGGTGACCTTATAAGTGTCTATAAATATATAAAGGGGGAGTGTCATGAGGATGGAGCCAGGCTCTACTCAGTGGCAAACAATGATAGGACAAGGGGTAATGGGTACAAACTGGAACACAAGAGGTTCCACTTAAACTTGAGAAGAAACTTCTTCTCAGTGAGGGTGACAGAACACTGGAACAGGCTGCCCAGGGAGGTTGTGGAGTCTCCTTCCCTGGAGACATTCAAAACCCGCCTGGACACATTCCTGTGTAACATTATCTAGGTGTTCCTGCTCCGGCAGGGGGATTGGACTAGATGATCTTTTGAGGTCCCTTCCAATCTCTAGCATACTGTGATACTGTGATACTGTGATTTGTGCTTAGTGAAGTCATGCTGGCTGTCACCAACCACCTCATTGTTTTCATGCACCTTAGCATGCGTTCCAGGAGAATCCGCTACATGATCCTGCCAGACACAGGGGTGAGACTGAGTTGTCTGTATTTTCCCAGGTCTTCCATTTTCCTCTTCTTGAAAATGGGGGTTATATTTACCTTTTTTATGAATCAACATCCCCACTCTCTGCTATCACATGAGAAACACCTAACAACTTTTCACATGCCACTTCTACTCTTGTATTTTCTTGCTTCTGAATAAATTACTTTTAGCAGCTATTATCAAATTATATCCAAATTTAACATCCATAACAATGTTATTGCTGATTAAAATTGTACAGATGTTCAGTGCATTTTTTGCAAACACTACACATAAAATATTGAATCCTTATACAAATTACCATATCGTTAGTATCAGATAATATTTGGAATTCCAGTTCCATGCTGCATAGAAATGTGAGAATTTATATCACAATCTGTATCTATTGCATTAGTATTAAAGGAATTGTGCGTCTGACGTCAATGTAAGGAAGAACATAATATTATTTAAGAAAGGCCAGAGAATATTTCTGAGGCATAACGGGGTTGAATTGAAGAGGATGGGAAACAGCAGTGTGGCTTATTTCAGGATGTCTGCTCAGAAGCAGTCTTCAGAGTTGACATAGTAAGGCAGTTCCAGCTTGTTTTGAGCATTTGTGCAATGAGAAAAGCTATAAATATATTTACAGCTATAGATTATACAAAAAGTGAGGTTCTGTTCTCCTTATATGACCCAGAGATATTTGGCATTACTTATGGGCCACTAATGCATATCTTAATCCTGAAGTATAAGGGAATAAGATGCTGATTCTGTATTCATTATATTATGACTTTATTTCTTAATAAGAATCTCAGAGTGCTTTACAAACATTAACTAATTAATCCTCCTTGTTCAGCAAGCAGCTATTATTAATGTAATCATAAGTAAATTGAGACATAGCAAAATAGCCAAAATTTTGGAGTCGGCTAAGAGAAATTACTATCAGTCTACTTAAATGGTAAGTCAAAGATCTTGCAGAAACTCTCCTAACCATGCGACATAGAACATGGGTAATGCTGTATGACAGATGATCCATAGAGCTAGCCATGTCTGATGGTAGAAGAAATATAAACATTGAAATATTTACCATCCTCACAATTTTGCATAATATTGCAGGCATTTTGAAAGGCTTTCCCCAACGTGGTAATCTCTTGACTGTGTAATAATCAACCCCACAAAAAAAAAAAAATTTCTTACTTCTACAACTAAAATATACTTGTCTTCTTGTGGTTATAGTTAATTCAATTTATTTCCACACAATATAATAAATAAAATCAATTATTAAACAAAGCCTGTGTAATTTTTTTTATTGCAAGTGGCAATAGTGTAGAATTGAACTGCACAAATTATAGGATTTGGGGTTTGACTAATTCATCTTTTTTAAATCAGAGGTAACTTGGTTTATCCATTTTTTTCAGGCCTTTGGCCACTTAGTGCTTTTATTCTGGTAGTTTCCACTAGAAAAATCCATAAAGGCCCAGTTCAGAAAGCTTGGAAAGTTCACTGCCATTCCTCTGCTGGTCTCCAGATGAAAACCAAGACATAATGTTGCTGTGAAACATGCTAGCCTCTGCCAGTCCATCTATTATCAGCATGGGAACTAACATATTGAATCTCTCCATCACTGAAATGTGATAACATAACAATTGGAGTGAGATCACTGTGTCAAAATTTTGTTCTGCATATGGTTTCCTCGATGTATTCATGGGAGACCAGAGTGCAGATTCAGCAACAGTTCTAATTCAAATTACTTTCTAATAATGAAAACTTTGCAAAATACTATACAATTTCCTACTGTACCATCTCTTTTAGCTTTTTACAAAACTAAAAAAAAAAAATAAAAAATTAATTCTATGATCCAGGATTAGGGTGTAAATGGACTAAATTACCAAGCAAAAGGACATTAGCATTTTATTCCATCTCTCTCTCGACACCAAAATGTCATAATAGAATTATATTTGGGGGAGAAGATAGAGTTAAGAGTGGGTAAGGAAGAAACAGTAGGGCATAGATCTTTTGTTTTTGACTTTTAGACAGAAGGAAAGAGTTGGCTTTTATCTTAACACAGGTCAGCTTGAAGGCACAACACTCTGTGATCTCACAGCAAAAAGAAACTGACATGTTTAAGCACTTAATTTTTCCTGAACCAGAGCTATTTTCCCTCATATGCCAATGCTTATGCATCTCAGTGTGTGACTGCTTCTTTCTCCCTCTGGAGCATTGCCAGAATTTATCCTTGCCTTGCTCCTGCCTATGCTGACACTTTACTCATTCCTCAATAGCTTTAACTAGTTCCTTCTTCCTACTGGATATTTATTCTCTGGAACAAACCTTAAGTAAATTTTCCCCTCTTTTCCTTCTGGAAAAACAAACAAACAAACATAAAGCTAAATAAGTTAAAGCTTTGGTTTTGTTTTTGGTTTTGTTTGTTTGTTTTTTTTTCTCAACCTTCTGTCAACAGAGCTGCAGAGTATCCATGTAACCAAAACAATTACCCATAGCTTCCCCATATTCATCCTTCTTTTCTTACTGCCTGTTCACAAGTCCCCAGCTTGGGCTGCTGCAGAACTAGCAAATTTCCATTTCAATTTTTCTACATGAAAATGAAGAATGCTAAGGAGTTCCTCCATTACCTAGCAGGCTAAGTGCAAGCACCTACATTGTTCTGCTTTTAAAGCCTTCCATTACTGATGATGAACAGATGGCAGGGTTTGGTTAAGTCTTAGAGAACCAGAAAGTATTAATAATAGATTAAATCTGGCACAGATCTAACAGATCTTTTTGCTTGTTTCCTCAACTAATTTATTGTAATCTACCATCTGAACCTCTTTTTATCTTGCCCTTATTTGATTCATAACAAAAGCAAAAAAGCCCTCAGTTCATAGCTTTCAAACCAACATGGACATGCACAGATATACCTGCTTGCAAATGGTTTAAAAGGTAAGACTCTTCTGATCTTCCTGTATCATGCAAATATTATTGACATCAGCTGACAGCTATCTAAAAGAACTTTCAGTCCCATATGTGCTGCATTCACATATTGGATCTTCTCATTTACTTCCCGGCTCATATCATGCTGTTCCTCTCTTATTTAATCTACCTGTCACTTTGATATTTTCAAGTGTTGCATGAGATTAAGCACAAAAATATGTTGCATGACAATAATTAAAAAAAATAAAAAGAAGTGGTTTAAAAATGCTAATATTAAAGAGCAATGAATAGGAACTGATTTCCATACTCTGGTTCCTTGCATACCACTTTTATATTTCTGGTCTTTCAAAAATAATAGTATAGCAACTGCAGTTGCTTAGTTTTACTGGTTGTGTTCTTTTTGGAAACAGAAGCAGGGGCAGTAACATGCAGGACTGGATACATGTGCCAACTTCCTCTGAGAATTTATAGATAAATATTAGAATGAAAAATATTTGAGGATTTTTTTCTCACATATATTATTAAAACATAAATATGTATTGATTACTAAAATATTTCAATAGTGTATACGTATATGGCCAAGTATGATTATAAATCTGAGCTACATCAAATCTGAATTGCATACTACCAGCTGCTTCGCAGTAGTGGTGGTAAGTTAGTTACTCAACCCTACCATTAACTGTACATATCCACATCAAAATATTTGGAGCCTGAAATAATTATATGAACATGACTCAGAGAAATTAGAACAAGTATTGTCTCTCTAACACTGAGTACAGCTGTCAAAAAATAAAGCAGTAAATTAAGGAAACATCAGGAGGAAAGGAAAGTTGTGGGAAGAAGGGAAAGGTACTTAATGGTGTTATGTACTTTTTTCTTCATAATTGCTCTCTTTCCTTCTCTCAGTCTTCTCCAAAACAGTGGCATGGAATAAGTTTTATAAACAGACCTAAAAAAATAGTACTGTTCAACATAGTGTTGTGGTTTAAACCCTAGCCAGACAGCTTGTTCACTCACTCCCAGTGAGTGGTGCCAGGCTGGAAGCAATTGAGCTCCCCCCCCCCCCCGGTCTCTCCTGTTCCCCGCTCCCGGAGCAACGGGGAGGAGGATCGAAAGAGTGCAACTCCCACGGGTTGAGACAAGAACAGTCCAGCAACCAGTGGTATAGTCAAACTGCCAGGCCTCCCCATATTTATACTTTAACCATCGTCCTCCATACCAAAGAGGCTTTAACCATTTGGCTTGTTTAATTGCAGCCCATGGTTCACACTCATGAATAACCTGGACAATAGTGTCCATTGTTAAGTCCACCCCTCGATCACGGGCCCATCTATATGTTGCATCTCTGCCCTGATGGCCTGAAGTGTCATGGGCCCACCGGGCCAAAAATAATTCACCTTTATGTTGCCAATCTAAGTCCATCTGAGCCACTTCAATCTTAGCCGCTTTATCCACTTGTTGGTTGTTCTGGTGTTCCTCAGTGGCCCGACTCTTGGGTACATGGGCATCTACATGGCGTACCTTCACCACCAGGTTCTGCACCCTGGCAGAAAAATCTTTCCGCAGCGCAGCAGCCCAGATGGGTTTACCTCTGCGTTTCCAGTTGCTCTGCTTCCATTGCTTCAACCACCCCCACAGGGCATTTGCCACCATCCATGAGTCAGTATAGAGGTAAAGTACTGGCCACTTTTCTCGTTCAGCAATGTCCACGGCCAGCTGGATGGCTTTCACCTCAGCAAACTGACTCGATTCACCCTCTCCTTCAGCAGTTCCTGCAACTTGTCATCCAGGACTCCATACAGCTGCCTTCCATCTCCGATGTTTTCCCACAATACGGCAAGAGCCATCAGTAAACAAGGCATACTGCTTTTCACTTTCTGACAGTTTATTATATGGTGGGGCCTCTTCAGCGTGCACCACCTCCTCCTCTGGTGACATTCCAAAGTCTATGCCCTCTGGCCAGTCCATGATGACTTCTAGAATGCCTGGACGACTGGGATTCCCTATTTGAGCTCGTTGTGTAATTAGTGCAGCCCATTTACTCCATGTAGCTCGGTTGCATGATGTGTAGAGGAGACCCTGCCTTTGAACATCCACCCCAGCACAGGCAACCGGGCTGCCAGGAGGAGCTGTGCTTCAGTGCCAAACACTTCTGAAGGAGCTCGAACCCCTTCACAGGCTGCCAGTATCTCTTTCTCAGTTGGGGTATAGCTGGCCTCAGATCCTTTATATCCCCGACTCCAAAAGCCGAGGGGTCGACCTCGAGTCTCCCCTGGAGCTTTCTGCCAGAGGCTCCAGGTAGGACCGTTCTCCCCAGCTGCAGTGTACAGTACATTTTTTACATCTGGTCCGGTCCGGACTGGTCCAAGGGCTACTGCATGAACTATCTCGCGCTTAATTTGCTCAAAGGCTTGTTGCTGCTCAGGGCCCCATTTAAAATCATTCTTCTTCCGGGTCACATGATAGAGAGGGCTTACAATCGAACTGTAATTTGGGATGTGCATTCTCCAGAACCCCACTGCACCCAAGAAAGCTTGCGTTTCTTTCTTATTAGTTGGTGGAGACATTGCTGTTATCTTGTTGATCACATCTGTGGGGATCTGTCTACGTCCATCTTGCCATTTTATTCCCAAAAATTGAATCTTCTGTGCAGGTCCCTTGACCTTTCTCTGTTTTATGGCAAAACCGGCTTTCAGCAGGATTTGGATTATTTTCCTCCCTTTCTCAAAGACTTCTTCCGCTGTATCGCCCCACACAATAATGTCATCAATGTATTGCAGGTGTTCTGGAGCTTGCCCCTGTTCCAGTGCAGTCTGGATCAGTCCGTGGCAAATGGTAGGGCTGTGTTTCCACCCCTGGGGCAGTCAGTTCCAAGTGAACTGGACACCCCTCCAAGTAAAAGCAAACTGTGGCCTGCACTCTGCTGCCAAAGGAATGGAGAAAAATGCATTGGCAATATCAATCGTGGCATACCACTTGGCTGCCTTTGACTCTAGTTCATACTGAAGTTCTAGCATATCCGGTACGGCAGCACTCAATGGTGGTGTGACTTCATTCAGCCACGACTGTCTACTGTTAGTCTCCATTCTCCATTCGACTTTCGCACTGGCCATATGGGGCTATTAAAGGGCGAGCGGGTCCTGCTGATCACCCCCTGACCCTCCAGTCTACAGATCAGCTGATGGATGGGAATCAGGGAGTCTCGGTTGGTGCGATATTGCTGCCAGTGCACTGTTGTGGTCGCAATTGGCACTTGTTGTTTTTCAACTTTTAGCAACCCCACAACAGAAGGATCCTCTGAGAGAGCAGGCAAGCTGGACAGCTGCTCAATTTCCTCAGTCTCCAAAGCAGCAATACCAAAAGCCCACCGGTACCCTTTTGGGTCTTTGAAGTACCCTCTCTTGAGGTAGTCTATGCCGAGAATGCATGGAGCCTCTGGACCAGTCACAGTAGGGTGCTTTTGCCATTCCCTCCCAGTCAGGCTGATTTCAGCCTCCAGCACAGTCAACTCTTGGGATCCGCCTGTTACTCCAGAAATATAGATGGGTTCCACCCCTTGACAGCTTGATGGCATCAGGGTACACTGTGCACCGGTATCTACTAGAGCCTTATACTTCTGTGGGACTGATGTGCCAGGCCATCTGATCCACACAGTCCAGTAAATCCGATTGTCCCCTACCTCCACCTGGCTGGAGGCAGGGCCCCTCTAATGGTCGTCACAGCATTGGACACTTAAGTCGTGTTGAAAGGGATTATTCTTCATTATCACAGGAGCTGGAGTAAAATCAGCTCTTCCACTCCATCTGGGAAACTTCCCACCAGAGACTGAAGCCGTAGCTCTCATGGGATGATCAGTCTTGGCCCTTGCTCCCCTCTTCAATTCACTCACCCGTTCCTCCAAAGCTGAAGTAGGTTTTCCATCCCACTTTGTCATGTCTTCTCCGTGATCCAGCAGGTAAAACCATAGGGTACCCCGTGGCGTATACCTCCTCTATCTCCTCTCTCGAACAATAGGATGCCTTTTGTTAATAGCTGAGACGTGTGTTGGTACATGTGAGGAGCTGGATAAATCAGATACATCGTCCCTCAATTGTCTGGGGTCCTGGGACAGTTTTTCCACAGCTGAGATGATGGAAGGAGTGAGATTGTCTTTGAACTCTCAGAGTTTATGAACCATTTCATCCACTGTTAGTGGTACTATGTCATTCCAGGTTACTGTTGCCAATGAATGGGCATATGATGACGGTGCATTCCGTGTAAGTTTTCGCCACATGGGTCGTGTACTTCATCTGGATCTATGGGTGTATCCCCGTTATTCGGCTTGATGTGACAGATCATCTCTACGATGGCCGATTCCCTCAGAGACTGGATGCCTTTGTCTATAGTAGTCCACTTGGGCGAACGACTCATAACATTGTCCTTGTATGGAAACCTTTCTTTCACAGCTGCCAAGAGCAGCCTCCAAAGGCTGAGGGACTTTTTCTCTCTTGCAATTGCTTTGTCAATTCCCCCTTCTCTAGCAAGTGATCCCAGCTGCTTGGCTTCTGTACCTTCTAGTTCGTGACCATCAGCCCCATTGTCCCAGCATCGGAGTAACCAGGTGATGATGTGCTTCCCTGGTTGACAGGTAAAATCTTTTCGCATATTCCGCAGCTCGGTTGAGGTCCGAGGTCGAGAAGTTACCTCTTCTTCTTCTTCTTCGTCATGTGATGATGACTCCTGATCAGGTGTTAGACCGGGTGGTGAATTCATTGTTTCTTCATCTTGCTTCACCCTTCTTGCCTCTTTTTTGCTTGTTCTTTTGCATACAGAGGCAACCGATATTGGTATGAATTGGTCCTCTGGTTTGGCTGCAGTGATTATCACTGTGGTTTCAGTAGCGACTGTAGTTGTTCCTGGGGGTGGTGCAGCTGCTGTGCTTGGAGCTGGGGTAACCGTGCTGTCTGTTGCAGTCGAAGTTGAGCAGCTGCTGTACTTGCCACTGGGGTAGCTGTGCTGTTTACTGCAGCCAAAGTTTGAGTAGCGACTGTACTTGTCGCTGGGGGTGGTGAAGCTGCTGTGCCTGGAGCTGGAGTAGCTGCGCTGACTGTTGCTTTGCCCTCAGATTCGCTGACATTCTTTTGAAGGTGC
The DNA here is from genome assembly GCF_028554395.1 of Pezoporus wallicus. Taxonomy (NCBI): domain Eukaryota; kingdom Metazoa; phylum Chordata; class Aves; order Psittaciformes; family Psittacidae; genus Pezoporus; species Pezoporus wallicus. The sequence continues at coordinate 769,564 of NW_026642992.1, read as the reverse complement.
TGGATAGTGTTGAACAAGGCCCTGTAAGCATAGGCCAAGCCCCAGCACGTTGCCGTGATTTGTCCATCTCTGGTATGGCCAGAATGACCACACACCTCATTTAAGTGTTTTACTAATTCTTCTGGATTTTGCAGTTGTTTGGTGGTGAAATTCCAAAGTACAGGAGGGGCCCACTGACCTAGGTACTTGCCCATACTATCCAACCCTGCCACTCATGACTGTCCAGCCTCAGGGAAAATCTCTTGGCCCTCCTACATCGTCGTTTGACCCCAGACAAGATCCAAACCTGACTCTGCTTAACTCTTGAAATCAGTCGTGGGCAAAACACACTCTGTATGTGTGCTAGCATGGTGATTCCCATCACGATCAGCAAACAAGTCTCAACAGCATTAAAAGGCCATTCAAAAACTTCAAAACTCTCAAATGTAAATGGTCTGGGGGGAGGACTGGGAGGGTAAAAGAATGTCTCCTTCACAGGTTGAGCACCTGAGAATGAGAAAAAAGATGTGTAATTGCTAAGCACTTCTATTATATACCTCCCAAAGTATAAAGGTGGTGACCACACTGGGAACATAAACCAGATCAGTTTCATGATCAATGATTCTATTGTATTACAAGTCATTACCATAAAGTACAATGGGACAAAAACCTTAGCCCAAGCCCCACACTTGAAAAACACTAATACAGCAAATACTGGATGGAAGTAAGATACGATATACTGAAACTGTGAGATCAAGAAGAACAACCTTGAGAGCCAATAAATCAGCATTGTGACGAGTGACAGTTAATCCGGTCAGATCTGTCATTATCTCAATCCCTCGAGCCCCACGTTGGGCGCCAAAAGAACTGTCGTGGTTTAAACCCTAGCCAGACAGCTTGTTCACTCACTCCCAGTGAGTGGTGCCGGGCTGAGAGCAATCGAGGCTCCCCCCCCCCCCCCCCCCCCGGCGCTCTCCCCTTCCCCGCTCCCGGAGGAATGGGGAGGAGGATCGAAAGATTGCAACTCCCACGGGTTGAGACAAGAACAGTCCAGCAACCAATGTACAACACAAATCACCACCGCTACTACCACCACCAGCAACGATAAGAGAAAATAACAAGGGAAGAGAATACAATGCCACCGACCCAGAAACCAGTCCAACCCAGAAGCCCTTCCTTCTGGCTGTCCTTCCGGGTAACTCCCAGTTACCCCCCACCCCAGGCATGACGTGCTGTGGTATGGAATACCTCCCTGGCTAGCCTGGGTCAGGCGCCCCGTCTCTGCTTCCTCATGGCTTCCCCTCCTCCCTGGCAGAGCATGAGCCTCACAAAGTCCTTGGTGAGGGTAAACATCACTTAGCAACAACCGAAAACATCGGTATCACCAGCACTGTTCCCAGGCTGGAAGTCAAAACACAACAGTGCACCAGCTACCATGAAGGAGAAAAATGACTGCTACTGCTGAACCCAGGACACATACCTACCACTCAAGAAGGTATTCCACAGTACTTTGATTTATCTAGCTCTTTAGAAAAAAAAACAACAAAAAAAACAAAAACAACAAAAAACCACAAGCAAACAAAACAAAAAACAAACCCCAAATTTTCAGGATAGGGCTGGGTTTTTCTAAATAAACAAAATTAAAAAAATTAAAAATGTGATTTCATAACCTCTCTTTTGTCATTATTCAAGCTTCTTAACTCACTTGGATATAAATTACAGAACCAAATGCATGTGGAATGTACTATCCGTGTTCCTATCTTTCCTGATTTAGAAGTAAAAGATTTAGAGGTGGGTCTCCAGATATTAAAACCAACAAGTGTGGTTGGTGTTGGTGACTCAAATTGTGATGCCAACTCAGAAAACTGATATATAGGCTAGTTTCACTGGTGTCATGGAATTAAATTTTGCTATAGCTGGAATATTTCCAACTTTCATTCAAGTTGTATTCCAATTTATACTCATATCTAATTCATAACATAAAGTGAACACAAGCATCATTCTAAAAAGCCATTGACTTTCCTTCCTTTTCCTATTTTTGTGACTTTTGTCTGTCTGTGAAAGATGAAAAAGAGTGACAACTCAACCTGAAAATGTTGGCAGAATGAAGACATTTTGAAAACTTTTGGTATGCTGGACCAGATTACTGGGAAAGTCTCTTTGGAAAGGGCTGGCTAATTTAAAGACATTTTTACTACCATTTCAACTTACTATAAAACAATGCCAGAGAACTATTAATCAACATATTTCTATCAGAGCATTTAATGGAGTTGCGTGGTGTCTGTGAAGAGATTGTCCTGGGTTCAGCAGTAACAGTCACGTTTCTCCGTCTTGGTAGCTGGTGCAGTGTTGTGTTTTGACTTTCGGCCTGGGAACAGAGCTGATAACAATGATGTTTTGGTTTGGCCAAGGACTTTGTGAGCCTCATGCTCTGCCAGGGAGGAGGGGAAGGCAGGAGGAAGCAGAGACAGGACACCTGACCCAAGCTAGCCAAAGAGGTATTCCATACCACAGCACGTCATGCCCAGGATGTAACTGCGAGTGCCCCGGAAGGGCTGGGGGACTGCAGGGTTGGAGGAAGTATGAGTCGGTGCTTGGTCGGGCTGGGGGGGGTAGTTATCAGTCGGCTGGTGGTGAGGTGATGTATTCTCTTCTCTTGTTATTTCTTTTATCATTATTATTATTGGTGGTAGCAGTAGTAATTTGTGTTATACCTTAGTTACTAAACTGTTCTTATCTCAACCCATGGGAGTTGCATTCTTTTCGATTCTCCTCTCCGTCCCTCCAGGAGTAGGGGGAGGGAAAGAAGGGGGAGAGTGAGTGAACGAGCCCTCAGGCTGGTTTTAAACCACAACAGAGATCTAATCCTCACCATGTGACCACAAACTTCATAGATTAATTTCTAAACTTGTGTAGACTTCCCAGAAACCTTTACACTCATCCTCACAGACTCAATCTGAGTTCTTGTTTGCAGCTCTTTTTTGCCAAACTGAACTTCTAAAATACAACAGAGAATTCTGTGTGCATATAGAATCATAGAATCATAGACTAGTTCGGGTTGGAAAGGATCACCAAGTTCCAACTCCCCTTTCATGGGCAGGGACACCTCGCACTAAAATATGTCACCCCAGGCTCTGTTCAACCTGGCCCTGAATACCACCAGGGATGGAGCATTCACAGTTACCTTAGGCAACCCATTCCAGTGCATCACCAACCTAACAGGAAAGAACTTCTTCCTTATATCCAACCTAAATTTCCCCTGTTTAAGTTTTAACCCGTTACCCCTTCTCCTGTCACTACAGTCCCTAATGAAGAGTCCCTCCCCAGCATCCCTATAGGCCCCCTTCAGATACTGGAAGGCTGCTATGAGGTCTCCACGCAGCCTTCTCTTCTCCAGGCTGAACAGTCCCAACTTTCTCAGCCTGTCTTCACACAGCAGGTGCTCCAGTCCCTCTTTGTTGATGTTATTTGCACTATTACACATTTGCTTCCCTCAGAATAAAATCATCATCATTATATTAAAATCATATATATTACATACACTGCTTTTATCATATCTAGAAGTAATTCAACTTCAGGAATTATTATATTTTTACACATTGCCATTATCTCATGCTTAGTTTGGGTGTAGAGGGACTACCAAAAAAACAGGCTAATATCAGTGAAATGTATTCATTAGTGCCAAATTATTTATAGAGTTATGATCAGATCCTCACTCCAGATGAATTTTACCTGGTTTCACATTTCATTCCCCGCACTTTACTTTTTCCTCTTACAAACCTCTTACATATCTTATTCAGTTCTGGCCTTTCCTTTTTCTTTTCATTCCAGATGGCTTCTTGTCCTTTATATTTGTACTCAGGTATTGGAACATAACTACCCACAGCTCCATGGAACAGCTGTTTTCTTACATGGCATCAAAACTGGTTGAACAAAATGGTGTGACCATTAGTAAGAACTAGCTTCCTGGAGTCTTTTTTCTTTCCTTTGGTCTCTAAACCAGGATTTCATGGTTCTATAGTCAGCTTGTGCAAGTGGAGCTGTTTCAGGCAATAAAATAGTAACCCCATTATATGTACTGTACAATAGTGTTTGTAAAGAGAAGTATTTGGGATATCACAGGATAATCATTTAAGGTAAGAATTATTGTAACAAGAAATATCATGCTGATCCCCCAGGTCAACAAAAAGACGTTCAACATTAAAGAGAATCACTGAGAGGAAGACAGCTGGCTTTTTCCTTTTCTTTTTTTTTTTTTTAATGAAGAGACAGTTTTATAAGGAGTAGCAGAAAGGATGACTTCCTTTAAAAAAAGTGTGAAGACCTGGCTCTGTCTCTCTGTCTCTGCTTGGTAAAGAATTTATGTTGCAGATAGAGGTCCATGCAGTAACCCAAACCATCAACATTCGTTAAGCCTGGGAAGAAAAATTTTAGAAAAACAGTTCCATCAAGTCAAGATTTATAGCCTCTTTCTCATTTTATCCTTACAATGGTTTTCTTAAATGATTTTTTTTACTTTGTGTCTCTTTAGATGATAAACTCTGTTTACTGGACAGCATCTCATATATTATTTCAGATAATTTCAATATAAACTCAGGCTGAATGCCAGGTTTTTTCTGCTATGGAAGGTCTTCCTCTTTAATTCAATCTCCATTTCCTGTTCTTACAAACAATCCCATCATCCTCCCAGAAGAAAATGCCTCACAGGCATCCCACAGACAAAAGTCTGCAACTGAATCCAATGCATATTCTGTGCCACATGCTGAACATTGTATGTGTCAAGTTGAGTCTTGAGTTAGAAATTGTCTCAGTTTCCACCACAGAGATGTGCTGAAACATAAGCAGTTAAATAAAATGTAAAAATATTCAGCATGACTATGAAGTGAGTTTGTGATTTATTTTTTTTCATGATTATTGGCCTCTTTTTGAAGTAGTGGTACAATTAAAAGCTATTTCATTATAGGTCTGCAAAAAGAAATTTTTTCCAGCTGTGAGTGCTGACTGTCACCAATGAAATACACCTAATAAGATACAATCTAGTGACATGGAAGAAGAGCTCATACAGCCAGCAATCTTTCTCCTGCCTTTCCCAGATGCAGTTGTTCATTAGAATTATGTGCAAAACATTTGATTGACCTGAGGCTCCACCTGTCAACACAATTTCTAAATATACATTGTTTGTTTCTGGAACAAAATCAAAGCAGTATAATTGCCCTTGATGTTCTTATCTTGACAGTCTGAATTCAGTTCCATCTTTCTAATTTGAGACTTCTACAAAGACATAGGATCCTGAAGAAATCAGCTTTGGCATGAGGAGTACTGAGAGACTTATTACTTTACTAATGTTTACATGGAACAACTGAGCAGATAAACCTGTAACACAATGCTTCCTAGAAGGTGTACAGAGGAATATGTTTTTACTCCTTTTCACATTGTCTTAAAAGTTCACAGATAATTCTAACAGTGTATTTTTTCTTAGTGTACATACCCCACAGAATGTACCGTGGAGAACCCTCTTCCAAATTTTAGCCATGCTCTACTTTACAAATGCTGGGCTATGAAGTTAGAAACTCTTGTAGGGATTCCAGAACACTTTCCCAGAAATGTTTCTGCCAGTCTGAGTAACAACCTTGTCAGTCTTTGACGTGGCAGAGAATGTACTTTTCCAAGAAGCTGGATATTTTGGCCAATGAAGAGCTGTGAAGAGAAGGGCTTGGATTTTATTTCATCAGTCCCTCTGCAGAAGCTTTTCACAGGCTGATATTGTCAGCTGTGCTAGCCAAGAGAGCTCTCCACATACTCAGATGGACTGTTGCCAGGCCCTCAAAGAGGAAAACAAGGTAGGATTTCTCTTCTATTCTAATGCATCTCCACAAAATTAGAAATTTCTGTCTCAGAGCTCAGGCTTGATACTATTCCAGTTAATACAAGAAAACGATGTGGTTTAGTGGAACTGTCCATCTAGCTTTAACGAAGTCATTTAAATTATCATTATTGCAGTTTAAAATTTGCATTAAACTTCAAGGAAATTCAAAACAAAGAGGTGCAAAAGAACCACACCATTTTTTGTGAGTATTAGCTGTGACAGAGAAAATTTGAGGTTCATACTCACAAGCACTGCATATGTAGGATTGTTGGAGGTGCGCTATCCCAGGATTGAACTCTGAAAACAATTCAATTTTGGATAAAGCAGTGTTTATGGGAAACCTTAGGGAGTCCTTGGGTGATTCTGTTATTGCCCAAGTGCTAACTCTGCAACAGAACTTCAACACTACAAAAGTGAGCATTATACTAGCTTGCAGTGCTTCCTGTCGTCTAGCAGAATCCTGAAACAGATTTCCAAGTTTCTCCTGAAGGACATAGTGTTTTATTGGTGTCTACCAGTAGCATTCATAATACTCACCTTTCATGGACCTGCTTAAGCTAGACTCTAGCAGGACTAAATTCCTTACTTCTTACAGCAGAACTAGGTACCAGCTCTATTAGCTCTCAGCTGGAGTGAGGCAGCTGTCTTCCTTTCGACCCACAGCTGATTAATCTTCACTGTGATTCCCAGCTTTGGAAAAAGAAAAAAAATGTTGGAGGTGGAAGCAATGGTTCTGGTCCTCTGAAGCACTTTACTGGGTGATTAAGAAAACCTACCCAGCTTCAAATCTGTTGCCTGCTGATTTGAGGGTACAAACAGCATTGCACACATACCAGATAAACAGGTATCTTGCACAGTAGGACACACCCTGTAACAGCCCCTTGAATCAGGCCTTGCAGGCCTGTAATGAAGAACCACCTTGAAAGGCTGACAAGCACAAAGATCGCCAGCAATGAAACTGAGTGAGGTTTTGGACAACTTTGAGAGTTTTCAGGTCCTTTAAAGCCCAAATAACTGAAGATGAAAAAGCTGAGGATCTCTATAATTCCTGAATGGTGGACTCAATGCTCAAGTTACCCTCCTACAGTTTGGAGATTAATTATTATCTGTATGAATTACAAAACATTAATACTAAAATAATATCTCAAATGCGTAATAATCTTTTAAAAAGTTGGGACAGACATCAGTCTCAATGTTTTAAAAATTATCATATGAAGTTAAAATTAACATTTTAATAGACATGATGTAGATTTTATGCAGTCATGCAAATTTACTTCAGCCAGGATCTGGCGAAGACAATCTTACCCTGATGGTTTGGATTTCTCTGTCACACCCTTTAGAGTTGTTTTTAGATGTATAAATATATTTGTACAGAAGCAATATTTTGACAAAGAGTTGACTCGGATGTTTTCCAGAATTGTAATCTTCCGAGTCATCATTTATGAAATGCATATTTAGAAAACAGAAAACCTGTGTGAAATGTCTTATAAAGCAGCCTTGGCTCCTTTATGCCTACGTACTTTTCTTTCAGTAGTATGATCATTTGTTTAAAATATTGCTGATTATATTCAATTTCTTTTAAAAAAATCTTACATTTTATTGAACCAATAATTCCAGTCCGAAGTTAAACAGGGAGCCTAGATGATCTCTGATAAAAAAAAAAAAAAAGGTTAAACATCCCTCTTTGCCAAAAGAAGTTTCTGATCTTTTGCATTTAGTGAATTTAGTCTCATAGAGCTGCAGTAAGAGAATACCATCCACCTTTTTTTGCAAAAGAAGTTTCTGATCTTTTGCATTTAGTGAATTTAGTCTCATAGAGCTGCAGTAAGAGAATACCATCCACCTTTTATAAAATGTTATTCAGATTTCTATGCCCAATTAGAGATCTGATGCTCTTTTCTCTACACCAGGAATTCAGCAAATTGGGTTAACATAGCTTTCCCTTCTGAACCTACTGACTTTAAAACTAAAAAAAAGAATAGCAGCAAAACATCTTCACCCCTTTTGCCGTATCAGCTGTGGAGCGCACAACAAGCAATAGCTGAGCAGTATTGTTTTCTACCCATCACAGTGCAAAAAGCTCTGATAAATTGCAACAATAAAGGCTTGGAGCATTACAATCAATACTTAATGGAATAATGTAAATCCAGCTAGTATATGGCTTGGGGATTGTGTTCTCTTGCAAAGAGCAAAAGATTGATGCACAGCAGCAGAAGTGCATCTTTTTTTCCCCGCAGTCAGAGCTATAAGAAAGACACAATAATGTGCTAAAGTTGCTTTGCCTGTATTGTGGAGTTATTATGTTGTTTTTTTTTTTCCAGCCTGGTTTAAAAGGAGTCAGAGAGACATTGTGTCTCCCAGGGCTCTGTAAAAACCAAGTTAATGGTGTTCTCAGTCTTTAGACACATTTACACATCCTCCATCTGCTTGGGAAGAAAAAAAACCAACAGATTTCAATAACAAAAATTGTACAGATCTGCCTTCAGGCAACAGAAAATGCATGTGATAAGGGAATAGCCATGAAGTGCAAAGGAGTATTTAGGTCTTAGTGCTTATTAACAGGATACTATAAAGGAGATGTGAAGGATGTGTGAAAAATCCTAAATAAAAAAGCTAGAATAACATGTAATGTAGATTAAAAAAAGTGCTTGAAAGGAATGCAACTGTCACTATAAAACATGGTAAGAGGAGGAGATGGGATGAGAGAAATGAATGACGGGAATGAAGATAAGCAGTATTCTGCATCCAGAGCTTGGTTCAGGAAACATACTGTACTCTGCGATTCAGTCACTTGGGTACATTACATCAAATCAAACAACACTCAAAATGTAAAATTTTACTTTCCTCTATCTCTATTGAGTTGTATTTTATCTTCAGAGGAGGTCAGGCCCACAGTCAGTTTAAAAAGTTAAAGAAGATTCAAACTCAAGGGGGAGTGGAAATGTCAGAAATAGTAAATAGAAAGCATATTTTTAATATCTACTCCACTTATTCAAGGAAAAGTATTAAATAGAAAACCCATGGATGGTTTGGGTTGGAAAAGACCTTAAGATCATCTAGTTCCAACCCCACTGCCATGGGCAGGGAGTTTTCTGGGCTGCAAGTGCACACTGCCCAGTCATTTTCAGTTTCTTGCTGAAAAACAGTGCAGTAAGAAGGAGAAACACATTAACAGAGATTACCTGTGTTTTTTGAATGCGCATATTATGAAAATATTATGTTCAGCTATGTATATTCCAATATCAAGCACAAAGTCCTTTGGAAGTTTTGGGTAAAGTTGCTTCTTTTCCTTCCCCTTCTGCTGTTTGAATGATAAGAAATGTATTTTTTCTACTTATATGCATAGAAGACAAAGGTAGATGGATACTATGTAAGGTCTAGTTTCATGCTTCTACAGGAAGCATAACATATCAGAACAATACCTTTCTTATTCTAAAACAAAGAGTGAAAAGAGTGAAAACAGATTTTTATTTTCTATTTTGTCCTCATTATTGCTGCTTTTAACCATAGATAGCATGAAATTCAGAAGATGCCTAATTCCTAGCATAAAATTTATTCATACGTTGCTTATAATAATTAATTTTTATTTTTATTCCAGTGTTGACCTTTACTTCACCTTTAATTTGGAGGGAGTTCCTTCTTAGCTGTTTGCCTCCACGGTATTTTTATGGATAGCAATCATGCCCATTTTAGGCTAAATGAGTCAGATTATTGCAGTTTTCTAAGGCACTATTTTTTTCTAGAAGTCTTGCTACATACCCATTTCTGTACAAGTCATCTTTCTGCAAGAGAATCAGCCAAAACTGTCATTCCTGTATTCTAGACAATATGGTCAGAAATTCTGTGCTGGGATATTAAAAAATAAAAAAAAAAAAAAAAAAAAAAAAAGAAATAAAGAAAGTCAGAAAGCCTGGAAACTTATGTTCATTGCTGATTCATAGATCCAAGTCTTACCTGTGCGTCAAAGCATAAATTGGATTTTGTGACTTAAACCCTTAAAGCCCTAAAGTCTGAGTCCGATTTGAGCTGACTGCTGCTATTCAGGATGAGATCTAGGAGAAAAATCAATACTTCCATGAAAATTTTAGTTCAGTTTTCAGTAGTGTGAGGAAAAAAAAAGAAAGGGGAAAGTAAATAGAATGTTAGGAATTATTATTAAAGTTGTAAAGAAATAACAAAACAAAACAACAGAGAATATAATTAAGCCACTGTATGAATCCATGGCATGTCTGTTTCTTGAATACCATGGGTACTAAACTTTACATCTCAAAAAGTGAATAGAACTGAAAAAGTTCCAAACGCAGCAATGAAGCTAATCAAAGTCTGCAGCACTGAAGAGCAATTAAGTAGGCTTATATGCGTCAGCCGGAAAAAAAAATGCAAACAAGAGTGGCTGTGGTAAATTTTTATAAAAGCATGGGTGTCAGAAAGACAGTGAGAACGGAACCACTGGTAAACCAACAGGAATAATTTTTCTTCTGCCTGGAAGGCTGGAGCACAATCACCTCCTGCAGAGGGTATCCCATACATGCACCACTCTTATGCTTGCATTTCTCCCCTTCCCCTGTATGTGTGACTATATGTAAAGTGACATAGGATACAGCAAAACAATCCAGAGTCTGTAGAGACAAATTTATGCAAAACTATTCCTTTACTACCAATATCATAAGCAGCCAAGGAATAAGCTGCAAGGTCAGCCCCTTCTTCCTGATCATACATACACACCAGTACAGAAGCATTGCAGAGATGAAGTTAATTCTGCCCAGACATCTGTCTAGTATGCTTCAAATATCTGAAAACAATGGTGTAGGTAACACAGTAATAGAAAATACATTTTAAAATATCTCATGAATATCTGATTAGAAGTATCTCAGAGACTTCTATGGTCAGACTAAGATCTATTTTCAGGTATGTCCTTTCTTCCCAGAGAAGGTTGAAGAAAAGATCATTTTCAAGTGTTAACCCTGCCATATTCAAAAATGGAGTTGACAAATGGCATCCTCCAGTTGCTGACCTAATTTAACAAAGAGTCATCTCATGGGACAGCCTTTTATTGACTCTGAGGACAGAGAATAAGAAAGAGATGAGGGATGAAATTCTGCCATATGCCATAACATATGTACAACAACGTTTGATGCTTGCAGTGCAATGAATTTATGTCAGCATCATGCTCTTCAGTTTAAACTACCATAATAAATCTGAAACTAATTTTTACCCTATCAACAGCCACATTTATACAAAATAAAACATGATAGCTGACCAGTACTATTATACTTCATAAAATCTAACATACCTAAGTACCGTATCTCAAATTTAAACTCTGACTGGTTTCTGCTACAAATAACTTTAACGATGTTACAGCATCTGATGGTATAAACCGTACCAGGTAACGAGTTCCATATCTCTTTGCATAACTTCTGGACAATGTAAAGGCCTAAATGATTATTATTTACCACCCTGTACCCAAAGACTCTTTCTAGCCTGGAGGTACATTGCTTTCTTTATGTTATAAATAGAAGGCAAATTCTGTTCCTACCCAAAAGAATTTACAATCTTTGAGTATTCAGAGACTTTACATGTGCTCAAAATAAGGCTCAGGAGGTTAAACTGACTTCACTAAAACTGCAGATGTTCTGAGTGTTAAGTTTGTAAAAAGATCTTTGTGGGACTAGGGCTTATGATTTTAATCTTGTCCAGTTCTTCTGGGTTTGTTACTTTAGATCATTCATCGCTGTACAAAATCATACTACAAGACTGAACAGCATGAAATGGTAATATATTTGAAACTATCTGGAAATTAAATGACATTTTGTGTATATGTTATGAAAATATTCTAAGAGTAAATTTCTGAAACTTCTCCTTGAAATTGAGTTTTTGTCAGGATTTTAAGAACTCTTAGAAGTCAACTTTCTTCCTTTGTAACAAATCAAACCAAAATCAAAGAGTCCAATATACCCATGTTTTGTAAAACATTCTTAATCTGAAAATTTTAGTGTAAAAGAAAGGTAACCACAACAGCCAAGAATCCAATGGAAAGTGGTTCCAGAAGGGTGGGTTTTATTTATGCAACCATGACTATTAGTACCCTATGAAGTCATGCTGAAACCATAGAAGGCTAGCTATTTAGAAGAGATTATATCTCTGTAAGTAGGTGTTGCTCAGAGAAGATTTAAAAAAATGTAACTTTCAAGACTAAGGAACTGGGTTGAGGCATTTGTACAATCACAACATTGGAGAGGAAAGTGTGGGCTGAAGAGTGATAAGTGGAGCAAGAAGCTGATTGCTTCTTTATGCCCCTGTTGTTGATCATTTTTCTTGTCATGTCCTTTCATTTCATTCCTCACATAGAACCACTGCAGTTATACCCATATAAATGTGATTTCATCAATGCTACCTCAGGTAGCACACTGCAGAAATAAATGCAAAAACTCCTTCAACATCTAACTTACAGCAACTCACATTTATTTATCCAGATGTAACATATGCTTTCTTACCACTGAATTTGTACTGCTGTGTCATATCTCATAAAATAAAATATATATTTCTCCTTATTTCTATGTATTTGAGAAACTGCTGACAGTTCTATTGCTTTGTCACTACAAATAGCAACAAAGATAATTTTGTGCCTGATGTACAAAGAGATGCGTACACATTTCAAAGCCGGCTGCATATATAGCAAGTCAAAATGCAGTGACATTTGCTGCAAGAGGATAAAAAAGCAGGAGTTACAATATCTTAATTACCAAGACTAGATAGATCTGTGTTCACTCTGTACCTCATTGTCCCTAGTTGTGGGCCGTATTTTCTTTATCAATATGTTCGATGAGAGTTTGTTAATTCTCTTGCAATGTTACACAAATGCTAAGTACTCTTATTAAGGATTCAATATGGGATAATGCAGTACACTTGTCCATCAGGGTCCTCTTCTTCACATAGATGTAACATAGTGTGAACTACCCATATGTTGTAACATATGGCATAATTCCAGTATCTTTTCATATACCTTATTCTTCATTCAGGGGGATGCTGAGTTAAATTGGGCCACAGACTGAGTTGGAGTTTTGCTAGAGCAGATTAACAAGAGACAACTGAAAAACCAAGAGGGACTACAACTTCCTTTTCACTCCTAAAGGGAAAAAAGACAACTTAAAATACAGTTATGTTATACAGGGCATATATATTTAGATATATTTTTAGTAGATTTTTAGATATATTCTCCATCCCTTCTCCTAAGAAATCAATAATGTTAAGTGAGCAGCACATGGTAAATTCTTTCATATTCTAGCTTTTTTTCTCAAATCTTTTGCAGGAACTGGGCTTTATAGCACATTCTAGAATGCTCAGTTTCAAAATTACCTTCAAAATTGCCTCAGATTTACCAAATGAACCTTTGTACCCACCATTTGAAATGCAATAAGCTTTTCAGTTCAGTTTCATCTCATTTGAAAAGAGAACCAGAAAGGCTTCATTCTTGGTAGTCTGTGCTCCTATATATATGACACCATGAAATCACAGATTTACAAAAACTCTATTACTATTTCATAAATGAGAAATACTGGAGACTGGAAAAAATGTGAGAACAAATGAAAGTTAAATCTTGATTTGTGGTAGGGAATTACCTGCCTCCTGTCACAATGGCATCTAATATTTTCATAGTTGTCATAAAGAGTGGGCAGTAAAATCTTGATTGTATTTTTATATGAAGTGAGAATGGCACACAGGTCAGATAGAAAACTGATGTAAATAACTGCAAGCCTTGATTTGTACAGAGTGCATAGTTTTGAATACCCAAAAATGCAATCTTATGGAAAATACAAATTCAGCAAGTTGCTCTCCTGACCAGGTGTCCATTCTGCAATCAAATGTGCACCTTTTATGCAAACAATAGAGTTCTGGTTCAAGATAAAATGTGGAAAAAAAGCCTCCATTGTGGAGAAAACCTGTAGATAAAGAAATCAAAAAACCTGAAAAGTAAGCTGGGAAGAAGTCAATTTCTACTTCCTTGCTCATTTTGTTGACTTGCTTAGGGTAGCTTTTGGTGCAAAAGTTACTGCAGCTAAAGAATAGCTAAACATTTACACCAAGTTGTAGTTTTCCAGGGAACTAAAATTCAAATAAAATTTGAAACAGCATCACAGAAAAAAAACCACTTTTTTATAATAGACATTTTATTTTTGCTTTGCTGTACACCATTGAATACGTAAACCAACTCCATCTGACTTGAACCAGATTTCTGGATGTGATAGGCCAGCACATGGCAAAAGCACTCAGGTTAAAATACAAAGAGAGTAGAAATTTCAAAAAAATAAATAGTTCAATTAACTCAAACTCAACTATAGCTGGATTTTTTTAATATATATATAATAACTTTCAAGAAATGTGAGACCGTTGTACAGTGCAGGTACAGCCAGTCATACCTCGCCCACATCTAATAATTTGTGATTGAATTGTAACTTTTCTTTCAGAAAGTTATCTTGTCTGAATTTCAGACCAGAAAGAATCCACTGAAAGAGCATTTTTTTGTTATTCTAAAGATCTTTACACTTAACAAACTTCACGCCTTACACCCAGTGTGGGTCTGTTTAGTTTTTTTCTTCAGTTTATTAGGCTCATTATGGCCACTTTCTGAGGGAAGAGAGGTTACCTTACTTTATACCTCTCCACAGTAAGTAATTTGAAATTAGCAATGCATTACCTCTTAATTCTCATTCTGATGAATTAAAACATAGAACTCCATTTTTTAATTATTACTGTAAAGTATTTTTCCTTGATTTTCTCTTGTGACTCTGTGCTGAATCATCTCCAAAGTTTCCATATCCTTTTCTGAGTATGATAAAATGGATTAGAAAAAAGTTAATCAAATTCCAGTTTCTTCTTCTTCCAAAAACAAAAAAAAAAACCAGCCATGACAATGTATCACAGTAGTTGTATGTTCTTAGAGAAAGTAGGCTCATGATAACCTGGTCCTATGACTTCTCATTTTTCCATAGATTTTACTTCATTGCATGCATATAACAGCAGCATAACTAATATACTGATTGGAATGGAGCTGTTAATCATTGGTGTGTGTACCAAGAATTCATCATTCACGTTTTGCTTCATGTTACTCTGGACTAAATACCAGCTGTTGACTTTTTTTTAAAAAGAAAAAAAAAGTTGTGTTATAGCAGCTTAAGGTCTTCTTAAGTTTTCTTAAGTTGCCATTGAAAAGTTTTCCACTGATGAAAACACATTAATCAGAGCTCATCTCTAGCTGTGAAGAAGTGTTCCAGAAATTCTGTATTTCATGAATTTGAAGGTCTAAAGCAATACAAACCTAACCAATATATAAACATTTTCAACATTGACTTTCTCTGATTAGCAGCCATGGTCAAACCAGCAGCATAATCATAGCCTAAATCTTCAGGAGTCAGGCTTGGAGAGCACATAGATGGAATGAAAAACAAATGCATGTTTGTAATAGGTTTATATATAGTTAGATATGCCTGTGATTTACTCAGACACTGACATGTTTGATTTGAGTTAGGCAGATGAATTGGAATGAAACAATTAGAGGTTTTCCCCCATTCTTCAGTCAGATTGAAGAAAAGTTAAATATTCCTCAAATGCAAAGTAGTTTATTAATTTTTTCATTCAGTTTGCATTACGATGTCCCAAATAAACTACTACTGAAATACTATGAGGTCAGCCAACAGCAACCTAATTCTCATTAGAATCAAAAGTTCTGCCCAAGCGTTTTTCATCTGACCAATTATGGTGCAAATCTCAAGAAAACCATTATTCATAGATTCCCACATCTCTACAGCCAAGCAGGAGATAAAAAAAAAAAAAAAAAGGCAAACCTGAAAGAAACTAGCAGCTCAACAGGATCTTTAGAATTGATGTTTTGAGATTGGCTGTGAAGGCTTGAGCTCCACTCACTACTGGTGGACTGCACATCTGATACCAGTAGTTTTCCACAAAAAGTCCAAGTCAAAATCTTATATTTCATGCACATGCATGTGCAGATGAGTCTCTGTGTCTTTCACATCAAGTGTAATTTTGCTGCACAGGTGACATACAGCTCAGGTTCATGATGGGCTACACTGAGTCCTACTAGCATGCCTACATAACCTGAGCTTTTAGCACAAGCAACTAATGTTCTGCATCTACAGAGGAGGTTCAGTTTGATGGGTTTGTTGCCTGTGCATCCCTGCATGCTGAGGTGACCTTGACTTTTAGACAGAACAGCACCAATTTCAGAAGCAAGATGCAAAAAGATCATGAACACCCCTTCCTGAAAGGCTATTATTACATCTACATTTCTGTCTATGAATAATACAAAAGCTGCATCCAGGGAAGCTTCAGATGCAGAGAAATTCAAAAGCTCTCATGGCATCACAAAAACACATCCCTGGAAGAGCAGTGGGGACAAAAGTCATAAGGAAAATGTAGCTACATTCCAGATGCTATATGATGAGCATATAAAAGATATTACATGAAGTGACTGCTCACAATAGCAGGAGATTAATATTCTAGGAGCTCTCTTCGATCCCTAAATTAATTTTACCTTAATTTAGTCAGGTAAGATGGAGAAATTCAAGTACAACATCTATTGGGAGGCCTCTTTCTGAGTTTTAAGAGCACCAGGTTTTCTGCTTGAGATTGATGTAGTCTAGTAGATAGATAACTGTGCTTTTTGTGCTCCGTCTTGCAGAGATATCTGGAAGGAGAGCAACTGCTTTTGACTTTGATGAATGTGCAAAACAAGCTTATCTTTCCCCGTTTGGGGTATGGTGGGTTTGTGTACGCCTGTTGGGGAAGGGGGTCCACTATAAAGGAATAGGCTTCAATTACATTACTGCATAGTGCAATATTTATTCTATCACAAATAGTTCCTTCATGTAGGAGAGAAATGGCAGGCAAACACTTAAAGCTGCCATAGGGAGTCTCTCTGTATATCTTTCTGATGTGATAAAAGCAGCAGGAAACATTCTCTCTGATTCAGTTTTTAACAGACTAGTGTCTTTGTCAGTAGTCTGAAGGTGCTAAATACCTGTTTGGAAAATGAATGATGACTTAAAAGTTCTATTTACCAATAAGCTGAAAGACGCTTCTGAGAAATCTAACAGTTACTAAGAAAAAGCAAGAGTGAGACAGTAGTCACTAGTCTAATTTAATAATTTCAGAAAATATTACAACAACGATCATGAAGATTAATTCTGACAGTATAACAATAATCCACTCTTTTTTGTGTACCAGCAAACTAAATGTCATGAATTAAGTTACCTTCTATGTAATCTGAAGAATAGGAAAAGCTTTCAGCTATAACATGAAATGATGTAGGAACATCCTTTGCTCAGATTCTACAAGCAGAATTGCCAAGTGTGGAATCAAGTGAAATTTTTAATGTACTTCTGTATTACATGTTAATTTATGGAAAAGTCAGGTTTACTTTGCCACATGAAACTGAATGGTTTGGCCAGGTTTGACAGTGGATTGAGTTGTGGGCCGCATAAGGATGTGCAACATCGAGAAACGTATTTAAGGGCAGGATCGAGAATAGCTCAGATTTCAGCACTTACACATAACAATTTCAAGCATCTGGACTGTTTGTCACCCAGTAAACATTTTTATGACTGATCCATGGAAAATGTGCTCTGGAACTTATTAATAAGAATTACTCTTGTGGTATAATGGCAGTTAGGCTTGTTTCTGCTCTCTCCTACATAATTCTTGTGATGGAGAATCAGATTTTTCATTTAAAATTTTTAACAATAGTTTTTGTGTGTTTTGGTAAGTGTCCTGGGTTCAGCAGTAGCAGTCATTTTTCTGCTCCTTGGTATCTGGTGCTGTGCAGTGTTTTGACTTTCGGCCTGGGAACAGAGCTGATAACAATGATGTTTTGGTTTGGCCAAGGACTTTGTGAGTCTCATGCTCTGCCAGGGAGGAGGGGAAGCCAGGAGGAAGCAGAGACAGGACACCTGACCCAAGCTAGCCAAAGAGGTATTCCATACCACAGCACGTCATGCCCAGGATGTAACTGGGAGTTAGCTGGAAGGGCTGGGAGACTGCAGGGTTGGAGGAGGTATCGGTCGGAGCTTGGTCGGGCTGGGGGGGGGCGAGTTATCGGTCGGCTGGTGGTGAGGTGTTGTATTCTCTTCCCTTGTTATTTCCTTTATCATTATTATTGGTGGTAGCAGTAGTGATTTGTGTTATACCTTAGTTACTAAACTGTTCTTATCTCAACCCATGGGAGTTGCATTCTTTTCGATTCTCCTCTCCGTCCCTCCGGGAGTAGGGGGAGGGCAAGAAGTGGGGGGAGTGAGTGAACAAGCCCTCGGGCTGGTTTTAAACCATGACAGTATGCTTTTCTAATTTTTATTGCTCTTGAAAGTCCTTTAGTGTTGCTGTATCTGTCCAAGAGGGACTGCTGATTGGCATTTAGGTTGCTGTACTTCACTGCTTACAAGCACAAGCCATCCTCTGTAACTTAACAGCTTAAATATTATTCCTTAAATACCTATGTCTCTTTTACTACCAAGCACCTCCTTGCTGGTTAAAATTTTAAGACCAGAAAATCCATTAGTCATTTCTAAAATGGGCTGCAAGTACAAACTGCAATTTATGACATTCAGTCTGTTAGCAGAGGCACTTATTTTATTTTCTGTTATTTTATTCCTGCACATTCTGAATCTTCCCTGCCTTTATACTGAATGAAACTTTTTTTTCTTTTGTTCACACTGCTAGCATCTCTGTTTTGACCATTCATCATTTTCTGTGTCTAACAAATGTTTGCTGAGATACGATTAAGCAAAACTCTGGAAATTTTTATGATCTTTAAAGGGAAAATTTAAGCTGATTATGCATATATATTTAATTCAAGAAGGAAAGAGTATGACCCTTTCACAAAGAATAAGATTTAAATTTTTCAGTTTTAAACTAGCAATCAGATTCTATGGCTAACGGCTAGCGTATTCTTTTGACGCTGGCCAGTGAGGATCCCTGGAACAAAAATATATGCAATATGCCAATAATTCTGCCTGCCTTTCTGCTGCTTTTGAGGGTATCTCAGTTCTGGCAAACTGATGGGTAATGGGAATTAGAAGGAGGGGGGAAAACTGCAATAAAAAATATAAATCACAAAAGGAAGGAAATCCATTTGGTCCTTGGCAGCAATGACACCGCTCAGCTAATCCATGCTGAGTGCAATCCAATACTCCTTTTTATAATCCTGTTCTTGTGGAAGAAAATTAAAGTTTAATGCAATAACGGCTGACACAAATCACTTTTGTTGCCCAGAAGCAGATTAAAGAATAGTTAAATTCATACAAATCTATTTTCTTTTCTGTTGTTGTTGTTTTATTTTATCTAATGGCATCTTTATTCTTGAATCCATAGCATCAGTTTTTTATTATTAAGCATAAATTCCCAATGTAAGAGAGATTTTGGGCTGGAGAGAAAGGGAAAGAAAATAGTGACAGCTAAGAAATTATTAGTTCTTAAATGGTACATTATAGCTCTTTCAAAAATCCATAAATTTTTCATAAGTTCATATGGGTCCTTGCCTTTAATCAATCTGTGTCAAGGGGACTTTAAAATAAGCATAAAGCTAGTAGAGTGCTATCAGTCATAATTGGAGCTGTACAGGTCACTCCCATTAGCTACCACTGTTGTGTACATACGCATTTGTTGCCCTACAATGCATTTGAGATCTGCCAACAATAAAACAAACTGAGAATTTCTGAAAAAGAAACAATAATATGAGAGAGCAGATATCCTGATCTACCATTTTATTACTCCAGCCATCAGCCTCAATGTGCTCTTTATCAGGAAATGGAACTTAGATAAAAAAAAGAAAAACACAACAAAGAAGAAAGCTGTTCCTGGGCATATTATGTTCCAGACAATAAGTTTCATTATGACCAAGAAGGTTACAATTTATCTGAAATTTTGATCAGATAAATTCATCAAAATTTCATAACTGTTGAAATAGGATAAGGCTTTTAATTTTCTTTACCTTTGTCTCCAATGAAGATATTCCCTATCACAAATTCATTTGGGAAACTTCCCTTCCTAAACTTCATATTGGTGATACAATGTAACTGCAGACATACATGGAGAGAATGCAGGTGTCAGTTACAGTTATCATTTTTCCCAATAGTGCCACCAAAGAAATACCCAAGGCACCTGAGCAGTTTGTGAAATACAATGTAGAAGTAGAAAGGTTGAATAATTTCTTCAGTATTTCTCTTCTCCACACATATTTTTGCTGCAATATCTCTGCAGGTGTAGGACCCATGCTTAGAGAAGGGAAGGGCTACTGCTGAAAACAACTGAGGCTAAAAGCGTATCTTCAGAACATGAAAAGATTTTTTGCTACATTATACTCTGTCAGACTGTAGATAAGGAGAAGCCAATGTCTTTCAGGAGTTCAAGGCCTCTTCACAGTTAGATTTAAGGGTTTCTCCAAAACAGATTTCTGAGCAAGCTGTTTGCTCCAAAAATGCATCTTTGCCAGGAACAACAAAAAGGACATAAATCACGAAAAACTGCACACTGATGCACTAGGAGGACTCTGTGGGAAGAAAGTAAGATTAGTAGGGTTTTTTTGTGCCTCAGTGACACCAAGCTAACTCCTTGACAGAAGCTATTTCATATCACCTTGCAATTTGTTCTTGCAGTAAGAGATTAGCACGTGGTCAGCTGCACCTGCAAGGCCAAAGTAAAGAAAGGCAACTTAAGAACCATCTCCTTTCTTAGTTTCAACATGCATGCCGATTTTAAACAGGGGATTCTCTCACTGCTTTATTGGTGCACTGATTCTCATTATTGGCACGTGAAAGCAAGGCTATAGAGAGTATACAGCAAGATATGTATACAGTTATGAGTGAAATAACCCTAATAATCAAGTTTTAGTTAGAGACTGTGTATTTAAAAAGACTGGAATATTTCCAGTAGAAAAAATATAAGGATCTCATTTTCCCTCTTTGCCTTTTCAGTATTTACATGAAGAACACTACAGCAGCATATTTTATTGCCTTGCTATATTGCTATCAACTCTAATTATATGGAATCAGGCAGCAGTGGCAAAACTCAATCACTGGTCTCTGGAGTGCCATTTGACGTCTAGGTCAAGTCCTACCTTGCCAGACCACTTGTACTGGTTTCCTGTGCATCCTGGAAAAAAATAAAATGCAGTGCAGAAGCAGGGAATGGCAGGGGCGGGGGGAGAGCTGAGGGGGAGAAGAATGGGGGGGGGGGGGGAGTGTGTGAGTATGCATGTGTATGTTTTCTAATCCCTTTGCAGCCTGCCAGGCTTAAAGTGCAAATGTCATCATCATGAAGGCAGTAGTTGAATCCAACAGGTGGGGTAATAAACCATGACATTTCTAGCAGGTTTAATTGTGCTGTATGTGCTGGGATACCTTTCAATATAAGCATGGTTTCACTTGATGTCAGCACAAGACCATAGACTTACTTTTCACTCTGCATCCGCAGGGTGTAAAGTTCCCACCTCCAAAACACTTTATGACCTTTCAGGTGGCAAAACCTCTGACCTATATCATTCTCATCTTTGCTGGTTCAGCTGCTGTGTGGTGACAACCTGTTAGACTCTATGTCTGGTCTAACAGTGATTTACTGCATAATAGAATTAAAGCATTAGCGTGGTATTCCTGTCCACCCAACCCTAAAGGGCTTCTTGGTGGTTGTAGGAGAGGGTCTCTGGAGGAAATTGCAACATACAGGGATTTGTTGCGAGCCTATTGTCGCCTAGTGCCAAGATAGTTCATAAATTATGTGAAACATGACATCTCTGCTCCAATTTTTTTTCACTGCAGCTCTTCTTTATGACAATTTAGTAGCTGCATTCCTGAATAAAAAGCTAGCCTGCTGATTCAAGAGCCAGTCATAGCCCTCATTCTACTTACAATTCTAGTTGGGAAAATAGATCTCACTGAAAGAGAAAGTATATTTTTTAAACTCCAAATTAGCATCTCATTTACATCACAGTTACTCTAGTGATGTCACTTAATCTATTTTGCATCCATACCAAATGATGAATAAAGACACCAAAATGTGCCTAATTTTAATAATAATAATAATCTTTATCCTATAAAATAGAAAGTTTATAAAGGCTTATTCTGTTAAAGTACTGAGCACTAATTTCTTTCATAATAACCATCTTTCATTCTAAGAAATTATCATTAATATTGCTTTAATTAGGATGACTATCAACATGATATTAGTATTTGCACATAAGGCAGCAAATTACAAAGTTGGTCTGTTAATATGTGATTTCAAGACAGCTTTTTCTCAACACTGAAAATAAAAAATGGTGAATCTGGAGAAACTAAGGAGTAAAAAAAAAGGATTAAACCGCAGATTTAGAAAGAAGAATAAAATCAGCACATAAATCTGTCAGAGTAAATTTTTAGTAATTTACATCAGATGAAATCTTTTTTTCTTCTAATTAGATATCAACAGGAATAATTTCAGTGTATGCTAAGGATTTTAACTCATTTTCTTTTTGCTGCTACAAACTTGTGGGGGTTTTCTTGAATTTTACTTGAAATTCTTCCTTCGATACATGTGCAACTTTAAAATAAAGCTTTACATGTGTGTTTGCTACTGAAGCTAGAAGTCAGTCCTTAATTGAAATTAGTTACATTCTTTTCATCTTATTGAGTTTTGCAAACCTCCTAGCATATGAAAACAACCTTTTAAGTAAATCTGGTATCCTCACCTGGCAAAATTAATGCCTTTTTTCCTTTGTCCCAGTTACTTCTGGCTTTAAATCTCCTGTCCTGCCAAGGTATTACAGTGATTCCTCTGGAACAAATGAAATACTTCTTTGCCAAAACTGATACTAAATTAAAAATAAACCCCATGTTCAGGCAAGCTTAACTATCATTTCCACTAATATCAGTGACAAGTTTTTCGCTAAAATAATAATAATAAAAAAAAAATAGAGTGAAAATGCCCTCAGTACTGCCAATCTTTCCCTTTAGTAAAGAAAAATCCTTACAAAATCAGAATCAGCAGAAAAATAATAGAAAATTCCCCATGAAACTTAATAAATCAACACAAGCACTTACTTTACAGCAGGCTACCTGCACCTCACTCCCTACCTCGCTACTACCCTCACTCACTTTCTGTTAATTAGCTTTGAAATAGGTGTTAAGTTTTCATCTGTGTGGTATTTGACTGCAAAGTCACATTGACTTCAACGGTATCACTGTTGTGTAACTGTGCTTGGCAAAGAAAACCTCTGGGAATTATATGTCAAACTTAAACTTCAGGGTGTCTTCTCCACTCTGCAGGCAGCCTGGGATATGGTTATAAGTCATGTGAAAGGCTTCAGGTTTAAGACCCAAAAGTTATCTGCTGTTCCAGACATTATGTTCTTGAATTCACATCCTCCCTCTTTTCCATAGCTCAAGTAAGTTGCATTTCCTAACCAAGTCCCTAGCTTCCCACTGAGAAATCTAAAATGGATTTGTGCGTTGCCATTTGAGATTTCTGTAGGACTGAAGGAAAACAAAATGAAACAAAACAAAAAAGTTAAAAATATAGGGACATCACAACTGTAGTCAATGTTTTGTAAAACTCAATAACAACCAATATAGTCGCAGCATTAATTGATTTCATTTAACGCATTTTTTAAAAAAGAGTACAGGCTTGTAGAAGGTCACTAAGAATATGTGTCCAGTGTACTTGATCTTAGCCTTAGCTCTGAGGGACTGTGCAACCTTCTTCTTATCTCTCTGTGCCTCAGGTCTCTCCTTATACTTGCAGCCCTGAGCAGCTCATTCTACACTAGGTCAGAGCCATCCCAAATTCAGTGTTCCCTTGACAGTGAGTGAGCAGCCATCTACTCATCAACATGATAAGCCCACCAGAACATAGCTCATGGAGCAGTGTCTTCCCCTATCCTGAGAATTTTAAGGGACCTGTCTCTTACGCCCACACATGCATAATAAATACTAGCAGAAGCCCTGTATAATAAAGATAAATGTCAAGATTTAACACCAGTGACAGCTTAAAATGCTCTCATAGGACCCTACAGTACTGAGAATTGAAAGCTGTAAACAGCCCGTCCAGTCCTGAGCCCAAAGTGGAGCATAGCTTGTCACTAGAGACTATGGGAGCATGGCAGCACCTGCTGTTTAGGCCTATTCAAGCATGTGATGATATTGGCTGCAACTCACAGGTAGTTTTGTTGATTTATCTCATGCTAAAAATGTATTTTAACCAAGAGGTAAAATATTAACTGGTAAGAGACATGGCAGAGAATTTAGAGAAAGAACATTTTTTTATGTCTATTATACTCCATGATTCCTACTCCAGTTCCATCATGTCTTTTTTTTTTACAGGACAAATATCTATTATACACTTCCCAAATTATGTTCAGTCTTTTCTTGGGGTTATCCTGAAATCTCTACTCTTTTTAACAATTCAGCCTCTGATGAATAGAATGAAGTTGGTACATTTGTGGCATAAATCTAAAGCAGCAACTATTGCAGGCTTTTTTATTTTTTAATTAAAACATCATACACTACTTTTCTCTTGGCTAATTTGATTATGCTACTAGCACCAGCTCAGGTATTTTGTTACAATCAGGCAATAACAATACCAGCTTCTAGTGCAGAGGCAAAGGTGGAGGAAAATATTCTTTGAGTGTTTTCTTTGAAGTGATAGAGACATCTCATCTGTAATATAGTTCTACTATGTGAACAAGAGACACTTTTTTAAGGTAAAGATTAGCAGCTGTTTGGTTTTTTTTTTCAAATCTTTTTTTTTCCAAAACCCCAGTATGTTTCCTGGTCTGTTCTTCTGAAAACTTGCGTGTTCAGCTACAATACAGATATGCAGGTATACAACAGACACAGATCTCCATCAGTCACACTGTATTCCCTTAGCCACAGCCATAAAATAAAGAAACAGACTCTGAAAGACTGAGCTTTAATAGGAACAATCTTTGGCTGCTTAACTACAATGACAACAGCAAGTTCTTGGATGAAACTAAAATGATTAACATTACACTTTTTATTGGTGTAATCTATGCCAGTTTTACATCCTGTTCTCCAATGGCCCAGAAACCCAACACTGGTAAGGGACACTACTAATATAACTGCGTCTTCTAGGCTTTTGTTGGTACAGCAGCTCTAGTTGTAAAATGCATCTTGTTGAATCCCTGATCAATGCAGATATATTGACAGACTTTATGATATAGACATAGTCCTTAGTTTCTGGTCCAAATTGGCAGGTCTTTGCTCTGCTGAGATGATCAATGGACTCCCAGAAAAGATTAAGCTTATTAGCCAGTTTCCAGCAGGATATCAAAAATAAACCAAGTGAAAACTTTCACATGATTAATCCAGTCTGACATCAAATTGTGGCTGGTGTAATCCCAATGATATGGAAGACCTGAACTCCACTTTTAAAATATGTGTACAAGACTGCAATATGTGTTAGTTCTCTTTACTGCATGTTACTTTCGAGCCAATGTTGATAAACAGACACTTGTGCTCTAAAAATATATATATATATAAATTAAAATATTTATTGCTTTAATATGTATTTTAGAGTGAAACAGCATATAATATACTGAGTTATGAACACCTGGACAGATTCAAACATGTCAATAACCAAATAGATTATAAATGAAGAAAGGAGAGGAGAAAAAACCCCAACCCTCAAAAAAAAAATGTTGTACAATTTAAAAATCAGATGTTACATAGACTGTGAGATATATGGGTGTTATGATGCCTTTTTTACCAAATAGTTTGATTTCAGATCCCAGTTGAACTCCTCACTAATTTTTTTTTATTGGACTCAATGTTGTTGCAATACTAAACATTCTTGTCCATTGGTTTCTGCATGCATGATACACATTGTGTTGAACAGCTCTTCTAAAATGAGATTGATATGTCAGGATATGTCTCCCTCATTATTACATAAATGGGCTACAAGGCCATTTCAAACAATCTTGTATTGAAAGTCTGTGTAGCAGGGCACTCTGGAACAGTTTGCCTTATTGAGCCCCTGTTCACAGAACGGAGGACAAGGCAATACACTACAAATCCATATAACTGAAGCAAAAGCTGTCTTTAGCTAAACTATTAGATAGTATCTGTCCAGGAAATAATTAAACACAAGGGCAATATTTCTAACAGCATAGTATGTAGGAAGCAAGGAAACAGTAGCTAAGAGTGCTCAGATTACTTGAAATGCATTATCCAGTATCATGTGCACTGCTCTGCCTCTGCATTGCAGAACATCAGGAAATGGCTTTTCTACTCCATGGACACAAATATAAGCATATTCTTTGGGTCAAATGTATTCAGACTACATCTGTGGAAAAACAAAGACTTTATTAGGTGCTGAACAACCTTTCTAATGGCAGAATTTCAGCCAAGACCCTCACTCATTGCCTGATGTCATATGGCAATAAAATTACAGACAACAGCTAAGACAATTTTACAAAGTGCTGGTGAAACCATATGGTAATCAAATGAGCATATTACAACAAAAGAGACCGATGATAATATGCATGATTCGTTATAGCGAGCTTGCTTTTCTAAGAATGCATCGCCTGTGACATTCTATTGTTGAATTTCCATTTGCAATAATAAAATAAACTGCAGTAATAATCCTTGTTCATTTTAGTCCACAAAACCACCCTACTCCAATGAACTGCATAAATATCACTAATCCCTAATTTATAAACAGAGGTATGCAAGAAACCTGATGAAGCCCACAGGAAAATCTGCCGCCAGAGCTAGTGTAAGAATATAACCACATGGCATGGGTTTAACACTGTGGCTGCTGCTGAAGTCAGTGGAAAAATTAATTTTTTAAAAATCCCACCCCAGAGTTCATGGCTTGCAAGCCTGTATACTCAGAATTCCATAAAACACTTCAAAATTTAAACAAATACCCAAAGTTAAGACACAAAAAAATGAAAAGAGGGGAAAAAAGAAGCAAATCCTGTGCCAGAGAACACTAAACCACAATAGAGCTCTTGGAAACGTACAATTCTTCAAGCTGACGATGTATAATGAAACTACAAGGTATTAAGGACTCTGCTAGCTTATCTGCTTGATCATCTTGCCAGCACAGGATGAGGAACAGCTATGAATAACAACTATACGCAGACAAGTATCCAGGGCCTCTTTTTAAATTACTGAATTGATAGAACTTTTACACTCCTAATTCAGAGTCTAATATACATCTGTCATAGGAAAATATACCCAATCTAAAATGAGGAGGCAAGCCAGGCTGCAATGAGCAAATACACTTCAGGCACAAGGAACCCCCACTTCACTTCTTAGCCTTGTTAAAATGTTGAAGTCATAAAGCTGGGAAGGAAGGGTCTTCTGTTTTTCTAGGCTAAGAAATCTCCATGTATTAGTTCTTTCAAAAGGAAAAGATTTCTGATCATGACATAAGCTTAACCTGCAATTTATTGTGCAATGGTATATGAAACATGAACTTGGATTTTGGATTCTGTAAATGCTAACACATGTTATACCAACAAATCCATACTAACTGAAGGCCAAATTTTGTAGTTCTCACCCAGACAAAACACAATTAAAGCTGAAGTGGGCAACACCAAAGAAAAGGCTACAAGCTTTAAAAATTTTAGCCTTACTTCTATTTCCCCTTGAAAAGCCAAAGCAAACAGGCTTTGTTTCATTTTCTGCACGTCAGGGCAAGTTGCAGAGCAAAAGGAAAGAACTGGGAAGGAAAGAGCCTGCATTTTACAGAAGAATTATCCTTCCTCCATAGGCCTTCACTACACAAAATCCACACAGCCAGGGGATAGGCAGTAAGGGTGTGGGTGCAGCTCCTGAAAGACTCTGGGAAAATCAAGGGGTCAGTATGTTTCTGGTGAAAATCATTCATTACCCACCACACTGATGAAGCTGGAGTCTCAGTATGCACTTCTAAAGGCATGGCCAATCTTCCCTGTGCTCACTGGGCAGAAGTATTAGCTTAAGACTACACATTATGGGTAAAATGTGAAAGTCATATTATTAGTCTGCCACTGCCACTTTATTGATCTTCAACATTAAGATAAAATTAAGATCTTTCTTTCAAATGTGTTTCATGGAAGAGGATTTTATTGTAGGTTTTCTGGACATAAAATAGCTAATCAAGCAGAAAATGTGTTTAGTAGTTTATAAAATGGTAAATTTCACTGTAAGACATATAGGAGCTGTGACTTATTAAGTAATATTATTCTCATGATTGTACTGCTATATTATTCTTACATTGTCAGGCTATGTGTAGAAATTTGTTCTGCTTCAGGCAATCCTTACCCTTGCTATACAACTGTTCTTACGTATGTTTTTCTCATTATGATAAGTGCTTTGATCTCTCAGCAAATGTTCATCATCTTATAAACTGTAACATAAAACCTACATAGATCAAAGTGATGACTAAAAAGATCACAACAATCACAACTGTGGTTCTCAGATACACAACCGAAAAATAAGGGGGGAGGGGAGAAGAAATGCTTTGACTGTCAGTAGACATTTACACTCTTTTAAGCATTAGATTATTTTCTCTTTCAGTGATGTCCTTTGGAGATCTGATTTTTACAGTCATCAGAAGCCAGGTTCAAGTAAAATACCTCCCCTGTGATAAAAAAGCAGCCTTTACAATTCAGAGCGCCTCTTCCAAAAAACACTAACCACAACCCACATTACTGGGAATACACCTATCCAAGCACAGGTATGAATGCATAAAGCATTTACTTCAGTGCTTTTAATGTTACATTCTGCAGGCAGTTATCAATTTGAAATGCACAGTTTGCTGAGATTTATTTTTAGCTGTAGGTCAGCCTTTTCCATTAATGCAGTAGACATATATTCTCATAGAGAAGAGGCTGACAGTGTGGCCAAGACATGAATGTGTGAAGCCCTTTAAATAATTAGAAAGCAGTCCAGTAACTCATTTTTCCATTATTTCATTCATTCATTTTCTTTCTGAAAAAAAGAAAAGAAAAAAAGCATTATTCCCCATGGCAATGTGTGAAAATTAGATTGGCCCAGCTGGAGCGGGAATCTCAGAATTAAAGCACTTTTCAAATCTTAAAACTTGTGGTAAAGTGGCAATCAGCTCCACTGTCATGCAAAAAAGCTTTGACAATGGAGAAGACAGGATTTTTCCAGGCTTGTAAACTAGCACAGTCTGCCCCTGCTAGTGACATCGTCTCATTTTATTTTTCCTTCCTCCTCCTCTAGCTTCCTGACTTTTCTCTCTCTTTTGATGACTCTCAATCATTTCACCATCAGTAGTTAAGTCAGAGTCCTGTGCTTCACACAAAGCCTTTCTATGCAAAGAGGCTCAAGGAAGGCCTATAAGCATTGTGAAAAGAATCTTAAGAAACACAGGGAAGAAGAAACCACTGAAAGATAAGGAGGAAGCTAGTGAAAATCTGTATCTTAAAAAGGAAGGATAAATAACCTTTCAAAAGAAGGGCGTGAACAAATTTATCATTTCACCTATAACTCTTTGCAGCTGAAGACAGACTGCTGACATAGACTGGCAAAGGCAGAAAATAATCTAACAAGCGTGAAAACTTCTCACTTTCATAAGAAGTTATAATGTTCAAGAGCAAACCGCTCTTGCTTTACAAATTGCTGTTTGCAGGGGCACTACGGTGAATCACTTTGTTTCTGGCAGTAGTTGCACTGCTTCAGCCTCTCTCAAAGGCACTCATGAAAACAAAGTGTAAATCCAACATTTACCAAGTGGCCTAGGCTGAACAACTCAGGCCTGAGCTATCACTTCGGAGGTGTTTGCAAATGCAGTTTTGGCTGAGCACCACCTCCGTTGCCGTGTTTGGAAGATCTGCCTCTTTTAAGTATTTCTTTATGATTTTGTTCCCATAATTACAGAGGATAAAAGAGTAAGAGCAGGGTTGATCACAACAGGCTTGACCACTAAATAGCAGACATTTAAAACAAGCCCAGCATGCGACTTGGGTTAACAAAGAAAACTGCTGGTGACAAACATACTTTGTCCCTTATGCTCCACTGACTTCAGCACAATATTCAGCATCTATACCTGAAAAGAGACTACAGCTAATTAATTCTGTTGCAAAAAAGTAAACTTTGACTTATGAAAGGTCTTATTTGTACCAGCCTGATATATCCTTAACTGTGCTGTTTTTCTTATAGAAACTCTTAAGAGCTTGTCAGGTCACTATTTTAATTTTTAAATTAATGGATTTATGGGCCATATGAGGAATATGGCTAATAGCAGGCATCTTACACATTTAACTAAAGATGAACAGATTAGTTTCAAACGCAAGCACCGAGCAACAGCCAATATGTCAACATTTGCATAATATTACCCAGGCACTGCTTCCTCAATAAGACTGGAAACCACTCAATTTTTATTGGCATTGTAACACATACACTTAATAAACATTTATGTTTTCAAATCAGAATCAGTGTAGTTCCATTCCATAAATGGAATGCAAATCTATTTTTCCATAAGTTGGGGTACTATGCATAGAGAGAAACATTAAAATAATTTTAGCAGGTTGTCAAAATGGTTTTGCATACAACTGCATATACTTAGTGTAAGGTCTTCCCTCAGTCCAGAATCTGTCTTCATTGTCATAATCCTCTCAACTGTACATGTCACTGGTGTTATCTTCATTCTCTAATCTCTCAAAAGACCTGCTGTGACCCTCTGTGACCTCTGGGTTTTGGTTGGTTTGTTTGCTAAACCGTGCTAAAAATATTCCTAGTTACTATTCTTAAAAGTCAACTTTTGCTAGCAGACATGACAACTTCCACCTTTCTAAGAACAGCAAAAGACAACAAAATTCAAGTAGCTGCTATCTGGCCATAAACCGATGAGTTTGTATCAACAACCACTCCCAGTTGCTTCATGGGGAAAAGGGATAATTTTTTTTATGTTTGGAGAATGCTTTGAAGGCGTTTATAATGGGTATTATATACACACAGAGAATCTATTCTAACTACTCTAACATATAGATCTGTATTTGGTTACCTTTCATTTCTAGCACTCTATTAAGAAAGTTATTAAATTAGGAAGAGGTGAACTCAGTTCTGGAAGCTTTGGGTTTGCTTTTTTTTGAGAATGGAATTATAGGCTTCCTGCAAGCATAACAAGTGGGTATAAAGAAAATTTTATAGAATTAAATTTAATGTAAAATGAGAAAACACGCTTCATGGAGCAAAAGGAAGAAAACTTTCTACTTACCCAGTGGACCGGGGCAACAAACAACTGACAGTGCAAGTTTCTCACCGAGCCTATACATCTCCATTAGGGACACATCTATGCAGCAATTTACAGGCAGACACAAGCTTGTTCTGCCTTTATCTGTCAGCTCAAAGCCACAAGACACGTTAAAGTAGAATCCAACCAAAAATACCAGCTTCAACAGAATGCATGCTAGGTCTGGCCAGAGTCTGTACTAACATGATTTCTAGGTGGTTTGGAGCACAGGCAAAACTAGCTCCTGTCTGCCTGAGAATGTTCAGCTGAATGTCATGTAAGATTCAGAAAAGGTGCCTGTCATGCTGGAGAACTGCTTTTGCCTCTTTAGCAGAGCATAGTCAACTAAAATGATGGATTGACAATCAACTAACCATATTATTTGAAAAGGAAAAGAAAGCAGCAACCTTGTAACTTGTCAATCTGCTCCTGATCACAGTTACTATAATATTATTTGTATTAAATTAAGGGAGCTGCACATCCTTCAATGAATTAACCCATCCCCATTTCCTCAGGTTCTGCCTGGTCATTCTGCCTGGTTGCCATGCCTATAATCCCATGAAAGACTAGAGTTAATCACAGGGAGATCCTCTATCCCTGCCATCACCTTGCTGAAC
Source organism: Pezoporus wallicus (assembly GCF_028554395.1). NCBI lineage: Eukaryota > Metazoa > Chordata > Aves > Psittaciformes > Psittacidae > Pezoporus > Pezoporus wallicus. The sequence continues at coordinate 737,857 of NW_026642992.1, read as the reverse complement.
CTCCCAGATTTTGGGAGGGAAGCTAGAGACTGTAAAGATGTTTTTTGTCAGGATTCTTGCTGTTAATCACTAGATTGGGGATATATATGTGATATGTTTAAAAAAAGGGACAAAAGCAGCCTCAGAAATATCTTTCATTAGAAACAAAATTTATGTGAAGCATAAACCATGTGCTCTAATAATAGTAAATGTGTATGCTGCCACCTCCACATAAATCATAGAATCACAGATTCATAGAATCAACTAGGTTGGAAAAGATCTTTAAGATCATCAGGTCCAACCATTACCCCAGGACTGCCAAACCCACAACTAAACCATATCACTAGGGGCCTCGTCTGCATGGTTTTTGAATACTTCCAGCGATGGTGATTTCACCATTGCCCTTGGCAGCCTGTTCCAATGCCTGAGCACCCTCTCTGTGAAGAAATGTTTCCTAATATCCAATCTAAACCTCCCCTAGTACAGCTCAAGGCTGTTACCTCTTGTTCTATTGCTTGATACTTGGGAGAAGAGACTGACCCCCACCTCACTGCAACCTCCTTCCAGGTAGTTGTAGAGAGTGACAAGGTCCCCCTGAGCCTTCTCTTCTCCAGACTAAACAACCCCAAGTCCCTCAGCTGTTCCTCATCATACTTGTGCTCCAGACCCATCACTAGCTCCATTGCCCTTCTCTGCACCTGCTCCAGCACCTCAATGTCTCTCTTGTAGTGAGGGGCCCAGAACTGAACACAGGATTCGAGCTGCAGACTCACCAGTGCAGAGCACAAGGGGATGATCACTGCCCTGGCTCTGCTGCCACATTATTGCTGATACAGTGCAGGATGCTGTTGGCCTCCTTGGCTGCCTGGGCACAAGCTGGCTCATATTGTCATCAGTCAGCACCCACAGGCTTTTTTCCACTGAGCAGCTTTCCAGCCACTCTTCTCCCAGCCTGCAGCATTGCATGGGGTAATGTAGACCTGATAGCTAGTGCCATCTAAATTAATCAGACCTGGATCACATATCCATCTCTACTGCCCACGTGGCAGAAAGCCAGCACAGTTAGCCCTATGTCACCCCTTCCCAGCTCACCTGGTGAGCACAGAGGACATGCTGCAGATGGAGTAGAAAAGGCAGGCCCTCCATGTCTTGTGAACCGCAATCCCTGATCAACAGGTCCACCAGTGGGACTTGTAGTGGGGGCTAACTATTTAGCAGTGTAGGAAGTGTCTTAGAGTCCCACAGCTTCTATAGTTCATTGCCATCTTAAAAGCAGTTTGTTCTGGCCAGTTGATTTGTTCTGTGTTTTCAAGTCCCAGTATGACACTCTGGAATGACCTCTGGACCAGGAAGAGTTAACCTGTAAAATAGCACTTTGTGAATTAAACCTGGCATAAGCTCACTGTGCTTTCCTTCTAGCGGATTAGATCTTTACTATGCAAATTCTGACTGTAGACAGGCAAATGGATATATTGGTATAAATCACACTTCAGCACTTACATCGCTAAGAACAGTAAGAGAATATAATACACCAAGCAGATTTATATTCTGTTGGGTAATCCTTCAGGCTTGCCCTTGCTGAAAAGTCAGACCCAGTTTATGTCAGAAGCATTCGTTAATACAGAAAACTAATAAATGGAATGGAGTGTCAACTGCCTAATTCATGCAGAGGAAAGGTAGCTTTTCTTTAGTAACCTCCCCTCCCTGAGAGGGTGGTACAATATTTCTGCAGCAGGGGAGTAACAGAAATGTTATGTTTTAGAGATACACATTATCAAGCAAAGCAAGCATTATTAAAGGAAAACAAAAATAATGACAATAAATTTCTAGCAAAGACATCTTGCATATGAAATAAGGTGGGGTCCCTCTATGAACCTTGAATAGAAACATTATTTTTTCCTCCACAAGAAGCCGTCATCACTCTTTCACCAAAAGGGTCACACCATCTTTCACAGAAGATTTGCCTGCTCGTAATTACTGCCTGCAGTGTACAGACAAATGCAATCTTTTAAAATGCTAACTGTGTTATACTTGCACCCGAGGGATCCAATCCTACAAATGTAATGTGGCCTAACCAGTTTGTCTTAGCAAGACCTTACAGTGCTGATTTAAAACAGCTGAACTAAATCAACAGTTACCTTGAGCCAGAGGCCTTTGGAGAGCAATTAGAGTCAAAGCTTGGGTTTTGAACCCAATATGCCCTGTCAGTCTCAATGATTTGTGTTTGTTGTACTCAGCCTCATTTCCTGCGTGAAATACGAGGCTGTATAAAGAGTAAAAATTCCCAAGATTAAAAAATATTTGACCTCAGTGCATTTGTGAGCATGAAAGTACACATGTCTAAATGACCATTTTGGTTTGTAGTACAAAGTTCTATTGATGTTGGCAGGCTGAGCTTCCCTGTCTCAAAGCCACATGAATGGTTTCAAGTCTCAGCCAAAAAATGTTTTCCACATGCTTTAGTGTGGGCCAATTTACGCAGCAGATTTTGCGGAGACTGTGGCCAAGTGCTTCATAAAGGGCTGCCTTCTCTGGGATCAGGGAAACCACAACAGACACATCACTAATGCAATCTAATTATCTGCTTGAATATTTTTCCAGATGTATCCAATGTCTAAAAATACTGCAATAAAAAAGGTATTATTTGTCTCCTTGGACTGAAACAGTGGCATAAAGAACCTGATTGTCTAGAGGGAAAGTTATAACAATGTAATTCTGCAACTGCCTTTAAATCAGTCAGACAAAACCAAACACCCCAAATATAGGCTATTTGATGCCTCTTGTTTGGAATTAGCCTCCCACAGAAGAACGTGAATGAAGGGGTGCTTTTTTGTTTAAAAGTGTACCTCATTCTTGCAGGGTGATTTCCTTCATTTGCACATCACAGTTTGATCTCGGGTAGGTTGATCTAATATATAATAAAACATCTTTTCACTGAAATGAGATGAAAGACAAATACTCTGGGCAGTAGTATATGGGTAGCTGTGTCATGAGCTATTTTGGGGTTTATTATTAAAGTTCTCTACAGGTAGATCACTCCATACCCCATTTCTAGACAAATGTAAAAAAAGCAGTGTCTTTTTCTCCCACCAAGTCTTAGTAGATTGCCTACTTACTGTCAGTGAGGACTGGTTTCTATCTTCCTGCTAGTGTGCCTAAAAATCACAAATTGGCATAGGTTATTCGAACAGGAACAGACCATTCAATTGATTTTGTTGTAGTTCTATGTCTTGATCAAGGAATATATATAAAAATACAGATGTCAGAGTTTCCAATAGGAATACTGCCAATTTGCATAACCTGCAATTTCAGAAACACAGCCCTATTTGTTCAAATGCTTTTACTTTTCTATTTTTCAAATTATTTACATTAATTACTTTTATAAAAGAGATCTGTCAATAACAAGAGTTATTAGTCCCTACAAGAATATTTTATTTTAGAATATAATGGAAAGTCATATTTAATTTTTGGTTTAATATTCAAACTTTCCTCAATTTACCACCAACACAACAAAAACACCAAAAACAACAAAGATAAAGCAGTAATTTACCATTTCCATTCTGAGTATTCTCCATCACAACCACACATCAGTATGAACGCCCCTAATTTCCACCAAGAATGACTAGGGTGAACGCCGGTGCCAAAGTAATGTGGCCTTAAACAGGCTGGAGCTGAAGCTGTGGCAGCTGAATCTGAGCATAGTACAAGAAGAATGCAGAAAACCACATGGGAGATTTTGACCAAGCAGAATCTGCATTGGTATTTTTGGCATTTTCAGTGGCTTTTGAATTAGTTGAGCTATTTCCATGCAATGATGTTTGTCAGATGTGATTTACATGAGGCTGTGGTTACATCTGTATCCTTAAGTAAGTGCATCAGAGACAGCATTTGCCAGTCTTACGACTTGGTTTATTGGATGAGGAGTGGCAACTGTAGGTTAGAGAGATCAGCCCAAAAACATAGCAGCCTAGAAACATTCCTAGTGGTTTAAATCACTCTTTGCATATTTAAAAGGGACAACAAACTTTATCATGCTGCCTTCTCTCACTACATTGACTTGCTACAGTTCAGCATTCTTACCTTTATTTTTATACAGAAAATTTATATCTTTCAAAAAAAATCCCAAGAATCTGAGAAAAAGCAGAATATAGAATCAATACTTTGCATAAATATTTGCAGTACAATGGCATATTAAATATTATAGAATAAATTTTGCTGGTATCTTATAAGCATGTTTGAATCCATCACCCCAATTCAAAGCAATTCAGTGATGTCAAATTGTCATACAATATTCAAAATATGAATGCTTTAAACAGATTATATAGCTTGCAAATTCTTCAGGTAACCATGCAGATGAAGAGTAACTGATTAAGCAAGAAAATAAAATCTCTAACTCCTCCTAACTAAAATGAGCTTTCAAAAATTCTGCTATGGACACACTCCCTTGACAGCAATTTTTTTAATTCAGCAATATTGTACAACCAGCACTTCCTGGTCTTTTTTTCCCCACACTAGGACCAACCTACCAAGGTAAACAGACAGTTCTGCAAGCAGACATATGTATGTCTAAACCTTACATGAGGTTTGAATAGCACAGATTCAAGTGTCATGTGCATAAAATATTGAGAAAGATAAATGTATTTCTTGTTTCTCTCCAATGTAAGAATAGCATGCTTATTCAGCAGTGTATCCATCTAAGTAAGAAAATTCTTAAAGAGGGGCATTATCTGATGAGTATTCCTCAGCAGATAAAACAGGAGAAATGCACAGATTTTGTGAAAAGACACAACTAACAAAAATTGGTAACCACAGTAAAAGGTGTTCCAGTCCACTGAGGTCAGATGAGTCCTAGAATCATAAAATCATAGAATGGTTAGGGTTGGAAGAGACCTTAAAGATCATCTAGTAAAGTCTACATAAATATCAAAGAACTTTGATCGCTTACGTCATGAGATAAGATCCCATCCCTCTAAAATTTAGCAGACTATCCAAAAGACCAGTATGCCAAGTGATCTTGACAAATATCCACTAAAGAATGCCATCTTTCTGTCACTTTCTAAAGTGATAAAACAGCAAGAACCTTGAGACTGATATATGCGTTTGAAGTAACACCACACTATGTATGTACTACATTGGTCTAAAGCACTAGCTTTCAGTTATTTTCAAAAGTATGCAGGAGTACATTTTGCAATTATTCTACACTAGGCTTGCAATTTTCCAGCAAAATACTAAAAATCGTAAAAACTAAGCTATGTAAAAAGTGTTGTTTTCATTGCAGCTAAGCTTGGCTAGAAGTCGCTGCTAATAACCGCATGTGAAGGATGCTGTTTCCTGAGATCTGTTGGATAACTACATGTAAACATTTCTCTCTAGATTGCTTCTTTCCAAATGACCCAGATTTTAAAAACACAGTTATTTTAAGTGTGTAAACTGACTTGGACCATACTGATAAGGAGGAGTGACTTCACAGATAGTTATGCCAGCAGCTCCAGTAGTGAGGGTCATGGGGAGTAACCTCTTAACCTTTCAGTCTGCATCTTCTTCTTTGTTACATGGCCTCACATCCTTTCTTCTTCCTTCCATCAATTGCTCTCCTTTTTCCAAGAAATGTACCTGCCAGCCTTTCAGACATGACATCTTTGCTGCTGCAAGCCATGGATGAAAAGAGGATAAGAGAGAGGGTAATTCTTTCTGCCTGTTTCATGAGAGTAGAAAGGGATGGAAAATGGAAAGGACAGCTGGCAGGTCTGAGGAGGCGAGTGGGAGATCAGTGTACAGAAACAGTGGGGTAGCATCTCTGTGACAAGTACATGGCACGACTGAGACTTGCGAGTATTGCCATAATGTAAACATTACCTTACCATTAATGATGTTAACAACGAAATATCAGCTCCTTCTTATTACCCTCTTCTTTTTTAATTTTTTTCCCTCTAATATTTTTATTAGTATTCCTTTTTTGTTTGGTTTTGGTTTGAGTTTTTTGTCGTGGGGTTTTTTTTTGGTTTGTTTTTTTTTCCCAGGGGAGGATGCAATCTCCCAGAGTCTTGTTATCTTTCTCTCCTTTGGCCTTTCCCTTTGATAGCTCCTTTTTCTCAGAGTTTCTCTGCTCTTTTGCTTTCTCCCATTTCCAGAAGTTACACTCTTACTCAGGGCCAGTGGATTTCCACAACAGCAAGTAGCCAGCGAGCAAAAGAACAGTAGCAAAGGCCAAAGGGAGTATGCAGAATTTACAGTTCTGCCCTGATGTGGTGTTACCAGATGAGCAATTCCTTTTTCCATGCAATTGATGAAAAATCACTATTGCTTGCTTTGGAGAAAGGAACATAGGCTGTTGAATAGTTTTGGGGGAGTTAGGTTGTTTGTTTTTTTTTCCTCTGGACAAATATTTCCATAAATCCATATGCAAGCTCTGGGCTGCCTGGTTAACTGCAAATTTTAATGAAACTGAAAAGTTCACATATAGCACAATACCAGGAAGAGTTATGTCAGTACCAGTGGGTATTAGATACTGCTGTGGGAAACCGTTTGCCTTTGTTCCTTTCCACAAAGGGTAACTTGTAAACAACAACTATAAAATTCAAATATGTGTTTGGGTTTTTAACGTGGAAAAAAAAAAAAAAAAAAGGGGGGGGGGGGGGCTTTGGGAAATCCAGAAAAATAGAGAATAATTCCAAAGAAAGCTGCAAAAATTTACATAGGACAGAAAGTCAGTGTGATTGTTAACTTTTCACACTAATTTTCCTGGAGCTGCAAATGTTTCACTTTATGATGTTTTTTTTTGTGGATGCCACTGAACATAATACTTTAGCCCACAAAACTCTGTAAACTTTTTACTTTTGCAAACAAAGGGAGAAAACCTTAAAAGAAAACACTGTTAAATATCCCCCTGGTGATATCTTACAGAATTTCCTTTCAGAGAACAGGCTGCCAGCCTCTTAGTAGAAGAAGATTTGACACGATTCAAGGAGTTCTGGAAAACCTGTCAAAGAGGAAATGAGCACTTTAAAGCACAACAAAGGGAGAAAGAACTGCAGAGTCTTCAAGCACTTTCTTAGGAAGTACTCGCTGACACAAGCACTGGCTTTCTACTTATACACACATGCTTGCAAGAAACACCATAGAGAAGTTTGACCGTTGTCAGGTTTTTTTTTTCCTCCCCCCTTTTAAAGAAAGCTAGTTAAAGAAAGTAATATCTTATATTTTGTGTTGCAAGTAATTCGTACAGTATGCAAAGGTATTAGCAACTCACTTACTCTGGAGAAAGTTACCAAGTTCACAGCATTTACTTGCGTTTTTGCAGAGTACATCTGTCATTTCACTCAAGAGCAGACCTATGGGTAATCATTTAATCAAAAACACTGCTGTGATTGCTACTTGTACAGAAAATTACAAAGCAGCAGCAGCTTCAAAGCCAGGATTACAAAGATTAAATAGGAGCTGCTTTTTCCTAAATATTGGGTAAGAATAAATTACAATGTCCTTAAATTTGAAAGAAATTGGAGAGGGAGAATTATTCATTTAGCCTTACCAGTATTTCCTAATTTTAATTTCCTCTCTTTATAGTTACAGTAAATTACAAAATTGAGAATTCATGAAAGACTGCTTAGTGAGAAAGTCCAATTTTCATCTATGATCATAGAAGAAGACACATTCACCTAACTTTTCAACTTTTCTTTAAGTGATGAAGAAGTTTTATTTTAATATCAGTTTTTGTTTTAAATACTTAAAGGAGCCTCTCCCCATCAATCTTACAGTGCACTATAAGGACTGAAGTTTGAAAAAGTACAAGGTTATATACTCTATTCTTAAAAGATACAACACTCTGTAGTACATAGATACATACTGGTAGCTGCAGGTGTGGGGAGACAAGACGATAAGAAACTGTTTATGGACTCCTGACTTACAAACATGCTTATAAGGAAGTAAAGAAAATCTGAAAAGAGCTGCAACAAATTTAATTCATTTCAACAAATTAAGAACTCGGTCTGATGTTATATTCATTTTGAAACAGCACACTTTAATACAATTAATACAATATTTATTTACCAAAATAACAGACCATATACCAACAAAGACACTTCTACTTAAATTATCTCTTGACATCATATATATTACCAAGAGATCTTCAGCATCATGCAGTCATGTCAAACCAGCAACCACCCACATTTAAAGAAGTAACCACCTAAAGTTAAGGGATGTGAAGACACAGGATGGGACACTAAGGTAATAGAAAAGCATCATACCTGCAGGGGTAGCATCGCACAGATGGAAGCAGATGATACTGCTGCACCACAAAGTTATATTTTATCCAACTACTTTTAATATTTATATTTCTTCTCCCAAAAGTCTGTAATATCTGGCCTATCCTCGGGCTGGCTGAAACAGCTGATTGCAAAATATGTTTCAGTATTATAGAATCATAGAATGGTTAGGGTTGGAAAGGACCTTAAGATCATTTACTTCCAACGACCTTGCCATGGACAGGGACACATCACACTAGACCATGTCTTCCAAGGCTTTGTCCAACCTGATCTTGAACACTGCCAGGGATGGAGGATTTATCACTTCTTTGGGCAGCCCATTCCAGTGCCTCACCACCCTAACAGGAAAGAACTTCTTCCTTATATCTAACCTGAACTTCCCCTGTTTAATTTTAAACCCATTACCACTTGTCCTATTGCTACAGTCCCTGATGAAAAATCTCTCTCCGGCATCCTTTGTAGCCCCACTTCAGATACTGGAAGGCTGCTATGAGGTCTCCACGCAGCCTTCTTTTCTCCAGGCTGAACAGCCCCAACTTTCTCAGCCCGTCTTCATACAGGAGGTGCTCCAGTCCCCTGATCATCCTTGTAGCCCTCCTCTGGACCTGTTCCAACACTTCCATGTCCTTATGTTGAGGACGCAAGAACTATACATAGCACTTCAAGAGGGGTCTCACAAGAGCAGAGTAGAAAGGCAGGACACAAGTCCAAATTTTGCCTTTTGTGGTCATGCCTTCCTTTCCCTATACCTCATTTTTTTCATCTTACTGAATTATTTAAGATGACAGATTTAAGTAAAGGAAAAGGCTATCAAGAAGCAGTGCAAAAACCAAACTGTGCACAGAAAATTTTACTAAGGCTTAATTTACACAAGAGACATACCCAGGTGTACCTAATTACTAAACCCACCGTAATGCAGATAGAAAGCAAATAACCTATAACGGTTTTGGAAACTAGAAAAAAATAAATTAACAACAGAGCTTTTATGCTTCAACAACTGCTTAAATGTTTAGACTTCTATTGATAGTAAAATACTGAGAGAAAACAAAAGAAAACCAAAAAAAACAACACTACAGCAAAAATGGTTGGTCCTCTCTATTCTATCAGCTACAATTCCTTAAAGGTAAACCAGTTCCTGTGACCTCTTCAAGATTAAATAAGGTTCAAGATTATGAAAATCCCTATAGAGGATCTCGTATAGAGGTGTACAGTCAAACTGCTTTATGCATTTCAGTTAAGTCCTAATTTTCTTACAGCTCATTCTATGTACCCAATTCTCAAGAATGGATTTCTAGTCTAAGCGGAATGTGACTTTCATCATGACAATGAAATATTCATTCAGTGTACTTTACTTCAATACCCGCTAATTTCAGAGTAAAGCTCTTGCTTTAAATTCATGATTACATTTTCTTGTAACACACAAATTCAAGTATGACTAGCTCAGGATTAGACTAAAGTAGGAAAACAGTGAATTTTCTTTATCCTAAAACCCCATAAGGAGACTTCAACATCAAAAGAAATGCCTAAGTTGATTTGATGCTTGTCATCAACATTTCTCCACAGGATCAAACTAATTTTAAGTGAGTTAAATAATACTGACCTCTAATACTCTTAATCTTTTTTATTTTCCTCCTACACATTAAGAAGTTTATGTACAAAGTAACATGAAATATGCTTGTATGTTAAGTCCATTTCTATTCTTAATTTTTAAAAGCCAAGGGGAAAAAGAAATGCCATATAATAAGCCAGTGGTGATAGGGGTATTTTTTACGGTGTCTGTTTTCAGCAGACAAATAATGGGGTTAAAAGTAATTTTTATCTAGATTTACCATTTAAAAATTCTTATGAATTGACAGCTACTAAATCTGCTCAAACTTGTTTCATATTCAGGTAGTAAGCAATTGCTGCTTTATTGTTCTTTTACCCCAGCATTAAAGCATCAATTTATTTGATATTTATTAACATAATATGAAATAATGTGACAATGACCACAGTGTAACGCACTTATCAATATTAACTAACCAGACAAGCACATCAAGAAGTGCTCTTTCTATATACTTTATCAATTTTGTGTATTTAACATCTTTGTAACATTAAGTATACAAAGATATGCCAAGGTACTATTTACGTATTAACTTGATTAACCTTTTATAGCCACAGCATTCAACATTTCACTCATTTGTAACAGCATTTCTGGGCTAGCTGGCAAGGGAGGACTTTAAAGCTTTAGGCATATGAAATTCTAGCCCATTTGTAAACGCCTGGAAATAGGCCCACTAACTACTGCCCAGTGAAGTTGTGTATGCCCCATCCCTGGCAGTGTCCAAGGCCAGCTTGGATGGGGTTTTGTGCAACCTGGTCTAGTGGAAGTTGTCCCTGCCCATGGCAAAGAGTTTGGAACTATATGATCTTTAACATCCTTTCCAACCCAAACCATTCTATGACCCTGTGGTTCTATAACAGTGCTTGAAGAAGCATAAACCTGTTCCCTTGCACTCTGCATCATTGCAGCAGCAATCTACTAAGCTCAGATCTGCAACACCAACAGCATCCTAATTTCCAACATCCCTGAATGAACAACCATAGATGCACCCTGAAAGCTGCCATCCAGCCTTCAATCAATTAGGTTTCTATCATTACATGAGACACCAAAGGTCATGCATAAGTAGCCACTCTCTACTAGTTTGCCTCCTAACAGTTCTGCTCTGAGCTAAAACCACTCCTGGGAAAGGCAAGAGAAGGAGGTGCCATCACTCACTCGCTCACTCGCTCACTCACTCACTCTCAGCACTGACTAAGCAGCCATTCCCTGTTACAACTGGGAGGCAGAAAGTTAGATTACGCACCACAAATACTCTCCATTCACTGCAACATACCCTCAAGAGTTTTATCTTTTTTAATGTCTCACTTGTAAGGATACTAGACTTCCAGAAGGCCAAAGATTCAGAAAATTAGGCACTATTGGACATAGCTTAGGTAAAACTTATGACTTTTTTTTCCCCATACAGATTCTGAGTTATGAATGGGAAAAAAAATCTTTTGCTTCTCCAAAGAATTATTTACCCTGCAACAAAAATAAAAAATAATAGAGAAGCGGAGTTCTGATACAAAGTTCAGGTGCTCAATGATTGAACAAATTAAGTTGGCAACACATGAATAAATCGGATGGAGACCATCCTGCTCCAACTTCACCAGCAAATTCAGCTGTACTACTTTTCACCTTTCCCTGGCAGGTGCCATGACTTCACTCTTCCGAAGAGTAACTTGTTACTAACACTTAGGGTTAACAATATGACTTCAGTTGCATTTTGGAGGCCAAGGTCTGTAGCTGATCCATTCTTTGTCCTGTTCTACTATTCACACTGCCAAAAGGATAGAGAAAATATTAGGATGTTTGAAGTAGGACTAAAAGAAGACCAGTCTTGTGGTTTGAGGCTTAGAAGATATCAATTTATTTAGCTCTCAGAAAATGGACTGAGAAGAGTCTTGATCGCTATGTGTAGGAACTCACAGAAGGAGAACATACTTGGTGCTGGGAAGCTTTTTGACTTTGCTGCCTATAAAGTCATAAGAACCAACAGCTGGACAGTGAAGTCAGATAAATACAATTTTGAAATAACGCATATTTTTCTAAATGTGAGAGAAATTGAATAATGAAACATCTAACTATGGAAAGTCAACAGGACTTGGAATGTTCTGAGATAAAATTAAAGAGCTTCTAAAAAATGCCTGGAATAATTTTTACACTTAGAAAGTATAAATCAGAAAACATATAATTTTAGATTTTATGGGTGTCCAGCTGCTTTGCTAACCTAGGAACCTGATTCAAAGAGTAAATCAGTCACATTCTTGTGACAGTTTTTCTTAAACTATCCTCATCATATCATGATCATTTTCAATTGTTCAAAGTACTGAATCTTTAATGGTTTCCCAGTGAAAGAGTAAGCTGCATTGGTAGGTTGCTGCACAGCATATATGACCTAGTAAAATTTTCCTCACCACACTATTCAGAGTCTTTAGAAATTACCCACAGTGAAAGCCAGTGTCCCAACAATCACTGATCAATGCTAAACAGTCATTACATGACATACATGTCTAAACCACTTTATCAAACTTCATCTATAGCACCACAAACTTACAATATTCTGGGCTGTTGGTTGGGTTTTTTTTTTTTCCTTTTTTCTTTCTCTTTGTTTTCCTTGGTCATGTAACCCTGTAGCCACAGGGGATGTTATGGTAATGGGAATGAACAGCATCTGTGAGAGGGTACAAAAGATCCTTTTCTGGGATATTTGGCATACTGGGATTAGTGTTGGGATCAGTCCAGCTTGTACCACAAAGTTAACTTTAGGGTAGAAGGGGAAAATTTCCCATGTTAAAAAAAATTTGGATATCTCTCCCTTCTTTTGCAACTGGGAGGATGGTCAGTCTCCTAGTATTGCCTACACCTGCCTCACTTGAAGAGAACTCACATTCTCACATTGTGAGAATTTTTTTCTGCATTAAACCCATTGCAATGCACTAATTTGTTTGGCTTCAAATGCCATCTTATTCTACCAAAACACTGTTATCAGTGTATTAAATATAGTGAAGGCGCGTATGTTCAGAGGAGGAATTGATTCACTTTACCTTTTTCTGAAGGAAATTTTCTATGTAACAGATAAAAACTGTCAAAATAATTGGAATACAATATGTAAGGGAGAGATTGGCTGATTTTATTACTTACTTTGCTAGTGTACACCATCATCACGATGTGTCTTGTGTGTCAGGTAACACACCAGCTCTTAGTGACTAGTAATAAGGGAAAAGTTTTATTCCGTAATAGTGGTTTAAAAGGCTCCATAGGCACAAATTCTACATTGATTTGGCACTCAACCAAACAGGAAACACAGGTCTTCACTACTGTTGATCAACCCACAAGTAATTTATGTAACTCCTGTCACATCACTATTTTGCCCCAAACCACACTGACAGGTCTTCATATGACAAAGCAATAAGCCTACAATGCTTAATAGGAACATAAGGTGTAGGAAGGCTCTCATGTCTGTTTACTATTTCAATATGACAGTTACAGACTTTTTTGAACAAGGTCACATACCAGATCCCTATGTTTAATTTTTTGGTTTTTTTTCCTCTTCTGTCAGATTGGACAGAGCCTTGAGCAACATCATCTAGGGTGAGGTGTCCCTGCTCATGGCAGGGAGGCTGGAACTAGATGGTCTTAAGATCCTTTCCAATCCTAACTATTCTATGATTCTATGATTCTATGTTAGAGTAGTTTCATAAAAACAGATTACATTTGTACCTGTTCTTGCAGTAGACATAGCTGGCTGGACTGAGGGGAAAAAAAAAAGCAAACTAGAGATCGGGAGTATTTTACTTTCTTCCCTCATTCCTCAAGCTCAGAAGAGTAGAAGCCTACACACAAACCCATAAAATCTTGCCCTTGATTATTAGCCACCACAAGGTGCAAGATAAACCCCCTGTTAATGTCAGCAGGTTGGAACTGGATGTACTTTAAAGGCCCCTTCCAACCCAAACCATTCTATGATTCTAAGATTGTATGATCCTATGAGCAGGGATATTAGCAGTGCAGTCAAAACCAACAAAATAAGTATGCCAAAATGTCCTTGTGATCAAATCAGAGACCTGAAACAGAGCGATTCAACCTGCTTCACAATGAGGCAAACCCACTGACATAAATAACCACATTAAGAAGGCTTCCAGTAGGTGAGCTAGGTCAAGTATCACAGGGCACACAGTACTACACCACCAATAGGCTCTCATATTCATAACTTGTAGACAACTGTGTTCACTGTTACACTTTGTATTCTCAGAGCTGCACATTTCCTTTCACAGCTCCTTCTGACTTCACAACAAATATCTGGCTAAAGACATAACAGCTTTATGAAACTCTAGCAGTTAGCCAAACACACAAGACAAGAATCAGGAGCTTTAGGTCTCACTGTGAGAAGCTACAAACATGAAGTTCCTTTCAAAAGCACCTCCAATCAGTGCCATTCAGTGTAAAGGATTCCCTACTAAGTATTCTGCCAGATTTTTTGTTCGCTGCATGTTGATACCAGCTGCCAGTCATTTCTGGACATATGCCTCCCTGCATTGTCAGCAAGGACATAAGTAAAAACGAAAAAAAAAGCAAACAAATAAACTATTAGTTTATATAAAAACAAACAGCATATTTGCATTTATTTTTCTGGAAAAGGGAAAGTATGTGCAATGTTTGTATATCATCCAAAGACCCATATCAACCTCTTAAAGGAGCACATAAACATATTCTGAATGACAAATTTCCAGTTTGAGCTATAGGGGAAACAATGAAAGTATCCTATAACATTAAGCATTTCTTTAAAATTCTGCTGCAATATTTCCTTTCCCCATCATCTCTCGAGTAAAAGAAACAGTTAACATTAAATTTTCTCTCTTGCAAATTTCCAGTAGTCACTTTTATATGGTACAACTATGGTCATTATTGTTACCCATCCATCTTATAATTTCAACTAAATCGAGCAATGAAAATTTTATAGTGCATCCCTAATTGTGCACCAGACTGGAACTGTTCATACAAATTCCAAGCAATTATAAGGCTTTCTGGGAAACATTGGCAGCAAACACAGGATTAAATGCCTGTAACAGCAAGCCAGATGGGAAGCGCAGATAAAGAAAATCTCATGGAACTTGATTCTTTTTCCAAAACTCTGGTATTATTTAAATTAACCTGGGACTCAAACACACATCAGATTCAAAACGAGGTCAGTTATATGTAGCAAGTAAATTGTAAGTATTCCAAACGTTCCCTAAACAGACACACACCCCTCAAATCAGTATTATACACTCTTTAAGAATGAACATAGATATAATAAGCAAGTATGTATATCTATATGCAAGTATGTACATAGATATAATAAGCAAGTATGTATATCTATAAGCAAGTATGTATATCTATAAAGTTAAAATATCATAATTCCATGGCTTAAAGTCATAACACCAAAAATGTAATATCGTGCGTTTAAATGGATGATACTTTCTGCCTTCAGCATCACTAATGAAACATAGTATCAACCATATTAATCCTTTGAATGTAGCAGAAAAAGACCTTGCAGCCAGCCCTTTCTGACTTCCCAGAACATAGTATTGCTTCACCCTCGAACCACCACGTTCTGCAGACCACCGCACAGGGCAAGCTGCCTGGGTGGTCCTGGTGCATACCACAGCTTGAACCTGGACTCAGGGAGGGGACTACCTGGCATAGGGGCTTCTATTGTCTCACCTCTCCAGCCTATAGTGCTGGTGAGAAGACAGGATAGAGTGGGTTGTCTGTGAAGGATCCATTTTTAAAGGCCTAAACCTAACAAAATAGTTAATGTCATAGCCTGTCACTTTATACCATGATTATTTTTTAGTAATAAGTTTTAAAAAAGTATTTGAAGGGAAACACATGCTACTGTGCAGTTAAGAGTAGATACCTCCCAGCATGTTCAATTATCAGGCATCATTAAATTCCTGAACTGATTATGTGATACTCCTTATCATCCATTTCTGAAATTTAACTAAGCCCAAACCACTGTGTTACATAAATCTAAAAACAGAGGTAGACTCAGTGTCCTTCTACAGTCACAGGCCTTTCTGGGAGCACAGAATGGCCAGTAGGAAAGGGCGATTCCAGGCTGAACTCAGAAATAGCAATAAGAATGTACTTTGAACTAACATTGGTTTTAGTGTTAGAGCTCCTTTGCCCTTGCTTTCATGCTGACATGGGACTGTGATAAAGGACTGAGAACAGCATGATATTGGTAGCATCTCTTAGCAGCTCCCATTTGAACTAGACAAATCTATAACCAAGGACATCCTCATGAATATGTTTTAAAAACTATTACCCACAGCAAATATCAGTAATTTACCCACTATAAATTTGGCAGGATATTCCTAATTCTTTGTAAGTGCAGCTCTTCTTCAACTTTCCTATAGTCATTATATGGCATGACTTTGTTCTACTTTTAAAGACAAATGAAAAGTTGAAATTTTGTCCACTGAGCTTGTTTATACCAATTCTGGAGAAAGCAGAGAATAGCTGTATCATCTCAAAAATCATTGTAATCACAGAATCACAGATTGACTGAAGCTGGAAGTGACTTTCTGAGATGCTGCAACCTCCTAGTTCAAGCAGGGTCACTTAGAGCAGAATCATGTCCAGTTAGGTTTTGATTATCTCCATGGAGGAAAACTCCACAGCATTTCTAGCAACCTACACTAACTTTTCATAGGATCATAGACTCATAGAATAGTTAGGGTTGGAAAGCACCTTAAGATCATCAAGTACCAACCCCCCTGCCATGGGCAGGGACACCTCACACTAAACCATCTCACCCAAGGCTCTGTCTAACCTGGCCTTGGACCAACTTGTCCAACTTTTGACCATCCTCACCATAAAAAAAAGTGTTTTCTTGTGTTCAAATGGAATTTTGCGTGTTTCAGTTTTTGTTTCGGCCATGGGCACTGCTGGGAAGTCTGTTTCCCTCTTCTTCATTTCCTACCATCAGTTATGCACAATAAGAACATTCTGTGCCTTCCCTTTTCCAGGTTGAATAGTCCCAGCACTCTCAGCCTGTTCCCATATTAGAGATGCTCTGCTGTCCTGAACTGGACTCACTCCAGTAAATTCATAGTTTATAATAGGGAGCCCAGTACTTGACACAGCACTCCAGATGTGGCCTAAGCAGTACTGGGTAGAGGGGAAGGATCACCTTCTTTGACCTGCTGGCGATGTTCTGCCTAATGTAGCTCAGGAAGCTGCTGGCCACCTTTGCTGAGGCAGGCCACTGTCAGCCATGGTCAGCTTGTAGTTTACTAAGACCCCTGGTTCTTCTCTGCAAAGCTGCTCTTCAGCAGGTCACTCCCGAGTGTGTATACTGGTGCCTAGGGCTGTTCCTCCTCATGGGTAGGACTTTCTATTTTCCTTTCTTGAACTGCCATGAGATTCCCTTCTGCCCAGTTCTCCAGCCCAGCAGGTCCCTCTGGATGACAGCACAACACTCTGGCACATCAGCCACTTCTCCCAGTTTTGTGTTGTCTGCAAACATGCTGAGGGTGCACTCTGTCTCAATGCAGAGTTTATTAATGAAGAAGTTGAACAGTCATGGCTTCAGTGTCAGCTCTGTGGTAAACCACTAATGACTGGTCTCCAACTGGACTTTGTGCTTCTTAGTCTTGGAAGGCAGATGCAGGGACTGTGAGAATGAAGACCTTGTGTCCACTGTAGGAGAGGATCTGGTTCCAGACCATCTTAAAAATCTGAGTGTGCACAAGTCCATGGGTCCTGATGAAATCCATCTGCGGGTCCTGAAGGAGCTGGCAAATGAAGTTGCGAAGCTTCTGGCCATCATATTTGAGAAATCATGGCAGTCAGGTGAAGTTCCCAACAACTGGAAAAAGAGAAATATAACCCCCATTTTCAAGAAGGGGAAAATGGATGACACAGGGAACTACAGACTAGTCAGTCTCACCTCTGTGCCTGGCAAAATCTTGCAATAGAACCTCCTGAAAGGCATGCTTAGGCACATGAAAAACAACAAAGTGCTTGACGACAGCCAGCATGGTTTCAGTAAGGGGAAATCCTGCCTGACCAATCTGGTGGCCTTCTATGATGGGGCTCCAGAACTGATTGACAGGGGCAGAGCAGTTGATGTCATCTACTTGGACTTGTGCAAAGCATTCGACACTGTCCCGCATGACATCCTTGTCTCTAAATAGGAGAGACATCAATTTGATACGTGGACCACTCAGTGAATAAAGAACTGGCTGAATGGCCACACGGAAAGAGTTGTGGTCAATGGCTCAATGTACAGCTGGAGGCCTGTAACGAGTGGTGTCCCTCAGGGATCGGTGTTAGGACCGGTCTTGTTCACCATCTTTGTCGGTGACATGGACAGTGGGATTGAGTGCGCCCTCAGCAAGTTTGCCGATGACACCAAGCTGTGTGGTTCGGTTGTTACACTGGAGGGAAGGAATGCCATCCAGAGGGACCTCGACATGCTTGTGAGGTGGACTGATGCCAGCCTCTTGAAGTTTAACCATGACAAGTGCAAGGTCCTACACCTGGGTTGGAGCAATCCCAGGCACAGCTACAGGTTGGGCAGAGAAGAGATTCAGAGCAGCCCTGTGGAGAAGGACTTGGGGGTGTTGGTTGATGAGAAAATGAACATGAGCCGGCTTCTGTGTGCACTCACAGCCTGGAAAGCCAACTGTATCCTGGGCTGCATCAAAAGGAGAGTGACCAGCAGGTCGAAGACGGTGATCCTGCCCCTTTACTCTGTTAGATCTTAGTGAGATCTAACTTGGAGTATTGTGTACAGTTCTGGTGTCCTCAACATAAGAAGGACATGGAACTGTTGGAACAAGTCCAGAGGAGGGCCACGAGCATAATCAGGGGAATGGAGCATTTTTGGTATGAAGATAGGCTGAGAAAGTTGGCGCTGTTCAGCCTGGAGAAGAGAAGGCTGTGTTAAAACCTCATAGCAGCCTTCCAGTATTTGAAGGGGGCCTATAGGGATGCTGGGGATGGACTCTTCATTAGGGACTGTAGTGACAGGACAAGGGGTAACGGGTTAAAACTTAAACAGGGGAAGTTTAGATTGGATGTAAGGAGGAAATTCTTTCCTGTGAGGGTGGTGAGGCACTGGAATGGGTTTCCCAGGGAGGTTGTGAATGCTCCATCCCTGGCGGTGTTCAAGACCAGGTTGGACGAGGCCTTGGGTGATATGATTTAGCGTGAGGTGTCCTTGCCCATGGCAGGCGGGTTGGAACTAGATGATGTTAGGGTCCTTTCCAACCCTAACTATTCTATGATTCTATGATTCTATGATCACACCCCTGCTGGACCAGCCACTGAGGCATTTTTCAACCTAACTGCCCATCCATTTATTTAACCTGTACCTTCTTGGCTTTCCTACAAGGGTGTTAGGGAAGACAGTGTCAAGGACCTTACTAAAGTCAAGGGGGACAACATCAACTTTTCTGTCCTCATCCGGCAAGCTAGTCACCTCATTACAGAAGGCTATCAGACTTGTCAAGTATGACTTTACATTCATAGATATATGCTGACTACTCCCGATCACTTTTTTGTCCTTCATGTGTTTGGAAATGTTTTCCAAGAGTATATTTTCCATATTCCCAGCTACTGAGGAACTGCCAAGTGGCCTGTAGTTCCCCAGCTCTTCCCTTTTTAAGACAAGAGTGACATTTATTCTCTTCCAGGTTTCAGAAACCTCTCCCAATCGACGTAACCTTTCAAAGACAATCAAGAATGTCCTTGCAATGGCATCAGCCAGCTCCCTCAGGGTACAACCCATTAGGTCCCACATACTTATGTATGTCCAGCTTGTTTAAATGCTTTCTACGCTGGTCCTCCTCCACTAATAGTATGTCTTCCTTGCTCAAGAACTTCTCTTTGGTTTCAGAAGTGTGGGTTTCCTGAAGGCCTGTCTTAGCAGTGACAAATGAGACAAAAATGCATTGAGTACTTTGGCCTTTTCTGTGCCATTCTTTGCCAGGTTCCTTACCCCATTCAGCAATGGGTTCATATTTTCCCTAGTCTTCCTTTAGGAAGCTTGCCCTGAAAGCAACAAGCATAACAGCAACTTCAAAAAATTAGAATATTGATTAAGCTCTAAGTTCTGTAGACACAATTAAGTTAAAGTCATCTACAAGTTTAAGATGAGATTACACAAAGTTTGGTACAGAGTTAAAATGCTAATTGAAGACTCTGTAGGAAAACCGAAGAGTGACTATTCAGAAACTTTTAAAAGAAATACACAGATTTGCATCTTTAGCAAGTGTCTTTAAATCATAATAAAAAAAAAAATCTAACCATTCACATAATACCAGTATTGCTATTGTATTCTCCAGGATTCTTAAAGAAAGAATTAAATTATGTCCCGATTAGCACCAAACTATTACAGAATTCAGTGAGCTTGCAGCTGCTAGTTGAGATATGTGAAAATCTCTTTACAGTACACAACGTATTTTGAGAAATTTCACCTATTATCATAAAGCTCGACAAACAGCTTCTCTTTTTCCACTGAAGAATTGTGATTTTCCAGCTCTGAATTTCACATCCACCTTTTTCCTCAGAACAGGCCATGATTATGCTTCAGAGTGAGATCATTTCCTCTGTTCAATGATATCTTTACAAATCCAATGATGTTGTTCAAAAGAACTAAGTTGACATCAGTTTTGTGCTTAAAAAGAACCCTTTTCATATTCCCCCAAACTAGAGGACTATTTATTTCATCTTGAGGGTATCATAAGTTTTTTCAGTACTGAGCAAAACAAGAAAACTAAGAATAGTTTTATGGTCTGATCTGTTATCTTCTAATTGTTTGTGGTCCCAGTTAACAAGCATCTCACCTTGACAGCATATTGCTACAGCTTTCTTGAATCATCATCAGTGTGTGGGAAAGCATCCTTCAGATAGAGAATCTATTCCATTATCATGTGTAACTTATTCTTTTTAATAAGGCAAATGAATCAGAGTTTCAGCATAAACTCTTATAAAAGGGTTACTTGTCCTTCTGTTCAAAATTATACATTGTCTATGAAGGGTGATAATACATTTTCACACAGTTGAATTCCAAATTAATATTTTTCCAAAACACTTTTTAATATACTTTTAACTGTCTGAATAAATATTTTAAAGTTTATTTTTATGGCACTTTACTGTGTTTGAATAGTCAGGCACCTCACTAGTAAAACATCTGCTATGCAGTCACCTTTATCAAATCCAGTGTCAAACCGCATAAATACTGTTGAATCGCTTCTACTTTCAAGTACACCCTACTATAAATTATTGTATTCCATTAATATCTTCAATGACAATGATAATGTTGATGATGTTTCTTTTAGTTACTAAGCAGAAGTTTTTAAGATTGCACTTCTCTCCTCTAACTTTCCATGGAAAAATGAAAGATAACTAAACCATGAATTTTCACAATCTCTACATCCACTAAATTTCCCAGTACTCAATCATTTGGCCTAAAAGCACCTTGAAATAAAAATGTTGAATTTCACGTATCATCAGTCACTTAGTTTACAACATCCTGAAGACATGCAGCCAGGATGGTTTAAGATTCCTCAGTATTCCACAATGTTTGTACCCCTGTGACCTCTGCTTTGGAAAAGAAAGAAAGAAACATTAGGTGATCCAAAGATATGAACATAAGCAGTGGCTTAAGTTCTACTCCTGGAATAATGTTTCTGCCAACATCGCATAACCCTTAGTTATACTTTTATGAGATTTTTTTCCCTCTGAATTAGATTAGTGTCTATACAACCATGTCCCTCATCAATGGGGTGTTCTATCCAAAAACAAAATGTCACAAGGCTTCAGGGTTAAGCTTCTCCTCCAAATAGGCTTCCTTTCCTGAGATCATGGAGAATATTTTCAGTTGCTGAAGTGGTTTTCTGTTGGCAAGACTGTCCTGAACATTTTTTCAGCTATTACTGCTTCTGCTGGCTTTGGAATATAAGATGTTCCATATAACAGCCTGCAGCTATGCCAGGGACTGCTTCTCACTCTCTGATTTGCCATATGATTAGTACTCATTAGCAATGCTTAACTGTTCCAAAGATGATGCTTTTCCCAACTTCATCTTTGAGATTTATTGCCATCAAGAATCTGTCTGAGCGACATCCTGCACACATATAAGAGCTGATATAACAACGTTCCACTAATGTGAACATTAACTTCAAGCTCCAATACACAGCAAAGTAGAAACAGATCCTAGAGTGATAAACTCTAGATATATATCCTCAATAAATTAACAGTGAGGGATTAACATGGAAAATTTAAAATCATGCAGAAACTTTCATATCTTTTTAAAAGGATTAAATCACTAATAAAGCAGTTCTTAACATTTTAGCGGTTTTACTGTATTGTGAGCATGTTACTGATACAGTACTTTTCTAAAGAACACAGGGCAAAGGGCCACTTCATTTTAAGCTACAGAATGACTTTCAAACAAGCTACAGATAGAGTTGCTGACTTACAAAAGCTTTTATCAGGCTTATGATGGATTTTACAGAAGTGGAACTCTAGATGACCCATGTGATTTGTTTTCATTTACAAAGGTGGAGAGGCTTTGAATTTAAAAATGGAACTTTTTATTCTTGTGCCAAATGTAAACAATTTAACATCCATTTCCCCTCCAGAGATTTTAACAGTTCAAAAGACTTTATATGAATCTTATCTGTATTATATTTCCTGCTGATTGGCAGTGCCTCACACTTCAAATTGAAAGCCAAAAATGTGTTGGCTCCAAACAGAGACAGGAAACAAATAACAAAGAAAACTGGGAAATAAACATAATGAGTAGCTATGAAGTGCTGAAAACTATACTTAGTGTTTTGAGTTCTTGTTAGCTCTTCAGATTCAAATGCTGCCATATTGACTTAAGTCTGGGAAGCCTTGTTTAGAAAAAAAAAAAAAAAAGCAAAAACCTTTGAGTATTTTGTCAACAAGAAAACACAGTGTATGTTATCTTCAAAGCTTGCATCTATTCCTGACTTCACTGATTCCATATTCCTTATCATGGAGAACTTTAGGGTTTCTGGGAAAGGTGCACATTGCACACAGTAATTCCCAGGGTAAGGGCATTGATCTATTACTCACTGTCAGCCTAATGATTCAGCAAGACTAATATTCAACTCAGTTGAAGAAACTTGTCCTGGGTGTCACCACAGAACTCATGTGCCCTTCTACAGCAGACAATGCAGATGCTGAAAAAACAGATAAAATTCATTGCTCCTAAAGAAATTTCTTTGAGTTCTTCTTTGAAGCCATGCAACCCCAGTTACCTAAAACTGATTTCTTAAAAAAAAATAGAAAAAAGAAAAAAATTAGGGCGAGCAGAGAATTTAAACATCTGCTTTATAGAAAGTATCTAGCAATTACTCCATACATTGCAACTGAGTTTTGTATCATTTGTGTAACCTAATAATATCTATCACGTCTCAGATATAAAACATGAAAGACAACATGGTATGGCAATATTTCAAGGAAAATCCATACTTTCTTTCTTTTTAATATGGGAGTTTACCAACTGTAAAGAATTATTAGGTTTGAAAAGGGCAAGACCTGCCCTAGCAAGCCAACACTGTAAAGTCCTAAACAGGTGAGCAGATACAATATGTTTACCAGTCTTGTAGCTGGTGTGTTCTACACTGAAGTGAAAATCAATTTACTCCAATGTTTTCTTCATATTCTGTATTAGTGGGAGGTGTCTTTTTGTTCCATCCACTTATTTTAAGATACATAAAACGATATTCTTATGTATCCTCTTTTAAAATTCCAGACATCTTAGGCATTTTCCTGTCTTCTTATTCTCAATATGCAAGCTGAGTGAACTGTACCAGAGGTATATTAAATTACTGCTACTATTTCCCTTGTCACACTACAGATTTCAAACTTCAAAATAGTCTTTTGTAAATACACAGTGAAGGAGTAACAAAAGAACTATATAAAGTACTACATTCTCTCAGTCTGAAGGGTCACTACACAAGCACTGTCCCCATGTCCCCCATCATTAATACAATAGCAGCTAACAGTCAACTGGCCATGAGTCACAAAAACTTCTTTCAGTACTCACGAACACTACTCCTTCCTGAAACATAGGGAAAACTGAATTTTCTGTCTTCATAACATCCACGCAAACATAGTTCATTGTAAATACAGAAAGCTTATCTTCAGCAGCAGTTTACAGACTTTAGCTCTAATTCAACAGCATCATCACATGATAAATACTGGACCAAGAATTACTCACACAACTGAGTCCTCTTTTATCTTACCAACATGAGCTTCACTACAGCCAAAAATGGTGTCATTACAAGCTATGAAATGTTACACAGGTTACATTACCTCTTTTTCTTCTTTTTCAGTACTCTTTATACACTATCAGTTCAAAAAGCTTTAATTTGCCTTTACAGTACCTGTATATTTTTCCCCTCAGTCCTCTCAATCTAATATAATAATTACTTTCATAACCTCAAATTACCAGCCAGCTTGACCTTGCATCCTGCTAAGTAGAAGTCCAATTATCTCTTTTGAAATAAACCTATCAGGCTTTGTGCAAGGAGGAAAGAAGGAAGAATGCTTCTTCAGCTGTAAAAGGGTCCCACTCCACCAATCAATGCTTTTAGTCTATATTTATTTGAGAACTTAAATTTTAGAAGCTCATTTGCAGATACAAACTGTATGTAAAATCTTAAGGTATGAGCATAAACATGTTCACTGTCATCACCCCTACACCAAAACTGTAGAACTAATGCAAGGTCATAAATCCTGCCCTACACCCAGAGGAAGGCAATAGACAGCCCATGGATGGGAAGACATGTAGCAGAGGAGGGGGGTCTCCTCCTTCAAATGGTCTCCTTTCTGCCATATGTTTTGAAAAAGGAGAATGTTGGAAGGAATTAGGTGTTTTCTGGTGGAGAATGATACCAGTACTTCATTCATAGCTCTAGACAGTTGCTCTCCCAGTCACACTGTTAGAGTACTATTAAGCATTGGGAAGGATTAGAGTACCACTAAGGATTTAACCATTCTGCCCAACACTAGCTTTCTCTTTGTAACACCCTTCAACATTCAGCAAGTCTGGAAAATGCAGCGGTCTTTTTAATTATTCAGTTATTAACTTACTGTCTGTTAAGTATTGCTACCATGTAAAAGTCTTGTCACAACAGGTGCATTTAGTCCTTTGTTGAACAGGTCTCAAGCAGATTTCATATGTAAATTTTATTTCAATACTACAATTCTAGTTATATCAATGGATATCTCATGACATAATAGAAAAGGATATGACTGTCAAGAACAGAGAGATAAGTGCAGGTAAGCATCCTCTGTAAGGTTCCTCTCCCTTGTTTTTGCCATACCTTCTCCTAAAATAACCTGAATTTATAGTCTGAGTGTTTTGCATGCTTAAATATTTATACTAGTCATATCTCTGTACTCACTCCAGGAAACTTGAAATGGTGCACCACGACCATCATCACACTCCTACCTCCAGCAGGGGCAGTGTTTTCACACTAGAATAGGGATCTACAGAGGCGCAACTGCACAGGTGTCACCCACTTACATGCCTGTAGAATTGTTTCTACTTTTGAAATTTTATTTTTCTAAGTATACATATATATTCATTCATTTCAGGTTAAACCAAAATGGTTGCAGTTATCTTAGCTACAGGCATGTGAGAACATAGCAGTTATTGAAGAGACAGAGTATTTAATTATATTAGGCGACACATAAATTTAGAAATATGCCTTAAAAATATTATCAGGGTGTCACTAAGTAACAAACAGTATTTTCTGGAAAACAAAACAAAAAACCAAATCATCTCAGTCAATAGAGAATTGTTCAAATCCTTGAAAAATTTCTATACCATAATTGTTCATAAGGTTTCTATATTGTATACTGTGCACTAAGAACAGTGTTCAGGTAAATGTTAGGCCTTTTCAATACTTAAATTTAGTAACATAATTTCCATAGAAGCCTATAATGAATAAGCTCTGGAAATGCAGTTTGGTTTAAAGTTTTAAAACATTTTGCTAGCTTACACTTGTTAAAGTTCACAATCACCACCTATATCTCC
The DNA here is from genome assembly GCF_028554395.1 of Pezoporus wallicus. Lineage (NCBI taxonomy): Eukaryota > Metazoa > Chordata > Aves > Psittaciformes > Psittacidae > Pezoporus > Pezoporus wallicus. The sequence continues at coordinate 711,960 of NW_026642992.1, read as the reverse complement.
AGGTTCTGCTAAAGAATAGTGAGTAATGATTCACAACTGACACCTCTGCAGAACAGTGCAGACCTCAGCTCTCTTAATAGGAACAAAAAAAAGCTGTGGTTTTGCAAAACAACACTGTAGACCTACCCATCTCTTACTTTTTCTCCTATGAGTCTCGGGTCTGCATGAAAGTTCTCCAAAAAAAACACCAGCTGCTGCTGAAATTTATGAGTTTGAACTCAGTTTGAAGATACAATATACAGCAAACAACTATTTTGTGTTCTTGCAGAGGCCTTTTACTGTGGAATGTACCACTGTTAGTCTGTAATTGCATTACGTACTGATAGCTGTTTGTTTTAGCCTAAGACAACTTTCTCCTTTGGACTACAAATATTTAATTTCAGAAATTTATTATTTTCAATTGTTCTATATTAGAAATTTTTATAATCTGTGGGCAAAATCATACCCTCAGACTTATATTTTATTTCAGAGAGAAACAGAAGTTTTCAACCTAGTAAGAGGAAATCCCAAGGTAGGAAAGAATTTCTCTAATGTTTTCAAACAGGCCAGCATGTCTGTAGAAAGAAAGCTCTAAGTGACATAACCTTTTGTCGCTGAACTTTAGCCAATTATGTACTCTTATCTGTCTAGTAAACAGAGATTTAGCCAGGTAAACTGATAAACTGTTGTAGTTACAAAGCAAACACTCACATGCAATGATTCCAAAGAACTACTTGAATAAAGACTAGCAAATAATTTCTCATTTTGACCCTATAATTCTAAACTTAAATTTGAAAATGTCATTGTTCAGCTCCTCGGTTTCTAACAGAATTATGAGCCTCGCCATTTTAAAAATGCTGAGAAAAACAATAGAATATATCTGATTTTCACAGATAAGGTTAGACTAGAAGAGGTCTTGCTATGGTAAAAAGCTCAAGACTGCTGATGTCCTTTTTTTATTCTTCATAAATTAGAAAGTGCAAGAGAATCCTGTCTCCTGTTAGGTGAATATTCTGGGGACTGTCTTCTAGGAGGGCATGGAAGTTCTCATGATACTCAGTAAATTTAATACACTCATGGATTTTTATTTAGATATAATTTCTATGATAATGACACCTGCAACTTTTCATTCTACTGAGCTATGTCCAGCACAGTACGACACAAAAGCCTTCTCACATTCTTCATCACAGGAGTTGTTGCAGGCTGACACTCTCATCCTCCGTATCTTGAAGGCAACATGCATAAATGTTACGTCAATTCTCTGTTTCCAAACATAGGGTCAAACAGGCCCATATTCTCTCTGCAGTGGCATCTGAAACAGACACTCAGAGAAGAGTGAGAACAAGGCAAGCATATTCAATATTTCCCTCCCCAACTATTTTTGGGTTGGGGGATTTCCTGAACTTGATCTGAAACATGGCTTTTGTCATCCCCAAAGGATATCTTGTTCAAGTGCTTGCCCACTTTGCATTTGAATGTTTATGAACTCCTACACTTTTATCTATATATTAGTTTAGATATACCAAAAAAGATGAAAATTTAACCCCAGCACAGAACAATGAAAAAGTTAGCAATACTAATAGAAGAAGATACCAATAGAAAGTCTTTAGCCTTTTTTACACAGTAATTTGCTGCATTTAAAGTGAGATAACTATATAATCTATACTATATAATTAGAGTGAGATAAATTATCTTACTTCAAGACCAGGAACTTACAGACAGGACCGGAGAGAATTTTTTCAAAACATCCCAACTCTTCCATCTTCTGCTATCTCTGGCCAGCTCACACAAGGTAAGAAGTCCAACTTTTGTTTACTTGCAAAGAACTGATGAAGGAGTATAATCATGGCTTGACTTTTTACTAAACCATCCGTCATTTTCTGAACTCCTTGATGGATTTCCTCCTTTTTTTTTTTTTTGAGTACTGTTGTTTTAGCAACAATTGTTCTACACCACTGCTACACAATTCTGACTTCATCAACAAGTTCTGAAGATGGGTCTCAATTCAGATTACAGTCTTGTTACCCATGGAGCAACATAACTGGTAAACAAAACACTCTGCAAGCTAGTCATTTGGATAAAGACAACCTTCAGTTAAAAAACAAATATTGGCTGTTTATGATGTTGCTGTTGTACAAAAAGAGCAAAAAATGAAACAAGCAAACAAACAAAAATAAACCCACTAAAATCTCAAAAACTTTATAAGGCTTTTCAGTATCTGCTTTGTTTTTCTCCCTCAAAGAAATTAATAAACCAGACATTCAGAAAAGCCATTACCTCTGGCCCCTGTTTAATTTTCTTCCATTGCTCAAGATTGCTCAGATTTGTGCTGAATGGTACTATCAGAGACAGCTTCAACTGAATACAAAACTGTCCATTTTATCTCATCCCATTATACATTCCATTCTTCACAGTATTTTATTTCTAGAAAGTACATTACAGATGAGAGAGCACCTTTAGGGTACAGTACTTTTCAAAACACAATTAAAGTAAACTCTTCAAGTGGAAATGTGAAATGTACTTGTATTCTGTTACAGCCTTTGCCCTTATCAGCCGCAGTGTACTAGATAACAAGGTCATTAGTAATAAGCCACATACAATGGAGAACGTACATCAGCAGCAGGAAAACAAACAGGAGTCCAAAACATCACGATAACTTCCTGTACCTGTTCTTGTTTGCTTGCTGAGCTCTCAAACATTGTGAGCCTCTGAAACACATAAAGGCGTAACAGTTTGAGTCAATATTTGTCAACGAAAGTGAACGATTTTATTTAGCTTGATGACTGGACCCCTTAAGCAAACACATCTTGTAGGCAGCATAACAACTGCAGGCCAGCCTGCAACATGACCAGAAGTGTCCAACCACTGAGAACATACATTGTGTCTGGGGAAAGCTCAGTGGTGCCTCCAAGCTTCTCCTCACAAATAAAAGATAAAACGATTCGTTTAGTTTTCCATCAAAATCCATTATAGAACACAAACCAGAATGATTTTATAATAAACGTGGTTTCCTCACTCTTGCTTTGAGATGGTTTATTCTAGTTTGAATTTCAGGGGATGAAACATTTCTGACTCCTGTTCATATAAAACCCTTCCAAGAACATAGGTATCCTTTGGACTACTTGATCTGTCTATTTATACAGGTTCATTTGGGATGTGGGTTAAGAGGTACACAAAAAAAATATTGATTTCATACCAGTTATCACAGGAACCAAATTGTAGTGAATGGGGAACTGCATCTGAAAATCAATACAAGGAAATGTCCTTTTTTGCCCATGGAAGTGCTGCCAAATGAAGTAATGTCTTAATCCAATCTTTCTTTTGTTTCAAAAAATGCATTCTATAATTCTGATATGGACCAGGTGATAATTAGTTCCTACTTTTTTTCTGTGCTGTCATTATGTAAGATTCTAAAAAACTTTGTTTTCCTGTATGGAGAAAATTATGCTTCCTTTCTGTTTTTTTAAGACAAATATTTGTGTTAAAATATCTCACACCATGTAAACATGCTGATACACAAAAATTGCCTCTCAGTCTGGAGAAAGATATTTTTCTCCTCCATAAACATACATCATAGGTGTGCAGCTTTCTAAATGTAGCAGAATCTATGAAGATAACCTGCTGTGTGTGAGTGAGCAAGGTTTGAGGACTAATCTTCTGTTTGATTGCCGCACAAAGAGCTGTTTGCTGGGACTACTAAATTAATGGCTCATTCTCACTTGCCTGCCGGAAGACAAGGATTCCACTTCATCCATTAACCTGTGCCAGAGGCCAGACTTCATGTATGTAAACCAAATGCCAGAACAGGAAAATCACTCTCCCAGCCCCCTTGAAAATCAACAAGTGTTCATGTTAAGGACCAAGCACAGACAGGGAATGTTGTCATATTTACTACAGAGTTGGATTTAAAAATAAGGGAGCTTCCAGAATTCTGTGCCTATTATATGTGGCAAACGAAATCTCTAAAACTGAGCAAGAGCAAAGCCAAGACCAGTCTAAAGGTACAGGTAGTTATCTTAAGGATAATGTAGTACTAGCAGACTTAGAATAAAAACCATAACTTTGTCAAAACTCATGCTTTCTATGGTGCCTAATGTGTAATACAGGAATAAAGGGTTTTTAAAATTGTATGATATTACCAACATATTTCATATATTATCTGGATGAAAAACTCCAGTGTTTCAACTGCTGAGTTGGTAGTACAGAACTACTGCCTCAAAGCATTATGTACAAAACCCAGCTTTCAGGCTTAATGTATGAGTTCATGCCCTCTGAAAGGAAAGTTGATCCTGTGCTGCCATAAACAGCCATTCCCTCCATTTTCACTGAGGATAGATAACATGAATACTACGCTTCATCTGATAAATAGTGGGTTGGTCCACTTGAACATTCCAGTGCAAGTTAAATAGAAACACATTTTCTTGTTTCAGAGAAACTTGTGACAGAAGGTACAGTTTTGTTCACTATACAAAATATGAAGAAGCTTTTGGTGACAGAAGGACACTCCTGTGAAGAGAGACAGGCCCGCACACTTTGTTGTCAGCTCAGGTATGCTATCCAGGCTGCAGCTTGCCACAGTTGAAAAGTACGCTTCAATTTCTTCATCTGTATAGATGTATTTGCACTGAGGGTTTTACTGCTTTGCAATTAAATTAATCTTTCTAAAATGAAAGAAATTACAAGTGGAGAACTATTACTTTATAACTACTGCATACAATCAGTTAAATATAACAAACCAAATAATGAAAAGGGCTAAATAAAGATGTCTCATCTATTTCTACAGGTCCATGCACTCAAATGAGATAAAACACAGACCGAGATTGTTCCTTAGTTAATTCCTAGATAGGAGACATAATATGGGCATTTCTGTAAGATTAGTTGACAGTTCCTAATAATATAACAGCCTTTAGTGCTTGTTAACATAGAGAGAGTAAAGAGGCTAGGATTAAACAAAAGCAGTCAAAGAATTTGCAAACGTATTCCAGTATAGCAGGGGAAGGAAGAGGACTAATAAGAAAAGTATAGCATAAGCCCTAGGAGAAGGGGGTGTTACTTATTTAGACATAGCTCCATTTCCTCAAATAGCAACAGCCAAACCCTTCTGTTTAGCAGTTGAAGAATTCTATTTGTCTACAGCCAGGCCAACACAGACAGCAATTAAACCACAAATAATTCATAACACAAATTTGTGCTTCTGCATACAGATACACCAAACTCTTGATTTCTTAGAGCCTTTATTTTCTTTTAATTTTTCCAAAGCAACATTTAAATACAGATTATGTGGTAAAAAACTTTTTATTTTTTTATTTTTTAAGAAAACAAAAAGAGAGTTTCCTTAAGTACAGTTATCAAAAACAAAGATGTAGAACTATTCTCCTTAAAATAAATGACATGGCTATGTGTTCATAGGACTCACTGTAATCTGAAAAGTGCTGTACACATTGAAATGATAAGTCTGAAAAATCACAACATCGAAACCACCCTGCTCAGTGGAATTAGGCTATTTATTTTTCTTTGAAAGCTTCAGATTACAGCCAATATTTAGTTTTACTTTTAAAATTATGGGTGTGTATTCATTACCAGGAAAGACACTTAGAAAAGGCCTCAGCCCAGCAAACTGGACATTTCTCTTATGGGCACTTTTTAAAGCAGTATTTGATGCATTTAAGAGAAACTTAAGCAAAATAGAATCATAAAATGATCATAAAAAGATGTCGGTGGATAAAGAACTGGCTGGCTGGCCGCATGCAAAGAGCTTTGGCCAATGGCTCAACGTCCAGCTGGAGACCAGTAACGAGTGGTGTCCCTCAGGGATCGGTGTTGGGACCGGTCTTGTTCAACATCTTTGTCGCTGACATGGACAGTGGGATTGAGTGCGCCCTCAGCAAGTTTGCCGATGACACCAAGCTGTGTGGTTCGGTTGATACCCTGGAGGGAAGGAATGCCATCCAGAGGGACCTTGACACACTTGTGAGGTGGGCTGATGCCAGCCTCATGAAGTTTAACCATGACAAGTGCAAGGTCCTGCACCTGGGTCGGAGCAATCCCAGGCACAGCTACAGGTTGGGCAGAGAAGAGATTCAGAGCAGCCCTGCAGAGAAGGACTTGGGGTTGTTGGTCAATGAGAAAATGAACATGAGCCACCAGTGTGCTCATGCAGCCCAGAAAGCCAACCGTATCCTGGGCATTTGCCAGTGAAGACCACAGCAAAGAAGTCATTAAGAACCTCAGCCTTCTCCAAATCCAGGGTAGCCAGTTCTCCTGAGAGCTTCCAGAGGGGCCTATGGTGTCCCTAGTCTGTCTTTTATTTGCTACATACCTATAGAATCCCTTCCTGTTATCCTTCACATCCCTTGCCAAGTTATATACTTCCACGTCTTGAAGTTTCAGTTAGGAACTATCACTGTCATGCTGAGAACACAAGTCATTATCATGCTATGCACTGGACAAGCATTATTCTTCTACTAACTATGTACATCTTCAAAACCATCAGCCTAGGTCAAATATTTTCACACAAACACATATACAAGTGGTGTATATTTGCATCATAGGCAACATAAATATTCCTTCTTTGACTATGTTAAAGTAAAACTGTGTTTATTTAACTGGTGCAATAGTTTCAACTCAACAAAAGTTTTACCGTCTTCAGAACCCATTACTCTGCTACTTCCTAAGAGCTCTTAATTTTCCATGCCTGTCATCTCAAACCATTCTAATCCTGAGGAGTGGCATGCAGAAATAAATACATACGTTATATATTATCTCTGATGAGTGAGCTCTGTTACAACATTTATCTTCATATATGAAGAAAAGTGGAATAACTCAGGAGTGGTATAGCAGCCAATGCTGTTCATGAGTTTCTACTCTTTTCCCAGTATGTGAAGACAAAGTGCATAACAGAGACCAGCCATCACAAAATTTGCTGTTTGTATGAAATATTAAGGTTCTCACTTTGGAAATATGCAGGATCTAACAAGGGTAGTCTCTATAACACAGCAAAAGCATGATCTGGCAAACAAGCTCTTTGTAGAAAGACAATAATAGGTTCCTACATAAAACAAGAATGTGGTATGATCAAGATTTGAATCAGGTCCAAATATATGGACAAAAAGTGATTGTTTTGCAGATGACACTGTTATTTCAGCAGAATCTTTTCTCTAGCTTTGAACAGAATTATTTATTCTTTTGTCCTTTAAAAATTTTAGAGAAAAATTACAGGAAAGGCCTTTCATACAATAGAACTATGGATACATTCATGGACTAAGCCGTGAAGTAAAAGAAAGCAGGAATGATTTAACACTGAAGTAACCATCACACACATTTAATGATTCCAGGATCAATTCCCTATTACTTGTAATTTCAGTATTAAATTCCTAAGAGGATTCTGACACTTGCAGGCATTTACCTCTACTGTGTGATAAATTATGAAACCTTCAGCATTTTTAATATGAAGACTTATTAATTAAAAATTCATCCACAGTAGATTTAGACATGAATGTACGTGGTTAATCAGTGAGAAAAACACCTTATAATTTGTTTTTTATTGACAATTTGATTCCAATAGATCAACTGCATATTTATTACTACAGCTTATGACCTCCGCTGTACCTTCATATTTCATCTCTTAATGTCCTTACGTAAAACGGCACTTTGCCTGAAATACAACTTCATATTTACCAAACTCCCACTATCTGGTGAAAGAAAAGATAAACACTTGAACTTCCTCTTGCTCTGCTGCACCGGTAAATACCCCCACAACTTTCTGTAGTGTGTCTTCTCACCACAGTGCAAGCATGGACCTCAGATACTCAGGAGGCACCCTAATGGGGAGGTCACTCCTCACAAAAGGAGGCAGCTGCCTGTGACTACTCCAGCAGCAGAAGGAGGCAGAAGGGCAGGAGAAGTCCAAGTACCAGCTCCCATAGCATGGCACAGCTGGCAGCTGTGCCAGGTGACATCAAGTGGAGTAAGAAGAGGAGGAAAAGGATGAGAAAGAAGAGTAAGAGGAGGAGAAAAAGGAAAAAAGAAGGAAGAGGAGGAGGAGGAGGAGACATGCTGGCTGTCAGGCTTGCACAGTGTGCAGGAGACAAGGCAGTCAGAGGAACAGCAGAGTCAGACAAGGAGAGTCATTTCTAGCATGCCACTTCAACATGCATCAGGCTGAAAGGGAGAAAAGTAATGGGAAGGAGGTAGGCTGAATTTTTGGGCCTGTTGGGGTGATTCAACCAGGCTTGTTTGGCAGTATTGTCTAAAGAGACAGCTTTATTTATTTGCTTCACACATACCATTATCACCAGCAAAATCAGACCATTTCCCTACTCATAGAGCTTACATGTGTCATTCCATCTACCTTCAGCCTCTCCGTCCATCTGATAATCTTTTCTTCTACTCTCTTCTTGATTTACACAACAGGGAAATGCTCAGCACTTGAAGCTCACCATTCTGATTGCCTCAAACTGAAGGTTTAGTTCCCCAAAGGATAGTACTATATTTTGCCTTCCCAATGTAGATTTAGCTGTCTTCCATTTAGTGAGCCATTTAGTAAGGTCTTTTTCCAAAAAACCTAAAAAACCCAACCAACCAACCAAACATCAGTCATATATGTTATGCATAAATCCTAAAGACTTGGGTAGTGGGACGGGAAGTTAAACTAGAATTGCTAGGTCTCCAATACTCTGTGTAATAGCTCAAACTAGGATATAAGTGACCTTCATCGTGTAGCTTAGGTAATATTCTCAATGAAATGGAGTGAAGTGCCTCCGAACTGCACATTCTCACACATTCTCAGTCTGGGAAGCAAAACCATGGAAGCTTAATACCACAATCTTTTTTGCATCAAAAATTAATCACAACATTTAAAAAATAATTCAAGTCATGTCAAGTATTTCTATTTTAACAAGTGGCTAAATTTATGAACAATATTCAGTAAATTACCATGTGCCTTTCAACATTTCTTGCATTCCCAAGCTTTTCCGTGAGAGGTCAGCACTGCTGCTGCCGTGCGAAGTCACAAGGCCACTCCTTTTGGCAGGGCATTAGCTCTTATCCTGTCCTTGTCAGAGACAGCCTCAGGCAAAGATTGCCTGTACACCCATTCACATATTCTGCCTCTCAGACAGGACCTGTGAAAATGCTGCCTTCTCCTCTCCAATATCACTCCTTCCCAGATCCTCTCTATAAGTTTTCCCCAAATAAAAACATCATCTGCATAAATAATGCTACAAGACTAACATCGATTACTTCAATATTAGTAAAATTACTAATCTTAAAACTCAAAAAACTACAAACAAAAACCCAAGCCCCACAGGGCATTCCTAATGAGGTGGTAAAGGCAGTTGCTCATTTACTTCACTTTGTTAATGGACCCTTCATAATCATAGCAATGTAGTCAGCATAGGATAGTATTTGGCATTAACAACAGTTTCCAAAGAGCGCCTGCCTCTGATTCTGTCATTTTCCATATTCAGTCAATTTTGGTCCAAACATAAACAAAAGTGTTGATTTGACAATGAAAAGCTGAAAAGCTGCTTTTCAAAAGATTACCTGGTCTACATAGCTGTTTTTTCTAACCACTAAAAGTGACATTAAACATCCTGCATTCTATGAGTCAGTATGATTCTCATTTTTCTTGAGTACAGCAGCGCTGAAATCTCTATATCCCCTGCAAGATATATTCAGCCACTTGCATCATTGCCCTATGAGATCAATGCTTGCATCTTTCCAACTCAGCAACATTACTATTCTCCCCAATTGCATTACATCTTTCCTGTGTGCTCTTCAACTTCTAATCTTACCTTTTTTTGGAAATAATCTCAACATAGTAACCTCTAGATTTCTTCCCTTTTATTTATCAATGGCTTTACTTTTAAAAGTAACATTTTATTCTGGCAAAACTAGCTTCTTCTAGTTACCTTTCACTATAACTTTCTCCTTCAAAGAAGCCTATTGCTAGAAAGAATTATTCATCTGAACCTTGTCATTCTCTTTGTAGTTCTAACACTGACTTTTTTAGCACTAAAGAACATAAGTAATAACACAACTTACTCTACAATCTTCTTCCATAGTCCTAGGACTGTCTTGACTTCCAGTGACTATCACAGAGCATGCCAAGTACAGCTTGACTTTGAGATTCAAATGTTTTATTGTTTTGGATCTCCTGCAGCCACAGGCTTCCAGCAATACACACCCCACACAAAGTTAATCTGGCTGGGCTGACTCATGGGATGACTGGAAAATTCAAAGGCTTGGCTCTGACTATTCCAACAGTTTCTCTTTGAGTTTTTGTGCCTGACCAGATAGCAAATCTGAATAGAATTAGAAGGATTATATATACGTATATAAATAAAATATATTAAAAGAATATAAATTCAGTTAACTCCTCCCAAACTGGGGTCAGGCTGCTTAACCCAATCAAAACCTCTTATCAACATTCTGAATTCAAGTGCAAACCATCTTCTCATAAATTTGTTACAGGAAGTGCTGCATTAAACAGATTCTTCTAAGGATCTCATAGTTCCATTTTTTTAAATAGCCAGCTTACGTTTTTGTTCATTAAGCATGTCAAGATGTGATATTGTAAGAAAAAGCAATTATCAGATCATAATCTTTTTCTATGGTATCTCCTTCTTACAGACATAAAGAGAAATGCTGTGTGTATCTTTTCCAGGATATCTCAAGAGAACTTTAGTTTTGATTAACGTTTTATCTATTTTATCCTTCTATTTATTCGTGTTTTGGGGTTTTTTTGCAATCTGCTGACTTTCACTCCTGTCAGGGATCGCTCTCAAGAAAGGTTAGTGGAGGAAAGTCTATTTACTCAGTTCCCAGACTTTTTTGTGCAATACTGCATATTCTTCTGTGGTAGCCTGGCTTCCAAATGCCTGGTGTCTATCAAACCAAAACACTCAAGAATGCAAGTCCCATGAGCACACTATGTACCACAGATTCCAAGCCTTTTACACAACTTGAGCCAAAATATTCTTCTATCTAATAAAACATAATCCATGACAATTTGATCAGTTTAATTATTCCTATAGAACTCTGGCATATGTATATGACTTCAGTCTGAGAATCAAAGTAGGTATAACGCTGCACTAAAGTTCCCTATATCTGAAAGATCCTCACTAAAGAGGTAATATTCTCACACCTAAATACAATACTTCTAGGTTGGCTCTCAAAGCAACTAAGATTTTCTTAGTTTGCTATGACTTATAAAGGATTTATAAAAACGAGTTATTAGTATTTATAAAAATTTCAAGTGAACTGCCTCACCTGATTGGCCTTTAAGCTCTGGTTCAGTGAATTAAAGAGGTTGAGTTTGATGGTTTAGTACCATACTGCTTGTTTGATCAGTTGAAATAGATTTTTTTGAGATTGCTTTGGTTAAAACATAAGAAATAAGCCAGTTCAAAACCAATTACTTAACACAGAATTAAAACCATTCCTTTGAGCAAATAAGGAACTTACCATATTGACAGTTTTCCAAGTGGGTTCTGCATCTGTTTACAAGTCATCCCCAAACAAGCCAGTCAAAAGTTAAATTAAGGCTTAGTAAATATTCTGACCCAATAAAACATTTGGTTCAGAAATGTAAGTGCAATAATATAATATTTTTCTTTAATATTATCCACTTACCATAAGTACAAAGACTAATTTTTGCAAGAGGCTTTATAAATCTTCATGTACCAGAGGAAAATTAAGGATTTATTCTACTCCATCTTTTAATTTTACTCACCAATATGTGAATTATTCTTACAGCTGGCATTTCAAATGTATTCGTAAAATTTATCACTCAAAGCAAGGACTAAATTACACTAATGAATTGACTATGAATTTGAAGCTTAACATAAGGCCAAATATTTTCTGGCTTTCATTTCTGTATCTGAGCAAACTGCTTAATTTTCTCCCTACTTATCCATTACTACTAAATTGTCCTGCTTTTATTGTAGAAAATTGTAGCAAACACTGGCTTGCCTTAGGCTTGTACTGAATGAAGCAGAAATCAGGGTGCCTGCAGTGAGATTGGCAAGGTATGAAGCCCATTCTCCACTAATTTTGCTGAACTGAAAGAGCAAGTGGAAGATAACATACAACCCCTCCTTTTCACTTTTATTAAACAGTTGGTGAATTATTCCTGTAGTTGGCTTATCAAAGGTATTAATAGATTTTCTCACTTAAAGGCTTACACAAATTTGAACTAAATTAATGAAGCAACTATGTATCTGCTGATACGTAAAAGGATGCCAAATATATCCCAGCTTCAGATTTTATTTCTTTCAAGGGTGGGGGTGGTGCATTTTTTTGTTTGAATTTTTTGTGGGATGAAGGAATATAAATTTGCATGCAACTTAATCTTATTCTTACTCAAGTGTGATTCTAATGCCTGACAGCAATGCTATGATTAAAGGCCTACATTTTTCTCTTGAAAAGGGGGCAGGATATTGTATCTATGAAAGCTTAAGCTGCTATTCAAGATCTGTTTCTTGGAGCTAAATTTTTCTCATGGATTGATGCAAATGAATTTTGTCCACCTGTAAGCCACAGGCAAGTAATTTTTGCCATGTTCTTCGCCAAGGCAAAGCTGGTATTTTGCCCACATTACATTGTTACCTTTTCATTGTATCATTTTCATTGTTGCAATTCAGAAGGCAAAGAGGTAATTTAAGGTGGTATATTGATAGATAGATAAAGATAGATGATAGATAGATTAGATAGATTAGATAGAGAGATAGAGAGATAGAGAGATAGAGAGAGAGAGAGAGAGAGAGAGAGAGAGAGAGAGAGAGAGAGAGAGATAGATAGATAGATAGATAGATAGATAGATAGATAGATAGATAGATAGATAGATAGATAGATAGATAGATAGATATTGAGTGGGCAATTTTCCACTTTTATGCTAAGTCCCCATAAAGTTAGCTGTCTGGACTCTTATGCTGTATACAATGAGGCATTTAAAACAACATATTACTACATCAGGCACAGATAATGAACAAATAGTTCTGCAGTCACACCTACCATTTATTATCCCGTCTTTCCAAAATGGTACAAAATGCTGTTAACTCAGAAAAGGAACTGCTCACAGCCCTTTTCTACATTTTTTACTCCACTAAAATTAATGTGTGCACATGCCTACTCTGCACTAACCACCATAAATAAAATACTTTGAAACAGTGCTCTCAAATAACATTGGTTAATCAGAATACATCTGCTGAAGTAGCAGCCATTGTTTTGCCTCAGGCAGACTGTCTTCCCTCAGTATGTGTCGGAGAAGCAACCCGGAAATTTTACTACAGCTGTGTATGGTGTTTCAGAAGCAGGAAATTGCTGGCTCAGGAAAAGTGAATTAGGCTGTATTAGCAACACCACAGCCGGCATGTTAACGGAAGTGACTATTGCCCTCTCCTCAATACTTGTGAGACTACACCTGAGCACTGTGCTCAGTTTGGGGCTCCCCTGCACAAGACGAGCATGGACACCCAGAAGCAAGTCCACTTACCAAGGGGATTAGGTGGTTGAAACAAGAGAAAAGCCTCAGAGTGGGAAGAGGAGGCTCAGAAAAAAAGCCTGATTGTTGTCTGCAACTGCCTAATCAGAGCACAAGATTTTAATAGAAGATGCATAGAAACAAAACAAAAGCCAGTAATCAGAAGTATGAAAGTAGTAAGTTTTCATATAGGTTCATGAAAACAAACACTAAACAATTTGCCTACAGAAGTTGTAGAATCTCCATCCTTGGTGATGGTGAAATCTTATCTGAATACAACCATAAGCAACCTCCTCTAACTGGACTACTTCAAGCAAGAGATTGGACTAGATGACACCTAGAGGTCCCTTCCAGCCTAAAATATTCATGAAAGTGCTTATAATTTAGATTCCACATTGCTAAAAAGCTTAAATCACTACCAACTGTGCCATTAAACGACTCATATAGCACAGTTGATTGACAAGTGCTCAGTACAATTTAGGTAGCTGGGTTTATTTCAGAAAGAATCACTTTCATCACCTTTTATTTTATTCACATTTTTGATGCATTATTTACATAATTCTTTAAGGGGTACCTCTCAGCTCTCCTTTCACAGTTTATCTCCTGAATAACCCTATTTATTATTTCATGTAATTTATTATGCCAGAATAACCTATGGAAACTTCTTTCCTTTTTCATCACTTTCATGGACTAACTTTTAGGAAAATTTAGAGAATAGTTGAGTAAGCTTCCTAAAACTTTCCTACGATAAGACTCACTAGCAAGCTGTCAGCTAGTATGCATAAATCCTACAGAAATTGTTTCTGTACTTCTTTAGTTTAAAAACTTGTGTAACTCATATTGTTCAATTACTGAAGTATGCTCTTATACAGTGTCCCTCACGATTTGTCATCTTTCATTATGAGAATTTTTTAAAGACCCCCTAGAACAGTATTGTCACTGCTCAGTGTTTAACTGAACCTAGTACAAGTTGTTGTAATCTGTGAAAAGTCACCACACTTCACAGGTCACTCTATTAGAGAACTCATAAGACACAGATGGATCAGCAAGACTGAAAAAAGTTGTTACTGGACTTCCAGGTCACACAAAGCAACCTGAAGCTGACTTATAAAACTCAGAAGTTCTGAAAACTTGTTCATAAACTGTGTCAGAGAAAAAAAAAGAAAATTATATACGTTAGGAAAAGGCCTGTGTACCAGGAAATATTGATCCTTCTCCATCACATATTTCTGTGAATCTGTGGACAAAGTCTGAAAATGCATGTCTTGGCTTTCCATCTTATAAATACAAAATGTCTTTTTCCTTCTTTTCAGTCACATCTTTAATCTATGATCTTTTATAGGCAGATACTTTTATTGTCATAGATAGATGTGTACTTAGGAAATGGAGTTCCCTACCTCATTTAAAATGTAAGTATCCTACAACCTAAACAAAAATCAGGGCCTGGAATTTATTTGCAGAAAGCTTCCTTTCATTCTTGACATCAGTTCTGAACGCGCACAGAACAGGGCATACAATGCATGTTATCAAAAGCATAAAATAGTTTGGTATTACATGTGAGAGCAAACTATTTCATTCAAGCGTGTTAGCCGTTTTCTTGTGTTCTGCACATCCTATCCTTATAGGATATATTGCTACCTCTTTCTGGTACTGAGGATAATGAAAAAAAAGCTTCAATGGGATAAGATCTTAAATAAGGTGTAATGTATTCTATAATATTTAGAATTACAGAATTGTTAACTTAATATACCTATCAGTGCCACACTAACGTACAGCTCTATTTTGAAGCAAATCAATGATAAAGAAATAACTGATTTCTTAAAGGGAGTTATATTCAACTTTTACATTAATTTTGGGGTAGGGAATGAAGGAATATTTTTTTCTCCTCCAGTGCACTGGAATGCAGAAGTAATATGCTACTCTACTTTCAACTGTTAAAGTCATGTTTATTGTTCTGCAGGTAGTTCTGGTCTCCGTTTTTTTTCACTCATATGCATGTGACAAAACTTGAGCAACCTAGAGATATTGCCCAGGTCCTGTGCTTCCATCCTGTTCTGTGTTTCTTACTTCCAAAAAAAAAATCAAGTAATAAGGGTTACCTCACTCTCCAGCAGATATGAACGAGCTGAATAGCTCTAAACTCCAGAAGTGAAATCTACAATGTAAGATTAAAGTCTCTCCTTTGCAATGTCAGTAAAGTTTTTCTCTGAACAATGATATGTACTTAGGGATGCAGAGCATTCTTCGTCCTGTTAAAGTCATAACTTGCTAATTTAAGTGACATAAGTGAAGCTTTATGGCTTTCCACTCTTTTTGGGTCCACCAACAGAAAGCTAATACTGCCAGCAGTGAGAAAGCTGTTCTATATTCAAGAACATGGAATGCTGGTGCTTTGTGTGGCACCAGGAAATCATTGAACTTGTTCCAGTTGCTTATAACTATGCAACCCACTAAAAGCTGTGGAGCTGGGTAGGTGTTAATGACAGGGTATTCAAGGACTGTATCTAGTATGACCTGCAGGGGTTTTAATACTTCTAGCAATGAACAAGATGAAAGAAATGTTCTTGCTCTCCAAGGATGAAGTGGTTGCACAAGCTAGAAGCAGGGGGGGAAAAATAGTCTATTCTGTATTTTCGTGCTGCATACACTTGGTTCAGAAAGGATTTCAAAGCAAATGCTGTACCTCATGGAAATGTTTTTATAGTGCTATATTTTTCAGACTGGCACTGCAGTTTAAACTTTTCTGGACAAATCGAACAAGACAGTAAGCTCTTCTTCTGTTCTCCTTCATCACTTCAGCAAAGGTCTGTCTGTGAGAGGAGCCATTCTGCTCCAAAACCGTTAATCTCTGTGTACAACCAGTATCAAGCTCAGACTTAGTATTCCTACAAATGATCTAGCTGTTTTTTTCAGTTTCTTTCTTGTTTAAACACTGTGTACTAAGAGTACAGTGTGAAGGACATGACTGTTGGAGCTGAACTACATTTGAATCATTATTATGACATGAGACTCCTTTCCTTTTCATGATCAATAACTGTTTCCACTGATGTGAAACCAGTTCTGTGTTATCCTTCCCAAAGGCCCTCCTATCACCTCTGCTGCCTGCACTGCCAGTGCCACCTACTAATAGTAAGTATTGGGGTTGAATAACTTATAAAAAGAAGGTTTATCTGAGGGTCTATAATGTCTAGTATCACCTAGGTAATGTATCCTCACAACAGAAGCTCTTCTAATGAGACCTGAGTGCATGCATGTGTATGTGTAAGAAGACATTTCAGTCCTCAGCAAACTGTTTACTGTTCAAACGTTAAATAAATGTAGAACTGTTTTAATCAGCTGAACAAATATTTAATGTACACTCTGGTGTAAGAGCTATGTTTAAAAATATTGCTTATGCAGCTAAGACATAGGGAATTTTTTGGAAGCTAATGCTCTGAAACGTAAAACAAACACTGTCTAAACAAAATTTGCACATAAACCCAAAAGTTATATCTTGTCAACCTCTTGTTCTGGGTTCATCAGAAGCAGTCATTTTTCTCCTTCTTAGTAGCTGGTGCAGTGCTGTGTTTTTGACTTTCGGCCTGGGAACAACACTGATGACACCAATGTTTTCAGTTGTTGCAAAGTAACGATTATTCTGATCAAGGACTTTCTGAGGCTCATGCTCTGCCAGGGAATAGGGGAAGCCAGGAGGAAGCAGAGACAGGACACCTGACCCAAACTAGCCAAAGAGGTATTCCATACCACAGCACATCATGCCCACTATATAAACTGGGGGCAGCTACCCAGAAGAGCTAGATCACTGCTCAGGTCAGGCTGGGTTTCGGTTGGCAGGTGGTGAGCAACTGTATTCTCTTCCCTTATCATTATTATCATTGGTGGTGAGCAACTGTTATTTCCCTTATCATTATTATCATTGGTGGTAGCAATAAGCAATAGTGGTTTGTGTTATACTTTAGTTACTGGACTGCTCTTATGTCAGCCTGTGGGAGTTACATTCTTCCGATTCTCCTCCCCATCCCTCCAGGAGCAGGGGGAGAAAAAACTGGGAGAGTGAGTGAGCGGCTGCATGGTTCTGAGTTACCAGCTGGGCTTAAACCATGACACCTCTACATAATGTAATCTTCATTATTGAGAATATCAGTTTTTACTTTTGAAGTGTTAGCAGGATTGGTTTACTAAGGAAAACGCTTTGGTTTTCAAGAAATCATACTTGCTGTGCAGAAATAGGGTTAGTTTCTAATAAACTAGCTTAGGAGTGTAATATACAGTAATATTAATATTATATTCACAGCAGGCCTTCCTCTGTAGAGTAAATGTTTGTTTACTTTCTGGGATCCAAACACTGAAGGTCATTCATTGCAGGAGCAGCTGGATTTCCGTCTACGGCTGTTAGAAAGGATTTGTAAAAAATCTGTCAGGAAATTGCAACTTCTTTGAAAACACATGTGCCTGAACAGTTTCTGTGTAAATACAGTACAATGATGGCAGAAAGCACAGTTTTCTTAGAGATTATCTCTTAAAAACACCTCCATACTCTTTACCTCAGCTACATCTGTTTTCATACAGTTTGTAGCTGTCTTCTTGTCTTTTTTTGGAGTGAATTACCAGGAAGCTTTTCAAATTATTACATGGTGACAGAGAGGTTGTGTTCCCATTGACCTCACTGCTTGGAACACATTACAAGTTCAGCACCTCTATCTTCTACTCACAAATATTTTGTAAACAAAAAACATTAGAGCCTGTTGTAAAACCCTTCATTCATCAAATTAATACATTGCACAGAGACACAACTGCAGAAGAAGGTAGTACACCTTGATATTATGTTTAAAGAGTACAGATTGACATTCAAACATGACACAAGTTCTATAAACTTAAATATAAATGCCTAGAAAAGCAAGAAACAAACAGAAAACATATCTATTTCAATTAGATGTGAATTGAGCTCACTTTTCACCTTGTGTGAAGCACTCAGCACAAATTATTTTGCTGTTAGAGCACAAGGCAACATGCTAAGATAACTCAGATTTTGTTTTCCAAATACCACTTGCATCAGATGCTTGTTAATTCAGGTCAGGACCAGAAGGTTATAACCATTAAAGACAAGAGAATCCTGCAACTCAGTAGGACTTCAATAAAAGTTTTGATGTCTAGATATACCTGTATGCACACTTGTATAGTCTAGGGCTGTATTTAAAGGGTGTGGTAAAATCCACATAAAGGAAATTTGCCCTTTCAAAAAGGATTAATTTTCTTTTGAGGTCTAAACTATTGGTGACTGAATTCCTCACTCCAAAGAAGTATTTTGTTCATCTGTGATGGTTGTTGTAGGAGTCAGAACTACTATAATTTCTATCAGGAGAGAGGCAACATGCCTGACAAGATACCCACAGATGTATTTTAAATATATGTTTCATTGCTTCTGATTCCCCCAAAGATTTTGAAACACAAATTTTGAGTTCACTATTACATTATATTTCTGTAGCATCATTTAACATACTTAATACAAGAGCTTCACTTTTGCAACACAAGTCTATTTTTAACTCATTTTCTCATTTGCAATTCCATTAATGTAAAGACCTTAGATAAAATATAAGTCTAGGCATGTTCATTCTTAGATCAGGATATATCTGGAAATCAAATCTTCAATCAACAGTGTTTTGGAGATTTTCTCCCTCAGAGGCTATCTGGAGCTCCTCTATGCTGAAGTGTATAGGCATGCTAAAGGAAATATTCCTCTCACCAGCATAGCCCGTCTTGCTCTTCTGCCTAGCTAATGCAGTGGCAGCAACAGCACTGTGCAACGCGGCATATAAGCATGGTGAGAGGTGTTAATCTCGATTTTCTGGAATGGCAGCAGGCCAGGTGGAATCATCTTGGGTACCAATGTGGCTCTCCAGCTACCCCTTGGATCACACACTGAAAAAAACCCTAAAGAGTAAGATCTAATACTGCACTAGCTGCCAGTAAATTATAGATAATTGCCTACTCACTCTAGTTCCCTTTGTTGTATTTGTTTCTGTCTGGATTCTTAGCTAAACAGGAGCCACTCCATGACAAATAATCACCATAAATGAAAGGTAGCAGAATAATTGCATACAAATTACACACTCTTCTTTTTTTTACAGAGCCTCCTCAAATGTTGTGCGTCCTTAATCCAAAATGGTGTGTTTGCGTGGCAATGAGCAAAGACAGATATTTAATTTCATGGCACATGTGAGCAGTATCACAGGAATAAAAAAAGACGAATGGCTACAAATTCTAATAATTAGTTACTGTATAGCTCTTACTAGAATAGCAAAATCAGATCCCATTCTAGATTTCAGACCACTCTGTGGAGCTTTGTTTCATTTTTACTTTCTTAGCCAAAAATCAGTAAGATTGATAGGAGGTCCATTTGTTTTCAAATGCTGCTGGGCAGGCTTATACAAAAATACAGTACACACACAGGTGTAGTTCAAGATGAGTCAGTAACATGCTGATGTTTGGATGTTAGGGGGGTTGGGTTTTTTTAATTATTTTTACGATAAATTAGCCTAAATTTTTACAGTTTGCCTCATTACTGAGATATTTTAAACACTGTATCAAAAAAAAACAAATAAAGCTTACAATTTTGCATTTACTCTGACAGGAGACAGCTGGTGAAAGGTAAAATTTCAGATTTGGTCAAGAGGAAGCAATAATCACACATACTGTTTCTACATCAAATTAGGTCATATTAGGCCAATCATAATAATATTTAATAATTAAATCCAACCAACCAACCAATAACCCAGCAACCAAGAAAAAAAACACCACACCACAAACTTTAACCTTTGCAGAAAGATAATGACAAGAGGTAAACACAGCTTTTCAAAAGAAACATTACTTGCACTTGAAGACTGGATTCAGAGTATGCATAGACTATCCTGAAAAATAGACAATTCTGAAAAAATATGCTAAATAAACTGGGAAGGTATGTCTTTTAAACCAGATGTGTTCATGATTATTTAATTTAACCTTCAGTGTAGCAGGACAGTAAGAATCCTTAAATCGAGGCATAATGCTAGAAAAACTAACACATGTACTTATTCTCACTCATCTGCTCCTATAAGAATACATGCCTTCTACGATTTTCAGCTCTTCTGTATGTTGCTGTATGTGCAGGTGCATTACTACTGCTTCTTCACAAACATGGTAAAGTTAGCTAATATGGTAGGCCCTATAAAAACACAAAAAGAGATTCCACTCTCAAAGAAGTACATAATAGATAAATACCCGAAACAGTCAGACAAGAGAAGACTAGGGACAGATAAAGTGATATATTGTAAAGGTTAAAAGACTGGATATTCTGGTCTGCCTTAGGTCTCATTGCAGCCCCTGGAGTTTCAAACAGACATTTCCTCATATTTTCTTTTTAAATAAAGAAAATTTATTTAAAATTCTAAATAAATGGCCTAATTCTAAAAATTCCTGAGGACACATCAGATTTCTTCAAAATCAGTGAGGCTGTTTTCAATAACATCTATAGGAGTGAGATAAATTCCTAAGCAGTTTGATGATTAATCCTTCACCACTGAAACCACTACAAATTTTGTTATTCATGTGAATAAAAACAGGAATAGAAAATATTTTGTGTCTGTAGAAAGTCCCACTAATTTTAAAGTAAATGCATTTACCAACACACTTTCTTGAGTTGAATAATATGACTGAATAAAAACTGACATTGGGTGGGTCATGCAGACTAGTCTGTATGTATCTTACATGGTACTCTTACTCCTTAGATCATCAGAGCTACAGGACATAAGGCATGAAATGTTGGTAGGCAACATTAGTGTCTTTTATTTCAAGAAAGATAAAGTTCAGGGAGAAAACAGAGTCACATAAGCCTTTATTGTCAAAGTCATCTGACAGCTGTTGGTGAGTTTTAAGATTACTCATGTACCATTGATAAATGTTTGTACAATCATAGATAATCACTTATTTGTCATTGATTTAAAGTAAAATATTACTTTTGGAAACACCTGTAATCCTTAGTGTATACTTTGATAGGCAGGACTAGAAATTCCTATCTAGGGCATATGTATTCCAGAGATTCTTTAGAAATAAATTCACACTTTAACCTCAAGAATCTATGCTTTTTCAAGTTGAAAATACATAATATATTTGTCCTGGTTTCAGCTGGTGATGGGGAGGAGGGGAGTGGTGAGCAAGCGTCTGCATGGTATCAGTTGCCAGCTGTGTTTAAACCACAATAATGTCTACATTTTTAAAGCTTCACTCTTAAAAATGGTACACCTCAAATAGAATTCTAAATATCTAATAATTTTCCTTTACAGACATATGAGAAAGCTCTCCTCCTGAGTACACAAGAATTACCCCGAAGGTTTAATAGAAACTCTCTAAGCAAATTGTATTTGTCTCACATGAAATGTGAAGTAAAATTTACTGAGTTATTTTATATCTGTGTAAATTCCACCTCCATTCTGTCCCTTGGTAATGACATTGAATGCAACAAAACCTCAGCTGTTCGGAAAACTGAAATGTCTTTACAATATGAATGTAATATAATTGCAAGACAAAAAACGATGTATGTTTATGTATAGTACAAATACAGTGTATATAGTAAAGGTGACAGGCACAATGACTCTCTGAAGACGCTTTAAAAAATTAGTTCTTTTTCCCATGCTCCCCAAAAGCACAAAGAGACCATATATTAGACTACTGTTTTGCTGATAAGTTCACGTGATAATCTCTAGCTTTATGTACATGTATGGACCTCTCTCCATGATGGCCCTGTCTGTCTATACAGAGGTGGAATTAGCTGCATGATATCTGGTTGTAACATGCAACTATGATATAACTTCCTTGAACTCTTTGTAGCATATTTGCATGAACAAATAATGAGAGGTTAAAAAGTGTCACAGGCAACTGTCAATCTAGATTTGCTCTGGTAAATGCAAATCAAAAGTTACAATATACATTCCTCAAACTTAGAAAAAATAAGTGTACCAATTTCATCATTTCCTTCTGTTTGTTTACTAAATTTTATTTGGATGCCACCAGCCAATAATGAGATTCTAATAAGGTGGGATCTCAGGTGGGAACTCCATTTCAGTTCCATAATATAACCTTCTTTCAGTTACACCTTTGAGATTTTTTTCTGCTTTAGAGATTTACCCTTTGGTGTAAGAATTGCTATTCAACAGGTACACACTGCCATCTAAAGGCCACTGTTTGGACTTTTCTAGATCATTTGGGTTTCCAGCTCTCCACTGATGCTCCTTGCTCTAGCCAAAACTAAATTTACAGAAGTAGAAAGCTGAAAGTTTTGAGAAAAATGCAAGGGAAGAGCTTATAGATGTTCAAATGAAAAGCTGATACCGAGTCAGGCTTTGCAGATCTGCCAATGATAGCTCTGCTTCTGAGTATTGAGATACATGGGTACTGACATGACTAGGCACTGGAACAGGTTGCTCAAGAAGTGTTGAAAGCTCCATCTCTAGCAGTGTTCAAGGCCAGACTGGACAGAGCCTTGGGTGATATGGTTTAGTGTTTGGTGTCCCTGCCCACGGCAGACAGGTTGGAACTTGACGATCTTAAGGTCCTTCCGAACCCAACCCGTTCTATGATTCTATCACGAGGCAGACTAGAAGCTGTATCTTGCTACTCCTAATGACATATTTTTAAATGGCACATTTCCGGCTAGTTACCATAGTTGCCAAAGTTTAAGATCCAAATCTTACCCTAACCAAGGCTATTATCACACCAGCAAAAAGTAAAGGGAGGGCAGAACTGCATTTCACAAATCAGAATAAAATACCCCAACTTTACATATCACTTGTAGCAAGGTACTCTTCCATGAAAAGAGATTATTTTGCCTCTCTAAGCAGATGATTTGCTTTATAAACTGTCACTAAAGGAATATAATAATTTAGATTGGATGTACTTTTCTCAGGATCTCTGATTTGAGTTGTCCATTTGTACTTCTGTGAAAAATTTTAAATCACATGTTTTCACATTCATCTTCATAAAAAAAACAAAACAAAACAGAACAAAACAAAAACCAAAACAACTAAGGAGAAAGCCCAGCAACCTCTCACTTTTGAAGAAGAACAAGGACATCAGAGTTCAGATTCTCTTCTGGATGAACAGAAATGTGTGGCAGCCTTCAAATATTCTCTGTTTGTTTGCTAGGGAACAGGTGACTCAGTTCATTCCCATCATCCTGAATATCCTTTGATACTTACTAAAACTATACTCACTCCTCAGGGCAAAAAGGCATGAGAACAGTGCTGACACATTTTTTTTACTATTATGTAATCTGAGTTACTACAAGTAGCAGCAAAGGACCTTCACAAAACAATATTTGACACAGGCCTACCAGGAGACACTTCCCACTGGTACGATTTGGTAAGGAAAGTAGTCAGGTTTAAATATAAGATTCCTCTGGATTTTGAGTATACAAATTTTAAATATCACATCCTCCAGCTTGACCTAAATGACTCCACGATGTAAATGTAAGTAATGATATTGGTACAGTGCAAAATACAAAGCAAATAGAAATACAGATTTTTCTCTGTAATTGAAGGACTGCCTGTACTTTGGTCTGATTCTTGTCTTGGGAAAAAAAAAAACAAAACAACAAACCAAAATTTGACCAGTTATTTCAGTTAAAATAATATCTCACTCGGACCTGGGACCTTCAGTTTCATTTGTACCTATATAGCAGTACTTATATAGCAATTGATGGGTACAAAAGAGCAGCACAGAAGAGTTAAAAACACTTGTATCATTCCATAGGACCCTAACCGCATCACAGTAATCTCTAGAATAAATCCAATAAACAAAATTCCTCTGCTAGAATGGTTGTAAAAGCAGATTAGCATTCTGGCTGTGAAAATATTAGTGTCTTCGGGCACAGCATTTTAAAAATAGAATCATGGCATATCAGTTTCAGAGCCACAGTTTAGGATTTAGAGTCTGAAATTCAGCAAGGTAGGTAAAGAAATGACCAGAGGAAATGTGTTTAGAACCCTATACAACATTTTGATCAAAGGAGCAGGTATGCAAAGTGTGCATCTGCCGCCAGACTGATCAAAGCACAAGGAACATGGCTTGGGTGAGCAATCATTTTCTAACTTCTCTTAGTCCCTGGGCTCAACCAAGGATAACTATCCAGTCCTTCTGCACAAGCCATTAAAACAACCTAACTTTATATTGTCTTTAATCCTTGCATCTTGCTGCTATGGAGCTTGGTCAGATTACTTCTTATTATATTAGTACGAAACATGGAATCAAATGGTTAGCACAGAAGAGAATTTAAAAGATGCTTCATTTTCTATATGATATTTCAGTTAACAATGGTTTAAACTGTTAATTTTTTTAGTCAGATATTTTATATTTTATTATTTAAAATATTACAAGTAATATTTTATTACTTGTTCTAACAAAATACATCAATTCTGTAGCGTAAAGTATCAGCTCTTCATCTTCAGTGTTAATAAAAATAGTATCAGTGTCAGTAGACTGACAAAAACTTCATATAGCCCCATTTGTGTTGAATCCTTAATGGAGTATAGGAAATTTACAGAAGAGACATTTTTGAAGTGGTTGGTTGACTGGTTTCCAGCAGCCAGGTATGGTTTCTATACTATTTATATCACCCTGTCCTGTTTTTCACAGGAAAAGTTAAGACTGGTGAGAAGGAGAGGTGTTTTTAGCTCCAGTTTATCTTTCCTACTCTCAAAGGTCACTTTACCCCAGACTTTCCTTCTGACCCACTTTTTTTATTGTTTGCTATACTCTGCCAACCCTACATGTGAAAATATAAATCAGTGGTCTATTTTTTTCCACAAGGAGCATGATAATCCATAATTTCTTGTGGTGAATCTCCAGATGATTTAAATCTGTGAATTCTATAAAGTTTTCTGTCCCACCATAGCAAAGTATTTTAATTACTATTTTGAATTTCTAATATACCTTTACAACCTCTTTCATCTTCCACCTCTTTCCTTAAGTCTGCTCTTGCTATTTGCTCTGGTCAAGAACAAATACAACTCCAAAAGTATGCACAGTCTGGATTAAAAGTACTTCATTTTATTTACCTTCCTGTTCACAGGAAAGTTTATGCTGCAAGATTTTGTCTCTCTATTAAATGCACTGAAGCACATAAGTAACTAGCTGCTTTTAAGATCTCAGACTTCACTGCAAAAATGTGAGTGTTGAAGCTTTAACGAAGTGTAGTAAAATATACCTTGCTTGAATCAGAGGTCATATAGAATATGAAATAATTGCTATGAACCTTTTATATTAGATGTATGTGCATGCTTCATACAATGAGAGGAAATATGCAATCTCTGGAGAAGAGATGAACATTAACTTTCTAATTATCAAAGATCATTTATAAGCATCTATCTTTATATCTCAACATTTTTGATTTGCTGCAAAGTTATTCATTAGCCTGTTAACATTGTGCTTTGTGATTGTTCATTAGCCACAGCTTGGGGTTTTTTTTTGCCTGGACATTTATGCAATTTTTATTTTTTCTTCATACAAAATTAGGGTGGGGCGAAGGCAGCATTCACATTTTTGTAAGAAATATAAAATACTTTTGGAAGCAAGTTTATATTTTTAAGTTATATCTTGATAAGGTAGTTAGGATCTTATAATTTTTCTTTTCTAAGTTAAAAACATAAGTGGCAGTTTAGTTGCATTCATTACTTCAAATTTTAAGGAAGTAGCACAAAGCATTCAATATGCAATCCAACAAGAGACCAAGTCCTATAAAAGCTTAATTACTTATTTCTCAAAAGAGAATGAAGAAAAGGAGGAAGTACATGGGAGGAAAACTATTGTTCCTTTTCTTTAAAAAACCTTGAAATATGTTCAAAAACATTTTATGAGGTCACACTAAAAAAGAGTAATTGGAAGAAAAATTCTGCTTGTCTAAGCGAAGAGCACATTTGTAGCAGTAGGGTAAATGTTTTATCGATTGGGAAACTGGGAAACTCAAGTCATTACTCACCATGGGCTAAAGAATAATTGCTAATGCTCTGGCGGAAAGATTAAAAACAGTTTCTGGAAGTATTTCTTACAATGATCAATGGTGTATCATCCCAGGATACTGGATCTTCAATAATATTTTTCCCTTTTGGGATACAATCAATTTTTATAATATGATTCATTTGCCAGCAGTCATGCTTTCTTTATAGATGAAAAGGCACTTATGCACCTTATATTGTTGAAAAGTAATCTTATACAGCCAAAGCACAGGCTCTGATACAAAAGATTTTTCCAAATTCATCTCTATTTTTAAGTGGGTTTCGGAAATAGATGTGGTGAATGGCTGCTAGCTTTTGCATTGTTTTTCCCCTATTTGGTTTTCCATCAAAATAATTTTAAAGATTTTTAAATAATCATCATTATTACAGCACAGATGTGCAAGAGGATTTGAACTGATATGAAAGCAGACCACTCTCTGACCTATAGGTGGCCTAAGTAATTTATTGTGTGCACATTAGCTGTAGTGGTAATTTAGGTCAGGGGCAACTATAAAGCTACCCTAGCTCATTTTGAAAAACATTCTATGACTTTGCTTCAGTAACTAAATGCTGTCCACTAATTTAAAACTGACTTAATGAATAACTGCTTAAAGAACTAAAACTATTGGGATTACAAAACCAAATACATGTGCATGTACACTTTGTTTTTTTTTTCTTACTCTGAACAGGAAACATTGCTGAAGGAGAGAACAGCTGCACCTCTTTGGCACAGCAGACAGCTGATTTAAATGACAAATTAGACAGGTATGAACCCAGATGCATTCACAGTTCCAGCTAAAATCAGAACACTACTCACAGCAGAACAATCAGAGTATCTATTGAAGCAGTGATATTGGTGCAGACAGGACTGCCCCACTCTTTTTGACCAATGCCAACTCTACAATGTTAAAGGCCCTAAAACCTTTATACCAAGATATTTTTTTTTACATTTGAGTTTCACACGTCAAGAAATTTAATAAGAAAACCTTATTAAGCTTTTC
The DNA here is from genome assembly GCF_028554395.1 of Pezoporus wallicus. Lineage (NCBI taxonomy): Eukaryota > Metazoa > Chordata > Aves > Psittaciformes > Psittacidae > Pezoporus > Pezoporus wallicus. The sequence continues at coordinate 684,475 of NW_026642992.1, read as the reverse complement.
TATCATATCTTACAGATGTAAGAATCTCAAATAAACCTAAGAATGTAATTAGTGATATCCCATAATCCAAGGCACCCTAGTTTCCTGTTTGCACAATTTATGCTGATTTTAGTTTACAGAAAACTGCAAGTTAAATTAGCTAACAAGAAGACTGCATAGTGCAGGAGTCTTCATCTTTCTTGACAAAAGCAGAGAATAGCATTCTCTAAAAAATTGGAAATTACAAACCGAGACTCAAAAATAATCAGGAGGTTGAACAATTAAGGAATGTCTCAGCTATTTTAACTTTATTGGAAGATGAAAGGATGGAGCAGCTATCAAGCAGGACCCAAGAGTTTCCTCAGTCTTTCTTGATCAAATAGGTTTAAGCAAGTTTTACAGAAAGGGTGGATGTATAACAGGCTATAGATATTTTCCTACCTGTGCATGTATTTGATCTGGCTGGGATGAGGATAATTTTCCCCATAGCTGCTCTCATAGTGCTGTGCACTGTATTTGTAGCTACAAAGAGGTTGATAATATACCAGAGTTTTAGTTACTATGCAGCACCAAAAGGCCAGTAGGATGGGGATAGGTGACATCTTTGGATGGGAGATAGCCAGGACAATTGACCCAAACTGACCAAAGGGGTATGGGGGTATTCTATAACATGACATTGTGCTCTGCAACAAAAGCTAAGAGAAAAGGGGGATGGAGTAGAGGGGAAAGGGGAAGGTGCAGAGACAGACAGACACACACACACATTCATTATTTTAACATTTTTCTTCCAGAGCAACCACTACATATACAGAAGCTTTACTTCCCATGAAGTGGCTTGACATCATCTACTGAAGGAAAGTAGAGAATAAATCATTTGGTTCTCCTTTCTTCTGTACATGTTCTCCTTTCTTCCATACATGGCCTCTGCTTTTACTTTATTAAACTGCCTTTGTCATGACTACGAGTTCTTTTCCACCTTATTTTCTTTGCTTTGACCTGCTGAGGAGGGATGTGATAAAGCAGCTTGGTAGGTACATGATAGCCAGCCAAGGTCAACCCAACACAGTGCATCATGCAACTACCAGACTAAGATTCTTTTAATGCTTCCATGGAGTAGAAAAGGGCACTCCTTTTCAAGAACAGTGTCTAAATGAGAATTAGGCTGGTAAAGTTCCAACCAGAGAGAATTTCAATACATAGCTTCAAAATTTACACTCTCCCTTGACTTGGGAAATCATTAAAGATGCATATACGGAGAGTTTCCATTGGTGATGCACATTTGATCTGCTAGCCCCATAGATGTCAATTTATTTTTGATGCTCCTAGCTTCAATAAAACCAATACCTGCCACTATATTTTTTTTTTCTTTTTTAGACAAAAGAGTATGTTAAATATTGGAACTCGTCTTCACCGAGTAGCCCAAGCAGGATAGAATTCAGATCCTGTGTTTTCTAAATTTCTAATATATGTCCTGTGTTAGCTTTTAATCAATAATTTCCCTATTAAGGTGCAGGGGCAAGTTGACCTTCTCCAATCCCGGAGATCTGGAAGTATCTGGAGTATCAAAATTGGATTTGGTTTACATTAACTTAGAAAAAATATCAAAAAAAAAAAAAAAGAGCAAAGAATAGGTATTAAAAGATTCTAACGGAAAAACTGTGAAAATGGAACACAAAGAAAATTAAGAAGCAAACAGCAACTTGAAAGAAGAAACTGGAGTGCAGCTTGAAAAACTTGATAATGAAAAGAAGTGCCAATATATATCCAAAAATGTTTCCTCTACAGACATTTCCAGTAAGATTAAAAAAGGTGGATTAGTTTTAATCAAACCCTCTAAACTAAAGAGCAATCACATATAATTGGTTTAAACATAGAAACATTCATAATATTCTAAGTATTATGAGATTTTCAGTACTTATACATTCTAAAATTCAGCAGTCTCCAAAACAAACAAACAAAAATACATATTTGGAGAACATGTGTTCAAAGTTCTTTGGAAACATGCTAGAAAAAGTGGGCCAAGATTAATACTATCTTGTTTTATTAATCTCTTACTCTTGCCCTGACACAGCCTGCTTGTGGACCATAGATCTCAGTAAAAGACAAGCACTGTAAGAGCATTCTTCCCATTCCCATAAATGTAGGCACCACAAATTACTGTGCAAAATCTTAGTTTCACTTGCTGATCCTGAGTCATAGAACAGGTTAGGTCGTTTTCTCCCTAGAGCAAACTGGAACTGCACATATATGAATTGTTCCATGAATCAGTTGCTGAGGTGAGTAGCTCGAGAGAGGACGCCTTCAACACCGGAGCGGGGGGGAGATCAGCGTCCAGGAGCCTCAACTCGGAGCGACGAGAGCCACCGAGGGAGCCTCAAGTCCTCGACAGGACCTGCCCGGGAGCTGGCAGCTCAGCTGACGAGAGCAGGGACTCACAGGGGGCAGAGCCTGGAGCAGCGGCACCAACCCTGACTGGGTAAAAACCTGCCCCAGGGAGAGAGAGTGTCTAGGGTCGCGGCGCGGTGTTTGAGCGGGATTGTGAGCGCTCGGCTTATAACTAGGGCCCGGTCCGGGAGCTCTGCTCTGGCTGCCCCGGCGGTGGCCAGCGTAGGCACCCAGACAGAGCCGATGAGAGGGGAGGCTGCAGTGCAGAGCTCGGGGTATAGAGAGTGCCTGCACTGGTCTGGTGAGGGGAGGGTGCACAATGGGCAGGGCCGCACTCGGTGCTCCCTGGTGGAGGTGCTCCTGCAGCAGGGGCTGAGCTGCGGGATGCTGTTAATAGGCTGCGAGATGTCAGGGAAGCTGAGAGGAAGCAGGGCTGCTTGCTCCAGGCCCAAACTGTGCAGGGGCCTCAAGCGTTCACTGTAGCTCATGTAGGAAAGAAGGAGGCCGTTAACCTCGGAAGCTGGGAAACAGCAACAAAAAAAAAAAAAAAAAAAAAAAAAAAAAAAAAAAAAAAAAAAAAAAAAAAAAAAAAAAAAAAAAAAAAACAAAAAAAAAAAAAAAAAAAGGAGGAAGGGGACAACTAAAAGCAAGGGGCTTCCTCCTAAATCTGTTGTTTCTGCCCAGAACCGCATTGATGTCCTGCAGGGGGCTCATGGGGAAACGCACGCGCACCAGAAACAACCAGCTGATGCACGGTAGAGATGATCTTGCTGCCAGGAAGAAGCAGCGGGTCGTAGTAGTAGGGGACTCTACTTTGAAATGAACAGAGGCACCCATCTGTCAGTCTGACCCAGTCTCAAGGGAGGCGTGCTCCCTACCTGGGGTACGGATCAGGGATGTTGCAGAGAGGCTGCCTGCTCTAGTAAGTTCCACGGGCTATTACCCATTTCTAGTGATCCATGTGGGTGCTAGGGATACAGATAACAGTAGCCTGGAAAGCACGAAGAAGGACTACAGAGCCCTGGGAGAGATGGTTAGGGGCTCTGGAGCTCAGATAGTCTTTCCATCGATTCTCCAGGATGCAGGGGAGGACCCTAAAAAGGCTAGGGGGATTGGCCAGCTTAGTAAATGGTTAGAACAGTGGTGAGATAGTCAGGGGTTTGGGTATCTAGAACATGAGACTCAGTTTAGTAGGCCAGGTCTACTGGGGGCTGGTGGAGCTGGTCTAAAGAAGGGAAAGCAGTTTTGGTACGAGGCTTGCCAGCCTGGTCAAGGAGGCTTTAAACTAGATGTGTTGGGGAGGGGAGCATCATTCCATCCCAACACACCCAGTCAGTTGCCAGCACCTATCATAAATGCTCAGAGCAATGTAGAGATATCCCAGACACTCCAGCCAATGAGCCGGCTTCAGTTGGAGCTCGGCTCAGGTGCCTCTATACAAATGCCCGTAGCATGGGGAGCAAACAAGAGGAATTAGAGATGTGGGCACGTCTATGGGGATATGATATAATAGGTGTCACAGAAACATGGTGGGATGGCTCCTATGACTGGAGTGTTGGAATGGAAAGTTACAGGCTCTTTAGAAAAGACAGGCCTGGCAGGCAGTGAGGGGCTGTTGCTATTTATGTTAAGGATAGTATGGAACTCTGGGGACAGGTGATTAGTTAACAGAAAGTTTGTGGGTCAGGGTTAAAGGAAGAACAGCTATGGGGGACATTACTGTGGGGATCTGTTACAGACCGCCTGATCAAGAGGAATCTGTGGATGAAGCACTCTATAGACAGATAGGAACAGCCTCATTCTCATAGGCCCTTGTTCTCATGGGGGACTTCAACCACCCTGATATCTGTTGGAGTGACGTTACGGCCTGGCACAAGCAATCCAGGAGGTTCCTCAATTGTGTGGAAGACAACTTCCTTCTGCAAGTAATAGAGGAGCGGACAAGGAGAGATGCCATGCTTGACCTTGTGCTCACCAACAGGGAAGGGCTCATTGCAGGGCAGCCTTGGTTGCAGCGATCATGAGATGGTCGAACTCGAGATCCTCGGGACAGGGAGAAGAGAGTGCAGCAAGCTCACTGCCCTGGACTTCAAGAGACCAGACTTTGGCCTCTTCAGGAACCTGCTTAGTAAGGTTCCATGGGATACAGCCCTAGAGGGCAGGGGGACCCAAGACTGTTGGTTGATATTCAAGGATCACCTGCTGCAAGCTCAGGAGTGTTGCATCCCAAAGTGCAGCAGGAGGGCCAGGAGACCTCCTTGGATGGATAAAGAGCTGCTGAAGGAAACTCAGAGGGAAAAAAAGAGGCTTATAAAAGGTGGAAGCATCTGGGAATTGGGAAGAATACAGGGATGTTCTCTGGGAAGCTAGGGACCAGGTCAGGAAAGCTAAGGCCCAGTCAGAATCAAATTTGGCAAGGGATGTGAAGAATAACAGGAAGGGATTCTATAGGTATGTAGCAAATAAAAGACAGACTAGGGACAACGTGGGCTTCCTCTGGAAGCTATCAGGAGAACTGGCTACCCTGGATTTGGAGAAGGCTGAGGTTCTTAATGACTTCTTTGCTGTGGTCTTCACTGGCAAATGCTCTGACCACACCACCCAAGTCTTGGAAGGCAGATGCAGGGACTGTGAGAATGAATACCCTAGGCCCACTGTAGGAGAAGACTTGGTTCAAGAGCATCTTAAGAACCTGAACGTACACAAGTCCATGGGACCTGATGAAATCCATCTGTGGGTCCTGAAGGAGCTGGCAAATGAAGTCGCTAAGCCACTGTCCATCATATTTGAAAAATCGTGGCAGTCAGGTGAAGTTCCCAACAACTGGAAAAAGGGAAATATAACCCCCATTTTCAAGAAGGGGAAAATGGATGACACAGGGAACTACAGACCAGTCAGTCTCACCTCTGTGCCTGGCAAAATCTTGCAGTAGAACCTCCTGAAAGGCATGCTTAGGCACATGAAAAACAACAAGGTGCTTGATGACAGCCAGCATGGCTTCACTAAGGGGAAATCCTGCCTGACCAATTTGGTGGCCTTCTATAATGGGGCTCCAGAACTGATGGACAGGGGTAGAGCTGTTGATGTCATCTACTTGGACTTGTGCAAAGCATTCGACACTGTCCCGCATGACATCCTTGTCTCTAAATAGGAGAGACAACAATTTGATACGTGGACCACTCAGTGAATAAAGAACTGGCTGGATGGCCACACGCAAAGAGTTGTGGTCAATGGCTCAATGTACAGCTGGAGGCCTGTAACGAGTGGTGTCCCTGAGGGATCGGTGTTAGGACCGGTCTTGTTCAACGTCTTTGTCGGTGACATGGACAGTGGGATTGAGTGCGCCCTCAGCAAGTTTGCCGATGACACCAAGCTGTGCGATTTGGTTGATACACTGGAGGGAAGGAATGCCATCCAGAGGGACCTTGACACACTTGTGAGGTGGATTTAAATGCCAACCTTATGAATTTAACCATGACAAGTGTGAGGTCCTACACCTGGGTTGAAACAATCCCAGGCACAACAACAGGTTGGGCAGAGAAGAGATTCAGAGCAGCCCTGCAGAGAAGGACTTGGGTTTGTTGGTCGATGATAAAATGAACATGAGCTGGCAATGTGTGCTCTTGCAGCCCAGAAAGCCAACTGTATCCTGGGCTGCATCAAAAGGAGCATGACCAGCAGGTTGAAGGAGGTGATCCTGCCCCTCTACTCTGCTCTCATGAGAGCTCACTTGGAGTATTGTGTGCAGTTCTGGTGTCCTCAACATAAAAAGGACATGGAACTGTTGGAACAAGTCCAGACAAGGGCCATGAGGATGATCAGGGGACTGGAGCACCTCCCGTATGAAGACAGGCTGAGAAAGTTGGGTCTTTTCAGCCTGGAGAAGAGAAGGCTGTGTGGAGACCTCAGAGCAACCTTCTTTTATCTGAAGGGTGGCTATAGGGATGCTGGGGATGGACTCTTCATTAGGGACTGTAGTGATAGGACAAGGGGTAAAAGGTTAAAACTTAAACAGGGGAAGTTTAGGTTGGATATAAGGAGGAAATTCTTTCCTGTTAGGGTGGTGAGGCACTGGAATAGGTTGCCCAGGCATGCTGTGAATTCTCCATCCCTGGTGGTGTTCAAGGCCAGGTTGGACAGAACCTTGGGTGGCATGGTTTAGTGTAAGGTGTTCCTGCCCCTGGCAGGGGAGTCAGAACTAGATGATCTTAAGGTGCTTTCCAATCCTAACTATTCTATGATTCTGTGTGAAGTAAAACCTTTCTAAGCATTTCTGTACATAGACTGACAATATGAAACGCAGACCAAGCGAACTCTTTGCTCCAGAATGCTGAAATCTTCTGTCCAGGTATGGTCTCAGTGGTGCAAGATGGAGTCTGTATAATGTGAAGCTCTTGACTCAGTGGCAGACCATTCACAGTCTCTTCCACACTCACTGAAAAGATCAGTTTCCCTTTTTTTATCTGTCTCAACCGTTGAATTGCGTATGCATGGTATTTGTGTTCCATGGAAGTACAAAGCTCAGAAACACATGATTATAAACAACAGGCAAGTGGAGTGTACCTTAAATATTTTTTATTGGGCCACAAACATTGCTCTTTTATTACTTATACAAGGGTTTGTCTTGATCATCTTTCATCAGTATTGGTAAACTGTTGCTAAAATAATCTGTTTATTGTAGGTAGCATTTGACTCTATTTTACCAGTCAGCTTATTGGCAACCAAAAGAGTGTATCTTTAAATTGTTTATAGAGCCCACACTGATCCTCTATTTGCAGTCTTCTTTCCTCACTTAAAAATGGTAAAACAGAAAGGAGCTTTATAAACAGACTTCTGGAAAAGTAAAACCAACATTAAAAGGAAAACAAGGAGTCTAAAGAAATACAAACTTCTTCAGCAACATTACCAGGCAGCCTTATCGAGAAAGTCTTTGTAAAATTCACAGTAATAAACTTTAAACATTTTTTACTGTGTTTGAGCAATGGTGAATGCTTATTCTTTAAAAGTACTGAAGATGTTGGAACAACAAAGAACCTAAATTGTTATACAGGGGAAATAAAAGGACAGTTCACAATACAATCACTTTCTGTATAAGCCGTCATGAAAAGCAATATGGAACCCATGATCTCCAGAGTCTGTTAAGCATTAATGTTTTGTGTGTGCCAGCAATTATAATCTATTATAATATATGAATCCATGCCCCAATTCAATAACTATTTATGCTAGCACAAGCCCACCGCAAAGCAAGATAAAAAGTACTTATGTAATTTACTACCAAGAAAAAAATTCTACCGATTAATGTAATGCTATTAATTTTTCTGTTTTCTGTTATTTAGTACTGTACTTCATTGTTTGTTTTGCTGACAATAGCAGTTTAATATTTAGCGTACCTGGTTTAATCTCATACCTGTCAATGCTGTTTTAAGATTTAAAAGACCTATGTTTTCATCTAAATCTTGTTGTATTCATTCCCTCTTTTGCTTTTACTTCACAGGCTTGTGTGATACTGCAGAGCTTTCCTGACGAGCCTCCTCCTGCATGAGCTGCCCATGGGCTGCAGCTTCCTTCAGGACATGTCCACCTGCTGCAGCTGCAGTCCTAGGCTGCAGCATGGATATTTACTCCCCCATGGGCTGCAGAAATCTGCTCTGGTGCCTTGACCTCTCCTTCTGCACTGACACTGGTGTCTGCAGAGCTGCTTCTCTCCTGTTTTTCTTACTCCGTGCTCTTAAATACTCTTCCCCAGAGGTGCCACCCTCTTGGTTGCTGTATGCAGCCATGTCCTGCCTCTGCGGTGCATGGGTTGGATCCAGTTGGCACCTGCTGTATCTGGAAAAAGGCAGCGTCACAAGGGCCACTCCTGCAGTCCCTCCACTGCCACATAAACACCATACTTTCCACCTCTCACTTCAGTGAAACAGGTATTTAAGAATTGTTGTTAAAATATATATTCATCACAAACTTTTCATAAGCTACACTTACTTCAACAATGACAAAATTCTGCAAAACAAAATTAAAGTAACATTCTCTCAACACTGGAAAAAATGGACTATTCACACCCACACAGGAAAAATTTGCCCCTCCTCACTCCACCTCTTTACGACAACAAATGCTCCCCCGCAATTATTTCACTTTCCAGCAATGTCCAGGCCAAGTTTTGTCCATTGCCTCTCCCAGTTGCTGTCATTATTTTGAATTCCTTGATCCCTGAGTTGGGTGACAAAAAGGACCATGGTCAGTTGGCCCCAGATAGCAGCCAAACACCCACCCTTCTTTTCAAGTGCTCTCCTTTCCTTGCTTTGTGGTTGTAGAGAGAAAGAAGGTAAGACTCATGGATCAAGATGAAGATCGCTTAATAAGAAAAGTATGCACACAAACAGAACAAAAGGGAAATTAATTCACTACTTCCAATGGGCAGGCAGATGTCCAGCCACTCCCTGGAAAGGCAGGCCTAAGCACACCTAATGTTGCTTGGGAAGTCAAATGCCATAACTACTAATGTCCCTCCTTCCTCCTTCTTTTCTTGAGCTTTTATTGCCAGGCATGATGTCATGCAATCATAGAATCACTTAGGTTATAGAACCACCGTAAACTTATCACCTGGGTGCCAAGTCCACCCCTAAACCTTGACCTTAAACACCACAGCTACACAGCTTTTAAATAGCTTCAGGGATGGTGATGCAACTATTTCCTTGGGCAGCCTGTTCCACATATTGTGGAACATCCTTGTGGCCAGTGTGGGGACAGCTGTCCCAGCTGTGTTCCTTCATAAACTCTTGCCCACCCCTAACGTACTGGCCTTTGGTAAGGAATGGGCAGAGAGAGGAAAGCCTTGTTGCTATGTAAAGCATTGTTCAGCAGCAGCCAAAAGGCTGGTGTGTAATCAGCACTGTTTTAGCTACCAGTGCGAAACAGCTCCAGACAGAAAACAGTTAACTTTGCAACTTCACCTCAGCCAGACCCAGTTCTGCAGACACTAAAAGCCTTCTCATGTATTCTTTTTTTCATTTATTTACCCAGAGAAAATGTCTTTTCTGCAAGGCTTCCTATTTCCCTCTCAGTTCTGATACAGAAAACTTGTACATGACAGAGCTGAAATAATCACAGTTTATGTCAGTACAATTTGTAACAAAATTCCCCTGGGTTTGGGAGTTCAGATGAGTAGTCTACAGAAGCACAAAGAGACTGAGAAGCCTTTTCTGGTACTTAGTGCTATAGATAGACAAACCCTCAAGTAGGTGTCAATTCAAAAATGGATCTGTTCACTGAGAAGCCATTATCTTGTATAGGACCTGTGAGTTTGAAGGCTAAAGTGATATTACATGTTAAATAAAGATTACGATCTTAACTCATATATTTCAATCCAAAGGTTTCAAACATTCATGGATCACAACCACAGAAAAGTGATCTGCTAAGTGGACCTAAACTGGGACCTTAGTTGTACAAAGTACATGTTCTTCTGTCAGAATCCGTTTCTCAGAAGTACATATCAAAGGAACATGCTTTAAATTTTATTTGTATGTAAATTACAGTGGACATCCAATGATGATGCATACATTCATCCCCCTTTGAGATAGGATTAAAGCCTCCACATAGGAAGTAAAATATTGGCTTAACCAAATATTGTGTTCTTCTAGATATAAATGTTCTTCCAGATTTTGCTGAAACATTTGCAGTTCCTGTCTTGCCTGCTCACACTTACTTACTAAGCCCACTGAAAGGAAAGGAGAATTTAAAAATCAGCTAAGTAAATTCTAATATCTTGTTCAAATCCTTTCAAGGAAAATAGAAGTCATTTATTCGTAGTGTCTTTGGTTTCCAGGAGTGGAGGATATACCATGCTAAAGGAAGAGATAATTTAGTAATTCTCTGCTAATACTATAAAACCCTTAACTGCCTTTCATTTGCATGTTTATTTCTCATTTTTCTCTGAAAAACATATATCCTGTTGTGATTTTGATGCAGAGGGTTTTTAGGCTGACCTACTTTCAATTTTCATTATTGCTGATATGTATTTTCTTTGGTTAAGGACAAATAAGAATGAAACAGGCAATCAGCATGGATTTAGGTCACTGAAAGCATTCCAGTTTCGTTAGCATTCTCTAGTAAGAGTACACTAATAGTCTGGAAAATTTTAGGGTATTTCAAAGCTAAAGAGAAGTTCCTGACCTTAATGCCAAAATAAAATTAAAATCTCTGTCAACATGCGATCCATTTTATAATTCATGATCACAGAATTCAGAGATACATTCAAATTTGTTGGCATCTAGTTATAGCGATGAAGAACATAATACAATGAAAGAAGATCTGTGTCAGTGCCTTAAGTAACTTCTTCTAGTGGAAAAATTACCTGAAATATTCCTTCAGTCTCACCACACTTTTATCTCTATATTGGAGAGCAATGCTCTTTTATGGACAACCTATGGAGAAAAAGGTAATAACTTGAAATGGTCATTGTGGCTAACTAGACAAGCAGTACTTAGGAGCAAGACAGGCAGCAAGAAGCAGAAGCAGAAAAGTTGAGACTGGTACTGTTAACATCATATGCCTCCAGCATACAGGCCATGCCTTCCTGATTTAACCGAGCCTTAACTGAACTGTATAGCCAGCCCAAACAAGTTTGTTTTCCTTCATTCTTTATTTTGGCTTGTTTAACTAGTAATAGTGGTGCTCTTCAGCTCACAATGGTCTATACAATGTTGTCTGGAAAAAAGTAATGATCTTTACAGTAAGAGAAAAAGAAAATTCCGTTCAGCAGTACACTAGGGATGCTGTCACAAAGTGTATCCCAGCCCTGTTTAAAAGGTAGAAGAATGCTGATCCAGAATTTGTTCAACTTATAGTTAAAATCCTTCTTAAGTAACTGTATTTCATTTTAAAATCTAATCACAACATTTCAACATCAGGAATATAAGTGGTTAAAGGGTTGGTCTGTGAAAGTCAAAATGTTCCATATGTAAACCCCCAACCCAGCATTAAGTCCCAATGACGTTTACATGCAACAGGTCTCTTTGCAAGAATGGTTGCCCATTTTTAAAAGTCAAAGTATATGCTTTGAGTGGTGCACATTCACTGCTAATGTTCCTACAGCATTTTATCTCAGGGATCTTATGAGAGGATCAGTTTCTAATACAAACAGAAAGGCACAATATTCATATTTAGGGTATATGTTATAATTTAGTAGCAATTTCCAGATTGTTATGAAACAAAATTTGCAAGTGTATGCCAAATTAATTTACTTAAAGTATTGACTATGCTCACTAATTCATTACTTCTTCCTCTGAAGTTAACCATGGTTTATCACTTTAGCCTGTTGTGTGATATCAATCAAGCAAGAAAAAAGTCATGTACTTTAGAAAGGCAACATAAAAAGTATTCTGAGGAAGCATGTTTCATCAAATTCATTTAGGCATTTAAACACAGTTTTTAACATACAAAGTACTCTCTAAATTATCAGTCACATAGCCATTATAATTTATTTCAGTGAGGCAGTGAGGATTAGCTGTACAAGTCATTAGTCAGTTCAAAGAATAGCCATCCTTACATAATATTTTCTAAGAGTACTAGTAAAATAATGGATAACTTTTTGTGATTAGTACTTATCTCCATTTTCAAACAGATTCTGCAACACCAGATGATCTAAATCATTGTCACTAAATAAATTGGCACACATGATACTAGCATACTGAATGAAAAAAAGAGCTTTTGTCCCCAGTCTCAGGTATATTATAATAAGAAGCCCAAGTGTGTGATCTTAATCATAGAAGAATAATACAAATTGAGTTGGGGTAAATAATTACTACTGATTGGGTTTTTTCCTCATTTGACACTGCTTATTGATGGAGGCTTTTAGATGTCCTGACAAGATTTTCCAGGGGAAAAAAAAAATAAAATTAAAAGTAAAATAAAATCAATGTTTGAAAATTATTTTTTGATTAGTTCTTAATCTGCTAGCAAAACTGAAAAATCTCCTTGTCCATTTGAAAGTTGCAAAGATCGATGATGCATGATTTTTTCTGTTGCAGAAGAAAATTGTCACTGCCATTTCCACTCAATGTACTCACACACCCACTTGACTCAAAATCTGAAAATTTTGAAACTCTGCCTTAGAGTAGTATAGTTGTGGGCATGTCCTAAGGGGATGGCTGATTGAAAGCTAACTCACCTTCTGAACAGGGAAAACAGGTATTGCTTACATTCTGAAACATTTTTCACAGAATAAGAAAGGTTAAACTCCAAAAGAAAAAATGGGAAGTTTTCAGTCCTTCATCGAAGCTCAAGTTTTTAATATTATCCCACTCACTTCTAGCAGTGCAAGAATTTAATGTGAAACTACTCACTTTAAACAAGCCAAATCTAGAGCTGATTATTAGCCAGTAGAGTCCAGACACAAAATAATATAGATCCAGCAAACACATTATAGAACAGAAAGTCTGTCCTGAGTAGTTCAAGCATGAAAAGACCAGAAAAAAAGGCATCTATTTCATGAGGGCTTTGGGATCTAGAGGGATAAATACAACAAGAAATTGGGAGTTAGAAAAAAAACCCTGAATAAAAGCCAAAACCTGTTAAAAAAAAAAAAAAAAAAAAGATGAAACTTCTATAGAAGCTAATTCCTTATGGAAACAACACAAAATTTAAATGATACTTTTCTCTGTTTCTACAAGCAATAAATACCAGCTTAAGGAAAATCTACCAAACAGCTGGTTTATATTAAAGGAGGTTCTGATGATGACCCCATAAGTCTGGCAGAGTGCGTGAACTATGGAACTCCATCACAGAAATATGAGGGATTTGTACTTTGCACAGGATGATAGGTCAATATCCTAGCAGTATTATTCTTCAAAGACCAAACAGAAGCACAGATACTCAAAGACAGGAAATAACAGAACTTTACAGTGAGCTATAAACGTAAAAGTCAGTCCTTTCTTTTGGGATGGTTAACGAAGACTGGTGTAAGGAATCAGATTTTAAATTGTCTGGAAGAAAGTGAAAGAATATTTGCAGCATTGCAAAATCATATGGATGAATAATTACTGTCTTCATACATAAGATCAAGGACAGATAAGAGAGAATTAAGCAACAAGGAAGAAAGAATTGCATTATGGAACACAGAAAGAAAAAAATTTATTGAGGAAATTTGGGGTTACATCTGTCATGACCTCTGGCCCAAAAAATATATAAACATATAAAAGCTGAGTTTGTCTACACAGAGGAAATAGTGTTCTCCCTGTAACTCATCCATGTAAGAAAATTAATACCTTCATAAAAGCTCTTAGGGAAGGGCAATGTCACTTTACTCCTATGTGTAAGGCATTTAATGATGTTTCCAAAAAGAAGCATGGTGAACATAGTTTAGATCCTGAGAACATTCCTATTACTGCCTTTTTCAGTTACCAGAATCTAATTCAAGGTTAGAAAATGTACTCGTCAGCTTGATTAAAAATACCCTGGCTTGATGAAATCAAGACTGCAATTTTCAGAGCAGTTAAAAATGAAAATCTGGAGGAACAGGGCCTCTTAAGTGATGACTCATCAGTTCTGAACAGGTCTTTAAGAAGCGCCAGGATGACAGCAGAGTTTTAAAAAAAAAAACAAAACAAAAACAAAAAAGCCCCCCACTAAACAAAACCCATTCTAAAAGGTTTTTTCAATTGAGAGATTAAAAAGCAGATAGATAAACCAAGTGCACTGTGAACTGAGCTTTAACAGTGGCATTGAAGAACTTTTCAAGGTTTTGTGTGTCTGAGAAAAATGGAGGTAAAATCAAACTGAAGAAGTCACAAAGAGAAAACTGATCCCCTGTCACAAAAGATTTGTATATCATTATTTGCTAAAAACAGATTGTTTCTTATAAATAATTTGCACTCTTACACTTCTAAGACAGTTTTTATAGGCAGAGCTAAAACAAAACACTGGACTATGCACATCAAAACTATTTTTGTCGCCATCTATAAATGTAGACATATTATAATGACAAGGGTTTGCCACACAGATATTTTTACGTTTCTTATTATAGCTAAGATAGAGCCTAGTCTCGTTGCAGCTTATTTTAAAACCATTGAAGTTCCATGCCTCAGCTCTCTTGATCTCGGATTTCACAAACTTCTGCTTCCCCAAGTATAACAGTGTATAAGCACAGCAGAAAAAGTTGTGCTATCATGTTTGTACAGTTAAAATGGGCTTGCCAAAGATGGTAGCACTATATACAAATAAGACATTACTGACAAGAAAAGTCAGCTGTCATGGCGTCCCATCTCCAATTAGTCCCAAAAGTCTGTACCCTTCACTATTTTCAGGATGAAAGGTGAAAAAAGGGAAGATGAATATTTTTCAGGCAGATAAATTTCCCAGTTGATTACGATATGGCCATACAATTCTTGTACCTGTCCAGTGCAGGGAGATCGGGTACAGAGTTGTCACACAATAGAGTGTTGTGAAAGGTGAGACAGGAAAAGGTTTTTCAATTAGTAATAACATGTTAAATTCAGCTATTCTGAAGACTAAACTTTTTCACATGCCGGCATTGCTGGGCTGAGGACCCAAGATGCCTTTGCAGAGATCTTTATTTCAGTTTCCTTGCCAAGCACATTACCTGTAGAAGTCACCTCTTTCTCAGCCCTATTAACACCAATCTGCCATTCACAAGTTTTCAAATTAGTATCACTTAAAAATTTCTTCTATGAAGTTTTAACTTCAATTTTAGCAAAAAGCTGGGAATTCGCAATAACCTACGTTCTTGTGACTGGAATTTCCATTTAGAATAACCACTTACTGCTTAGAAAGGTCAGTCTCACTGCTGAAAAACCCTAGTCTGATATATCCAATGTGGGTTTTATCTCACCAAGGTAAAGAAGGCAGCTGCAGTAGGCAGACTGTCTTAGAAGAAAAAAAAAATAAAAAAAAAAGAATATTCCTGAAAGTGGATTTTTTTTTTACCATCTCCCTTGTCTGCAGTTTGGGAAGCAGCAGAAACTCCAGCTTTCTCTTATTCTGGCCATTATTTATGGAAGCCACTAGAACCTCCACATCAGGAAACTGTTCAACACAGACATTAAATTCTCTGTTTGAGTGTCCCTCCCCCCATTAAGTTCCTTTGCCTGCTGCCCTGGTCTTAGTTAAACCACAACCTTAGTGTCGCTGGGTTTTGGTTCATCTGTTGTGTGACAACTCTGCTGGCTACACAGACCACATAAAGGACTAGTTACCAGAAACAATAACAAAACCCAAACAAACAAAACCCCAAACCAAAAAAGGAAAAACAAAAACAAACAAAAAAACCCCACATGTACAAAAAGGAGAAACACCAAGTTTTCTTCTACCCCAATATCTTATAGAATCAACTAGGCTGGAAAAGACCTTTTAAGATCATTACACCAGGACTGCCAAGACCACCACTAAACCATGTCACTGAGGGCCTTTGAACACTTCCAGGGATGTTTTGAGCCACTTTCCTGGGCAGCCTGTTCACCCTCTCTGTGAAGAAATTTTTCCTAATATCCAATCTAAACCTCCCCTGGCACACCTTGAGGCCATTTCCTCTTGTCCTATTACTTGTTTTATGTTTCTTTTAGTTGACTGAACAGCAGTGACATAGAGCTCCTTATGCTTTCAATACTCAGACTAGATCAGCATAGAGCATTGTAGACAAAGCTGAACTGAAAAAGACCTGTGATTTTCAAGACAAAAATTCTCCCAAGAGATACAAAGGGTTTTTCTAGGAATCCCATCTGCTGCTTGCAAACTTCACTACAGCAGAAACTGCCTCCCTAAGTGAACCATTTGCAAGCTGGTATCTTTAGTTTATAGTCAGCCACAGAAAGAACACACACTGGCTAAACTTTTTTCTGTTACCTTTACTATTCAATTGTTTTCTATCAGAAAGCATTAAAAGATGTCATAATAGCATTTAACAAGTTGAACAGTAAAAAATAAAAATAGAATCATGATTTTTACATGCCTATAACAATGAAAGGACCCATGGTAAAATACAATAAATTGCAAAGTACCCCCGAATGCAAAAGAAGGTAAACAAACCTTCTTACAACTTTCAAAGGACAAAGTATGCATTTTTAAGCTTTCTCATTTTTTCCAGTAATGAGGCAACTTTAGGCAAAATTACAGTACACAGAAAAAGAAGACAAGTGGACTCATTAGATCACCAAGGCAGTAAAACTCTGCGATATCCTAATACTCAGCACCCGTTACATTTTCTCACCAGTAAACAGGAAAATGAGAACACATTGCACCTTACAGAACCAGTAACTAAAGACCATGCTGGGAGGGGACACAGGTGAGACATCTGACCCCAACTGACACGAAGACTATCCCACACCATATGATATCATGTACATCAATAAAAGCTGTGGGAAGAAGAAGGAAGTGGGGGATGTTTAGAACAATGGCATTTGTCTTCCCAAGTAGCCTTTACACATAATGAAGCCCTGCTATCCTGGAGATGGTTGAACACCTGCCTGCCAATGGGAAGTGGTGAATGAATCGCTTGTTTTGTTCTGCTTCTGTGCACAGCTTTTGCTTTACCTGTTAAGCTGCCTTCATCTCAACCCACAAGTTTTCTCACTTTTACCCTTGTGATTCTTTCCCCCATCCCACTGGCAGGGGAGTGAGCCAGCAGCTGTGTGGGGCTTAGCTGCTGGCGGTTAAACCGTGACATTTCCAAACATCATTCTTAGTTTAATGATGCTCTGTAATTCACTCGCTGCCTAGCCACTGACAGCTTTGGTAGATGGCTGTCTTAACATAGGGGCTCAAACTGTTCCTTTCATGGGTGGCACAGCTGCAAGGCTGTTCTTTATCTCCTACATGCTGTGGAGGAAGGGGAGAGGGGAAATAACACTCTTGGATAGGATGTTATAGAGCTGATTTTAAAGGACGCTGATTTTAAATGTTCAGTGAGGATCTGGGTCTTAGGACCACGTACACTAGTGTGAAATAACTTTGGTGCATATACCATTCCTGTTTCTATAAACTGAAATAGCCGTGGTGAAAGCTCTGCACATGTCCTCATTGCAGGTTGGGAGGTAACAAATACCTGAAAATTTCCCTTCATAACACCTGATTAGTCAGGCTTCTTGGGGGAGTGACTTTCACTCCATACACTCTCATACTTAACAGTTTACTTAATGTACCACCACCACACACATTAGCAAAGTACACACCAGAAAAAGCAGCCTTTCATGCATTGCCTGTGATCAGAAAGCTGGGACCTCATTTCCTAAATGTTCAATTTTATTTTCTAATTGACTATCAGAGGAACTCTGAGCAGGGTGTAGGTTCTTTGGCAATTCCGCATCTCTCTGGCTCCGTAGCAACAAAGGGTAGAGAAGCAGGCACAGACAGGTTCATCAGTATATATCTGACTCAAATGCTTCATTAATCTGCACACTGTTTAAGTTCCCTCCTGGTAACAAATGGATTAAAGCAGGTAGAACTAATATATTCCCCCATCAGCCTTTCTGCCATATCTTCACTGCAGGCTTCATTTCAGATGATTTTGAGAGTACTTTTCCCTCCTATAAACTTCTTTAAGCAGATCTGCCATAGCTAATTTCAAAATTAACAATTCTTCTATAACATGTAGTTCTTGTCAGGCATCATTTCTCTAATAAACTCTCAAAGATAGTAGAAGAAGCTTCCACACTCCTCACTGCAATACAACATGAATACATTGACATTTCATCCATGTCAAGTTTCAAAGGCTTCAAAATAGATCAAAGCCTCTTTGAAAAAGCCTGATATATTCAGGACAGCTATATAAAATCTGTATTTAATCTGTGTTTAATCCAGTAAGATAAAAGACACATAGTATAAGATTAAAAATAGAGAATTTAAAAATCGAAAAAGAAAGATGCTTTCCCAAGAAACCAGAGGAATTTTACTAGTCACATTTGATACCAAAACATTCACATCAGTAGAGACATTCACTGTTTGTTCAACCTCTACACTTCTGATCAGAAATAAATACAAGTTCTCTCCAATGCCTTGTAGTCAGTATGTTCTTTTATAGCAGTCTTTTGGACAGCACCATTCTCTAACTACGGAGGATGTCACCAAGACCACATTCTGCTAAAGCTGTTTGAGCTGTTTGAGCTCAATACGTCTGTGGAAAGCTTTGCACAAATCCTCACTTCAGCAGGGTGTGAGAGTACACCACATAATTTGAAGCATATGGAATCAGGTCCATAATGAGTTTTAGTCTGTACTGTATTTAGAGAAGAAAGATTATATTGAAAAGAAATTTCTTCCTCCTCTGCATCCAACACTAAATACTCTGTGAAACTAAAGCAACTACATACTTCCCCCAGTACTGACTAAATTGAAAACATCTTGCTCTGTTACCCCTTTTTGTTAAAGCCGGTGTGCTTCGCAGGATGAGTTAACTTTCTTTACAAGTAATAGGGTTTGTTTTGTTGTTTTTTTTTAATTCATAAGCAAAACAAAGATACTGGAAGCACAGAACTTTATTTTTCTGTAAGAATTTTCAAGACACAAAGTGATGCTCTGAATAAATCATATTTATGATACAGCTAACAAAAAGTGAAAAAATAATGACTGGGCAAAAGAAGAAATTAACCAATCAACAATGAAATTCTAGTCCTATCTGTGCCTCTGGCTTGGTACAGTAATTTGAAGTCTGCAATAATTATCACTATCTGATACTGTTTGTCATAAACAAGTTTTTCTGTACTTTTTTATTCCCTTTTTTGTTCTTTCAGGATACCAAGTAGTCAGAGACCATTGGAGAAGAAGCTACTGGGCTAAATCAAAGGATGAGCTCCACTGTCTAGTTAAGGTTCCCTATGTATTCATCTTTGTATACTAAGATCCTCCTTGTTCCAGCATTCATTTTACTTCTTCATGTGGCAGTAAGCATTTAAATTGACATAATTTACACACTTTCCAGATGCAACCTTATGTCAACTTTATCAAGATGACATCATAGAGTCGATCTGATGAATTTCTAAGTAGTTTCTCATTTGTGGCTTGTAGTCTCATTTTCATTTGAAAAAAATAGGCATTTCTGGTAGAAGTAATTTAAATATTGTCTTGTAATTTTTTTTTTTTTTTTAAAGTTTGTCAGCCATAACAAATATTTTTTGATAGTCAAGTTCTAATTAACAGCAACTGGGAAAAAAATCAGAAACTGGTTTTTTGATTAATTTCTGAAGACCAAAACCAAGTACACATTTTTATATTAGGGGGAAAAAAAATTAAAGGAAAAAGTTTCCTTTGTAAAAATCTTTTTGATTGGCTACAATATGCAAGTCTTAAAATGAAATGTCTTATTTTTACTTTAGCACTTAAAACTGTCATCTTTTCAAAAACAGGGAAGACATCAACCTGTCCATTTAAAATCCTCTTTCATAAGCGAATGTGAAATTTCCTTAGTGAATGTGATAGAATTTGTATAAAATTTTATTTATTTTGGAGGGACAGACAGGGTTAGCAATATTTTAATTTACAGCAGTAGCTCCTATACGGCTTCTCAATACACTTCCTTCTTTGTAAAGCCTCAAACACAGGTCATAAACAGTTTGTAATCTGTTTTGTTGTTAACATCACATATCTAAGCTGTAGTTCAGTACTCACAGAAGCACAATTTCTCTGTGCTGCTACCAAAAATCTTTACACTAAAATTTACCAAAAGAATGTATTATAATGTCAGTTTCATTTAGCCTTCTGTCTCTTCTTCTGATCTCTCCTGAATGCAGTCATGCATGTTAGTACTTGGTGGAAAGAAGTAAGAACACTTGTTGCCTGTTAGATCTTACATCTTTCGAAGGACAGAGAGAAACAGCAGTTTGTCTTTTTTATCCTTTCTTTACTTTCCTACATTCTGGAGTATCCCCACTTTTCTCTTTCTTAAGAAAAGACAGGAACTGGAAATGACACAGACTTCCAAATGAAAAAGCAAATGCCCCCACCAGCAGATGATATTTTTTTACCCAGCTTTCTTAAGCTCAGAAAAATAACCCAAGTCACATTCCAATTTGTGCTGTTACTCATGCTTTCATTTATACTAGCTGGCATGTTTTAACTTCATCTCTCTTATAAATAGCAGCATATTAGCAGATACATGGCCTACTAACATGGAAGACAGTGAAGGTTCTGACTGACAAGAGAAATCCATGGTCCTTCGCTGTTTCAGTGGGGAAGATCAATTCTCTTTTTCCCTTTTCTGTTTCCCCACCCCACATCCTGCAATCCACTTATCTCAGCAGAGTTAAAAAAATATTTTTCTTAAAGTCATTTTTTCTTGGGCAGGTCACCTTCTCTGCCTGCAGCCAAACAATTACAACTGCAATTCTGAGCAGCAGTAGCATGAGAAAGTGGCGCTCTGGCTTTGCAAGAGGTAATTTGACTCAGCATAATGCCTTTCTATATAATGGAATTCACTTTCAACAAGGAAAAGAGGTAGGTGGACAGGAAAAAGTAAGGTACTGTACACAGATGTTGATTGCAGTCCCACTCCTTTAGGCCAAGAACACCACCTAGGAAGAACAGAAATGAAGAGATTTGATTCACTTAATAGACTTTAAGTGCCTCAGGACACAGTACAAACTTGTATCACATTATCAGACAGGCCCTCTTGTGGAGTCAGTGTCTGCAAAGGTTCATGAATATGTAAATGCTGTATGTTTCTTGGAAACATGCTTGACAAGAGAATAGCTAAAATGAACTGATTCTAGTTATAGGCCATCAGTATGCCATTCTTTACTTTTGAACAGGCAGCCTATTGCTAGGTGACAGATCATTAAGGGTATCTATTCAGGCTGCGGAAATGAAGAAATAATTTGTTCATAATAACTTTCGATGACCTCCCAGGCAAAAGAGAGTCTTTAAAGAGCTATCTCTACTGATAAATGTCATGCCTTTCTGTGGGGTTCTTCTGGTCCCACAGTAATAGCAGGGCTGCTGGTGAAACAGAGCAATAAACACCCACTGACAGAGCTGCAGCATGAAAAGACCTCATCACCTGCCGTTAACTGGCTGATGAACAATTCAGACTTTTCCATCAGAATTTAAGGATTTTGGGCTGTTCCATGTTACCCAGGGAAAGCAAGCAGAAGGAAACTGATTGCTAGCTTCAATCTAGGCCTTGCTAAGCCCACTTACGGGACTGTATTGTTAGGCACAATAAATACACATGCATCAGATCATGCTCATCAACGTGCTTAAGTCTCAGAAATGCTAGGGGAAAGACCTACTCTTCAGAAACAGGCTTACTATGCAGATGCTGCTGTTGGGCTTCTTTCAGTACAGGGGCATATTTAATTTCCAGTCCTACTCTGTAGACTGCATTTTGATTATTTTTCCACAGCTTCACAGCAGAGGCTCCTATTGCTCCTTGAATCCATATGCCCTAATGTTTCATTCCTGCTCCCTACAGGAAATTCTTAGTGAGCTGATACCCTCTTGAATATCTCCACTACTCATGTTACTGTATGGGTTAACACACTCTAGGCCCATTCATTTCTGTCATGAGACATCAAAGGTAGTTTGCTTCTGTACAGATTGCAAACTGAAAGGGAAAGAGGAGGCTAGCCTTCCATAACCTTATCTTCCCAATGAATAAAAAAAAAACTTTTTAGAATATAAGCCTTACTTTTTATGCCTCTTTTCTCTTTTACAGAGAATAAATTGGAAGAACAGGTCTTATACCTTGGGTTTGTCTTGTTGTTGGTTTGGTGGGTGTTTTCCTCATTGTGACAATAATGCATTTGTTGTTGAAGACTAGGTGTTCAACAGAGACATTTCCAAGGAATCCTAGTCTAGATTAAACCTTTAACTGTAAGTCATATCAAAGCTTCACTACTGCTGATAACCTAGTCTTTTTCAAGACCAAGTTTTAATAAAATCAAGACACTGCACCAGAAATTGTTTGTCCAGGTTCTTACAAACCGCTTTTACCATCAGTTAGTTCCATAAAGTTTGGAAAAACGTGTTTCATACTTCATAATAAGTAACAGAAATAGGGTGATTCCAATTACAGGGTTTCCATGCAGAATCATGTTATTTTCCCTTTAAAACTTTTCTTCAAGGAGAAAGCTAAAGATTTGATATTCATCACCATGTGTTTAAAAAGATACATTTTTAAACGCTGCACCTGATTTTCCTATGTCTGAGCTTCTTTCAGCCTTGCTTAACGTATATTGTATGTTCACACTTCCTGAAGAGAGTCACCCAGGAAATATCTTTTCCCACAGGTTTGTTTTCAGTATTTGTTCAGACCTTGTTGACTAGCACACATGGATTGAATTTATCCATCCTCTTCAGTTCAATAAAGGAAGATCTGTCAAATATGGAGAGTGAGTGTCTTTTCCCAAATGTCCCCCCTGTCTTCCACTAAGAAGGAAGAAAAAAAAAAACAACCAAAACCAACAAAACGACCCTTAACAATTACCCAAGCCACTCAAAAAAATCTTAACAGGAACTTTGTGCATTCAGGAAGTGCTAGTAACAGGTGCTCCTGCGCCAGTTCATTTTGATAGTAAGGCTGTACCGCAAATTTCTTGAAAGCACCTAGTGAGGTTCGTGTGCAAAGAAACCCTCTTTATTTTTCTAGCCAAGTAAAAAAGGCTCTAGCTACTTGCTTAACCATTCATTTTCAAGTAAACAGAATTACGACCCTTTCAAGGATGAGGGTAAAGGCAATGTTTTAAACTGTTTGTACTGCCTGAACACCCAAATGATAGGTTTTAACTTTCTTTGCATCCTTTACTTCACTTGAACATCCCTGGCTATTTTGGTTTATGGATTTCTGTAAATACAACATAAACAAAGTGAGAACACAGTGTTGTGAAAAGAGCATGTCAAGTGAAGAATAAATGATTCAGAATGTACTGCAGATAATACACTCATTCCAACACAAACTGACCTTTCAAGCCATTAGTCCTTCCCAGGTATTTCCTACTTCAGCAAAACCAAATGACCCTCATATGAGATACATTTAAGTTGTGTACTCCCTGAAAATTAAAGATAAAATGGAGTACTTACTTTTCTTTGAATAAAGAAGGAAACAGAAAAGGCAAAAAATGCATGAAGGTAGTCTAGGAAGCATAGACAAGATGGATTTGCAAAAGCCAGATGTTCCTACCTTTTGGCAAAATATTGTACTTAAACCATCATTAACCACATATGCACAGACTTTTGTCTAGACTAAATGGATTTATATGTGTGAGCTTTACACATACCTATAGATATGTGTGTTTATGTAATTTCTTTCTTGTATAATAAATAGCAAAATCACAGCTGAAGCACTCCAAATTCCAAATATCCCTCTAATAGATCTTATTAGGCTTTATTCTGTACCACCTAACCAGACTAGGAAATGACGGTTCAGTGAAAGAAAAGGTATGTTTACCTCAGGAAAGAAGTCTTTATGACACTGATCTGCTCTGATGAATCCACTAATGTGAAATTTCTGACCCAATAGGCAGTGATTGCACAGCACTGAGACTCCTCTCATTATTCATGAAATATGAGTTGCATAGTGTCAGCTCTCTCCCAGCAGACTTTCTGCCAAGCAATTACACATTTCCATCACTTAGCTTTTCTCCCCCCCTACCCCCCTTTTCCTTTTTACTTTATTATTTTCGGTGGGTATCTATATATTCAGCATACTTCAAGAAGCAAACAGTACTGGAATGAAAATTATGCTTATCTTGTTTGATTTTAAATAGAAAAGCACTTTCAAGTCCTTAAAAATTGATGTTGTTTTAAACTTTACAACAAGCAATAGGAGAAATGAGTTTCTGCAGGAATAAATGGAAAGCAATCAAGAGTATTTCCACTGTTATACATATTTGCTCCCTGAGAGAAGCTGTAAAAACTATCTTGTATGACCTGATTCATTAATCTCACTCTCTTGGAGCATCAGTAGCAGGTATAGTGAATAAACAGAGAGAGAGAGAAACAGAGAGAGAATATATATTTTATTAACGTGACCACTTAGGTATCTAAATTGGGAACACTATTTGAAATAAAGGACAATCTTGATTTTTTTCTAATTTAGATCCATTTCTGCATTGTGAGTTCAGAAGTTCAGTTTATAGTAGGTGTAAAAGGGGTTCAGATGAGGCAGAAAAAGAATCTTAGAGAAAATACCCACAGATGTAATGTGTAGGTGACACATTTATGCCAAAATGCTTCTGTGTGGTCTACTTTGTACCACACAAAAATATTGAAACATTAGTGACCTGGAAGAAGAGCTTGCAAATGATGTAAATGACCCATTACCACATTAATCCTCAATTTAAACAAGATAGGGAGCTTAGATAGAAGGTCCAAGATTTTTATAGCAACTGTTGGTCTTACATATTTTAATATTTGATGTTCAATCTGTCAGGAACATTCTGTATTTTCGGAAGGTGCCCAGCAGTCTATATTGAAAGTCAAGACATTGTAGTCCATTATAACATCCAGCTATGATGAATAGGAAAGCAGTCAGAAAGCCCTCATGAAGCCCTATCGAAGTCCTGAAGTCCTGCTGTCCTTTACTTCTAATTACATTCAAAAATTTAAACTCAACAACTTAATGATCACTGTGGCTAAGACAGCCACCTACCATCACATTCCCCATGAGTCCTTCTCTATTCTCAAATAGCAGGCCTAGAAGGATTTCCAGGTTGAGACACGGTGTATTTTTGACAAGTTGTCTCCTACAAACTTCAAGAATTTCCTTGCTCTTCAAGAATTTCCATACTCTTCACTGCAGTATGATATTCCTAGCTATTTTCTGGGACGTTGGAATCTCCCATAAGCGCAAGAGCTACCAATCCAGAATTTTCTCCTAATTGCTTAGAAAATATATCATCAATGCTTAAATCCTGGCTGTGCAACCAGTAGTAGACACCCAGGATAACACCTTCTTTTGTTTTCCACTTCCCTAATCCTCACCCAAAGGCTCTAAACCACATCATCACTAACTGTGAGGGCTGTGCAATCAGACTTCTTCCTTACATATAGTGTGACACCTCCACCTCACCTGCCCTGACTATCTCTCCTGAACAGCCTGTAGGAGCTGCACATCCCAGCACTCCAGTCATGGGACTCATTCCACCAAGTCCAAGTAATACCAATTATGTTGTAGCTCAGGAAGCTAACCAATGCTTCCAGTTCATCTTGTTTTTTTCTCACCCTGTGTATGTGTTCATGTGAAAACACTTCATATATGTTCCTGAGGTCTCTGTGCTCCCAGGAGCAGTGTAAATGTTCCACTAGCATTGTCACCCTCACGCGGTGCCATGCCAACTCTTGGCTTACCCACTGCGACCCAATTGATCCCATTGCCCTACCAATTTTAGTTTAAATCTCTCCATCAGTCCCACCAGCTTATGACCGAAGACACATTTTCCTCATAGGGACAGGTGGATCCCATCAGGCCGCAGCATACCTTGTGTTTCAAAGGCACTTCCATGGTTTTAAACCCCGAAGTTTTGGTAGCACACCAGTCCTGGAGCCGTGTATTGATATCCTGGGCTATCCTGTTTCTCCCACTTACCCCCCATCAACCAAGCAAGTTTTGTTGTAGAAGGTGATCAGGTTTGTCAAGCACAATTTGCCCTTTGTGAATCCATGCTTTTCCCAATGATGTGCCTCATTGCAGGTCAAATGAAGCATGTGACTGAGCAAGTAGTGGACATTGTCTACCTGGATTTCTCAAAGGCTCTATATACAATTTCCATTGTCTTCTCCTAGAGAAACTGCTGTGTTACAGTCTAGACAAGTGGTCTGTATAATGGGTGGGGAACTGGCTGCCAGGTGGCACCCAGAGGGTGGTGGTAAGTAGCTCCTTTTTCAAATCAGCAGTCTGTCACTAGTGGGGTTCCTTAGGGATTGACATTGGGGCAAATGCTATTTAGTATCGTCATAAGTGATTTAGAAGATATGATAAGTGTATCTTGACAAATTTCGCTGATGATACCAAACTGAGTCAGGAAATGGACACTGGAAAAATGCACAGATGCCCTGCAGGAAGACCTGAATAAGGCTGGAAGAGTGGGCTAACAAGGACCTTGTGAAATTCAACAAAATAAAATGTATGGTCTTGTACCTGGGAAAAAAGTACAGACTACAGTCTACCCAGATCCTCTTAGAAGCTATGTTAAGGTACAGGAAGGACAGGGAAGTGATTTGAGACGACCAGCATGCCTTCACGAAAAGCAAGTCTTGCCTGACCAGCCTAGTAGCATTCTGTGATGGAATGACTATGTCACTGGACAAGGCAAGAGTTATGGATGTTATCTATCTGGACTTCTGTACGGTCTTTGACATGGACTCCACAACATTTTTCTCTCTTAGTTTCTCTCTTCTAATTTCCATGTCCACAAATTTCTGATAGAACAATAATTATTTGATATGGGATAGGAAGAGCAACTTGGATAATATTATTTCAGTCTTCTAAGGAAAGCCAAAGCAAACTTTTCCAAAGCTTCACTCTTACTCTCCTGGTCTACTTTTAACTATGATTAAAAGTTCTACTCTGTTTATTTCTGCTTGAATTGATACTGAATTGCCAGTATACCATGAAAAAGCCTCATTCTCAAGCTGAGAGGTACTCCACTAGATTTCTCTAACTATGGTAAGGTTTGGAAAAGATTTGACTTGTCAAAAACAAGCATCAGGGAAAAAAAGGAAAGATATTTTCCAAATTCCTTTTTTTAAATGCACATACAGAGCCTAAATTAGAAAATTACTATTTTGTAACTTTCACATCACTAGTTTGAGTGTTTTGAAC
Organism: Pezoporus wallicus; assembly: GCF_028554395.1. Classification (NCBI taxonomy): domain Eukaryota; kingdom Metazoa; phylum Chordata; class Aves; order Psittaciformes; family Psittacidae; genus Pezoporus; species Pezoporus wallicus. The sequence goes on along the minus strand of NW_026642992.1, from coordinate 657,351 downwards.
TTGCTAATTGTTTCATGGAAATAAATCTAAAAAAAAAAATGGGCAAAGGATGTCAAATGACAAAGAGAAGTTTACTAAAGATGCTTTTCATAAAGAGCATCTTTGCTGTCATAGTAAAGCTAGAGTGGTTTTGCACCAGGACCAGCCAAGGTTAAATAAGGCACTTGTCACGTAAGCTGAGATGGCGACTTCATGCAGCAACCCTCCCTCATGCAAGTTGTTTGGGTTTTGATTTTGGTTTTTTTTTCCCTTATATCTACATGTTTACACTTGCTCAGAAAATCTGTTGTAAGCCTGTTGGCATCTGTGTTTACATCAAATACATCTTTTCAGTGCTTTTGAACAATAAACAACAGAAAGTGACAGTATAAGTGAAATTCTCACACGGAACAGAATACTACAACTATATCTTCGGGGTCAGTGCTGATCACAGTGCTGATATCATTTCACGTTTTTGTGAAATGATAGCAGAGAACCATGTTCTTTGAAAATGCCAGAGCAAACACAGGGAGGAAGCTTACTGCTATTCTTTCCAATTCTGAGAAGTTCAGAGCTTAAGAGCCTAAGGAAACATCCAAACAAAGCCAGTGACCTTTGCTTTGTGAACTCCTTTTGGAGCCTAGGTGCAGATGGATATAATCTTAGTCTCAGAGTTGGTCAACATTTTATGTCTAATGGAATTATCTATACAATATTTATAATATTGAGTAGCTATATGGATTAGCTTGCTGCTTGTTTCACATTCATATTAATTCAGCATGTTATCAGTCATTTACCATGGATCTGTTGTGGGTAAGGGATCTCTTTGCTTTGGTTAAGGAAGGATCTCCTGTTCTATAGAAATCTCTAACAGTGAGAGGCATTCCCGATCAAAGGGAGGGCCACCTAGAGTGCAGTCTAGCTGCATTTCAGGGAGATCTCCAATTGGGCCCATCCTCATGATAATATTTATAGAGAAAAATAGTTGGCTACTAGGCAACAGTATAGATAAAATGGATTTCTTTGTTTTAGCTCCAGTATCTTCTTCTGTACTTTGGTTATCTTGCAGGTTTGGGTTTATGAACCACCTTTTGAAATATTTTTCAAGACACCTTCATTCCCTTGCATGTGAGCCATGGACCTTCCAGTTCACAATTTCACCCCAAGGATATGAGAACTGTTGCTCCTTACTTAGCCTGATCCAAAGTACAGCTAGGAGTCAGGTGTATCCATCACAGATCCTTATTGCAAATTCACATAGTATTTACCATGATGGAATTCCAGACTTTTGAAATAAATTAAAAGTAAGTGTATAAACCAAATTGAGGGGTTAGACCTCATACAAAATTTATTTTCAGGCAGAAGTGTTTCTTAGTCAGTCTCATCACTATTTTGACCTTTTAAAGCACTCAACTTTTATCATTTAGTTGAAAACATTATATTCAGATTTTCATGATATAATAAAAAGCTTGGTCTTACCAAGACTAAAAATGCTGTTCTTAAATTTACTTTCCTGGTGGATTTGATGATGAAGAAGGCAGTATACTTGCTCTGAAGAGAATAAAAGTTTGGGCCTCCTATCCATTTCTACAGCTGGGTTATAGATCAATGTAAATCTAAATTGGCAGTGAAGATGTTAACAGACACGAAGTATAGATCCAACACTACTAGAGATAAACTACTGGTATTTACATCTGCAAATATTCATGCTGCATTCTAGATTATGTTTGCCCTATTTACTTCTTTGGCAATAATGCTTCAAATATCCTATGACATTATCCTTCTCTCAGCACTTACCAATGAACTATGAAAGTATTAAATAGAATTAATTAGAAGTTTTAATGAATCATGTCTGTCCTCATATATTATACAATGTAATTTTCAAGGAGTGATTAATTATGAACTACAGATGAGTGAATGGTTAATGTGGTTTGTTAACCTTACTAAGGAGCTATGGTACACAGTACAAGTTAGTTCTCCTCTGTTATTAGCACACTTATGTGTTTGCCATCACTTCAAGTGAACAAGATTTTCATGACTTTGCCATTAAGATGCAGAATAATCTAGTTGTTGACTTTACCCCCATATTTTTACAGCCTCTGATAGACCAATACCTTTTCCTTCTTCCTTTCCTTTCAACCCTAATTTTCAAAGAAGACAGAAGCCATATGTCAAAAATTCTCCCTCCAATGAAAGTGAATTTGTATGCTTAATTCCCAAAACATCATTTAGCCCATATCATATTTTGCCTAAAAGTATCTGAAATTGCAAGATTCTGCTATGCTCTCAGCATGTAAAATTGCTATAATTTCATCATGTGTTTTCCCTCACAACTGGGGTTGATAACATACCAGTGTTTTACGTAGTGCTGAAGAGGTTTTTTCACAGCATCAAGGTCTTGTCTTCTTCATACTCTGCCCTGCAGTGAGTAGGCTGGGGGTTGGACAAGAAATTGTGTGGGGACACAACTGGGACAGCTGAACTCAACAGATCAGAGGGATACCCCACGCCATATGACATTGTACATAGCAATAAAAGCTCAGGGAAAGGAGGACAAGAGTGAAATAACCCCTTTAGGGATATAGCATTTGTCTTCCCAAGTACCTGTTGTGTATGTGTATGGAGGCCCTGCTTCCCAGGAAGAAGCTAAATATCTGCCTGCCCAGCAGAAGTAGTGAATGAATTTTTGCTTTGCTTTCATTTGCTGCATTCATGCAGCTTTGATTCACTTGCTATACTGCCTTTATCTTGACCCACAAGTTTTTCTTGCTTTTGCCCTTCCTATTGTCTTCCTAATCTCACTGGGGGTAAATCTGCAAGTGACTGTGTAGAGGTTTACCTGCGAGCTGGGATCAGCTCACTGCAGTTCCTACTTGGACTTCTTTAAAAAGAAATCATAGAGCACGGGTGATGTGGACATATGTTTGAGGTGATTCACTTTCCTTTTACTGCCGAAGAGGGAAAGCAGCTTTTTCTAATGCCCAAGCTGCCCGATGCAACTTAATGAGATCCCATATTTGTAATACAAACAGAAATCACTTCTGTTTCTGCTTCACTTATCTGTTTTTTGGGGTGGTTTTTTGTTTGTTTGTTTTGGGTTTTTTTGTTGGTTGTTTTTTTCTTTTCTGTTTTGGGCGGGGGGGAGGGTTTGGGTTTTTTCACCATAAAAGTTTTCCTCAGGATATTGAAGTCTTAAAGAGTCCCATTTTTATTTACCAAATGGTATTAGTAGTAAGCTCATGAATTTGCAAACCTATTGTAATACAGAAGTCTTTTATTTTTTAACTCTGCAAGTAGTCACAAGTATTTGTCCCTCAGTAAAAGAAAGAAAAACATTCTCTCTTCAATATACAAGGACCACAATGTTTCTGAAGGGGCAGAGACATCTTCTGTCAGAACATAGAAAACAGCCACTCTAGTTGGATTGCCCCTAAATTTACATAAGAAAGCCTTGATATTAAGTTTAAACAAAATCAGTGCAATGATAAAAGTTGAAGTCCTTGCTTCAATGATAATATGAAGTGGATCTTATACACATTCATAGTAACCTGCAAATATATTACAGCTCTTGCAAGATATTCAATTAAACTTTAGCAAAGAAGACATACACTTTACTAAAATGCTTTTATTGATGTATAAATGTATTCAACAGTGTTTTTCTTCTTCTTAACCATGCTAAAAGCACAGCAAGATAGTGGCAATTCAATGCTTAAATTCCTAGACCCACAACAGCAGGTATTTTTTTCTTTTAACAAAGTAAGTATTAGGGATTCATAACATCTAATGTATTCAAAGATGTTGAGGCAGAGAGAGTTAGCCAAGTGTTGATGTATTTTTGCCCAGGTTGAATGATTTGAGCAGGGCCTCTATTAGATGGGAGCCCTCAGAAACTGATTAGATTATTTGGACTTAAGTCAAAAGCCTTATTCATAAATAATTTCTTTGGGGTTTTGTGTGTGGTATGAATGTATTACTCTTAAAAGTAAAGGGATTCTATCATGAAATTTATCCCAGATGCTTCCAACTTTGCCTTCTTATCTTAATATCAAGGTAAATTAGTCAATGATGGTTCCTTTCATCGATTCATAACTGATTCATAATTCGTATCCATACTAAGGAGCATCTGATCAAATTAGTTTTATACATATTTCACTGTATGTTTGCTAACATGGTCAGTATAAAACAGCCAACAAAAGAAAAACAATATTTAATTTATTCTCAGCATTAGAAAGTTTAAAAACATGGCTTCTTGAAAAATTAGATCTGCAAAATGCCCCTGATGATCACAGATCAATTTTAACTGAATTTTATATCTGTTTGTCACCACTTGTTGCCTTCTTTGTAATGTTTAGTGTTCCCACTCTGGCAATATATAATATATATCTCAGGTGGTAACTTGGCAGAAGCCATTGTAAACATAGTTCTGAACTTGAGGAGAGTCCACCTGAAAATATGTTTCAATAGTTAAATAAATAGCACACAGAATAACCCTATGGCATGAATGGGACACATCAATCACAAGACTTAGGTCAGATGGAGGGATTTCATTAAAGCAAAAGGAATATCTGTGGAATGAAACTCAATTTTTGAAGAGTTCAAACTGCAGGAATCCTGTTAAAGAAAGGCTGCTGCTGAGACACATCAAAAGATCATCCTTATTGAAGAACAATTGCATGACCTAGTTTCCTGGTCAGCAACAAGCTTTTGTAGAAACTTCAGGAGCTGATAAAAAGCTCTGTAAATTTAGTATGGGTACTTTTATCTTTACTCCACTAGGAAAGAGGGATTTTAAAAGAATTTCTGCCATCTTGCTTTACATTTAATTGTAAAGGATATGTAAACTTAGGAACAAGGTTAGTCCGCATAGGACATTTGTAAATGGCACGCATGCTTGCCAAGATGTCAGTGATTCAGTCCTCCTGAGCAACACAGCTTGCATTTCCCAAGGGATTATAGAAGTCATCCTACTTGCCCTCATACTAGCTGGTTTTGGAATCCATTCCTCATGAATACCACTGAGTAGATTTATATCTTTGTATCTGACACTTCTCAAATAAACAAGTGGAAAATCAGTAAAAACAGAAAGCAAATTTAAAGGAAATAATTAAAAAATAAGAAACTAATTGGGAAAAAATCTCAAAATTGTAAAAAAAAAGATTATAAACCCGTTTAATCCACTTTCGTTTTGGTCAAATGCACTAGTTTTGCATTCATGATGAAGTATGTGGAGCATGATTTCTTCTTGACTCTGGTATTTTCTTCATGATCCTGTACGTTCTTTAGCACTGGAACCATGCAATAACATTTTTTTGTTGGTGGTGTTCCAGATGATAGACTTGTCCCAACTTTTGTACAATAGCGTACTTTCAAGCAGTGTTTTCAGTCACTTTTGGGGGGAAAGTTTCTTCACTGAAATGGTGCTCAGGCATTGGAACAGGCTGCCCAGGACAGTGGTGGAATCAGCATCCCTGGAAGTGTTCAAAAAATGTGTATACAAGACCCTTAGCGACATGGTTTAGTGGTGGACTTGGCAGTCCTAGGGTAACAGTTGGATTTTATGATCTTGAAGGCCTTTTCCAACCTAGTTGATTCTATGATTGTATGATCAAGCAAAAGGCATGTCCTGCTGGAACTTCACTGCAAAATCTTAACTCTTATCTCTTGCACAACACTCACAACCACCAGAATGCTGCATACATGTTCATTTCAAAAGGTAAAAGGTTGCTTCAGTAACTGGACACCAAAACCACTACGAAATTAAAAAGGGAAATGAAATCAATAGTAGGTCCAGGAGGATACTGTGTTCTATCCTTGGATCTGTTAGCAGGTGTGCTGGGTGCATACAGATTAGCTGATAAATGGCTGATTCAATAGACTGGTAGCAAACACATGCTTTGCTAGGGATGACTTTTTAAGTCACCATACATCAAACAGACAGTGTCAGCCTTTGAGGATAAAACAGTGATGGCTTGTTGTGCTCTTTGAAATGCCTCGGAGACCTAGAGACTGAAAAAGTGCCTGAATGTTCCTCTGAATCCACTGGGAGGATTGAAAGCTTCAAAGAAGAACACTATCACATCCAAGGGGAAATGCATTGATTGAAAGAACCAGTGTGAAATATTCTTTAATAATTACCAGAATGCTGGAATAGACTGGTGTTTTGCTGAGCTATATTTTATCTTTATTGGATTAACTGTGACACAGTAGGTTATGTCAAAGGGAATCTGCATGAATATTAAAAGTAAATGTGGTGTGAATAATAGATAACTTACATTAGATGCAACAGCATGCAGCAATTTTTATTCACCTATGTAATTAGATTAAAACTAATCTGCTGAATAAAGTATATTGTCTTATTATAATCCAAATTCAAAAGTATCAAGAAGTTATGAAATACAGATAATTGCTGGTCTTTAGAAGACACATGCAGTTATACACATATACACACAACAGGGAATAATTTTATGAAGAGTTACAGAGTTACAGCGAAAAAGATGTGCTAATGAATAGAAAAGTGATTTAGTCTCAAACTGTTAATAAATGTTCCACATACCTGCTTAGAACATAGGGAATCTGTGGTAGGATGTGACAATAAATCCTTCTGGACATTTTAAAATTGTGTCCTTAGCACTATATCTTCAATTTCTTAAATTATCAGTTGTATGTTCCATAGCACAGTGAGTGTTTTCTTATGTATGCCACAGAAATATATACTGTGATTTTGGAAGTTTTAAGCATAGCCCAATATTTTGCAAAGCTGAGCACTCAAAAATATTAATTTTAGTAATATCTGTAGAACCACAGAGTAATTTAGCTTGGAAGGAATCTCCAGAGGTCATTAGAAAAAGCTCTTGCTAAGTGCAGACCTAATTAGATCAGGGTGCTCTGGGGCATGTATACTTGAGTCTTGAACAATGCCAAGGACAGATATTCCACATCCTCTTTGTCCATTTGCTCCAGAATTGGATCATCCTGATGAAAAAAAAAAAAAAAGAACTATTTCCCCTCCAACTGGTCCTCACCCTGTATTGTTGCATAGAGTTATTCCATTCCAGATGCAGGATTTAGCATTTGTTAAACTTCATGAAATGCCTGGAAGTCCATCTCTCCATCTTGTCCAGGTTTGTTTGGCTTGGGGCCCTGCCCTCCAGTGTACTGACCACTGAAGTTAGTTTGATTTTGTCCACAAACTTGCTGAAGATGCACTCCTTCTTATTGTCCAAGATGCTAACGAAGACTTTAGCTTTGTTCACTATATTGACCCTGAGGGATGGCACTTGTTACTGGCTGCCAACTGGACTTTGTGCCACTGGTATCAACACTTTTTGTTCATCAGTCCAGTCAATTTTCCAATCCTCTGTCATTCACATAACCAGCTTGTATCTCACCAAGTTGGTGATAATGAGACCAGGAGACTGTCACAAGTCTTGATAAAGTCAAAGAATGCATCATTCACTGCCTTGATCACAAAGCCAGTCACATCACCATGGAAAGCAGTTGGCTTTTTCAGACATTATAGTAAACCCATTGGTAAACCCATGTCGGCATATGACAATAGACTTCTTGATCCTCCAGTGTTTAGAAATGACTTGTAAGAGAATTTGCTCCTTTCCAGGAGTTGCCTGGATCCTAACTCTTGCATTTCCTGAAGCTGGTGGCAACATTTGCCTTTTCTCAATCATCAAGATCCTTATTTCAAAGGTTACTCTATCCTTTTGAATAAGACAGTCACCTCACAAGGGCATGGGCTAGTGCCTTCATCACCCTTGGATGCTTCCCATCTTGTCTCATGGAGTTGTATATCTCTAATTGTCTGTGCTGAGTTCAGCTGTAACAGTTATTTTTCTCCTTAGTAGCTGTTGCAGTGCTGTGTTTCAGTTTTAGCCTGAGAACAATGCTGATAACACACCAATGTTTCAGTTGTTGCTAAGTAATGCTTACTCTGATCAAGGACTTTTCAATCTCATGCTCTGCCAAAGAGGAGGGGCACAAGAAGCCAGGAGGAAGCAGAGGCAGGACACCTGACCCAAACTAGCCAAAGGGGTATTCCATACCACAGCATGTCATAGCCAATATATAAACTAGGGGGAGTCACTTGGAAGGCCCAGGTCGCTGCTCAGGTTAGGCTGGGTATCGGTCAGCAGGTAGTGAGCAGTTGTATCGTGCATTACTTGTGTTTATTGTTTTCTTTACCCTTTTCCCCTTTTAGTTTTATATTCTCTCCCCTTGTTATTTCCCTTATTTTTATTGTTGTTGGTGGTAGTAGTAGTAGTTTTGTATTATACTTTAGGTATTGGACTGTTCTTATCTCAACCCATGGAGTTTATATTCGCTCAGTTCTCCAGGAGCAGTGGGGAAGAATGAGGTGAATGAGCAAATGACTGTGTGGTTCTGAGTTACCAGCTGGGATTAAACCCATTGACTTAAATGATTCCTAACTTTCTTCACTTCCACAGACTTTGCTGTAGGCTTAGGGGCCTGGGAGGCAGGTAAGTAAAACTTTCCATTGAAAACTGAGACTAAAAAGGCATGGGTGCATTACAGTGAGAAATAAAGGGACCATCTGCTTTAAAAAGTCTAGCTTTTTTTTGATCAGTATGTGAATTTATACATACATGCACACACACAGATAGGTACTGCTTGTGAAAAAGGCAGGGCAAGGATAGAACAAGTTTTAAGGAGTATCTGCTCATCATAGTCTTAGCCATGGGTCTAATGTTTAGATTTTGTAGAAAGTCATCAAAGAAGTCAAAATTATGGCAGAGTTGGTTTTGTTGGGTTTTTTAATCTAATCAACCTTTTCCCTATTAGGGAATTAATACATAGTAGCAGTTAAAAAATGAAGTCAGTCTTTATTTACCTTTAAATGGGTCAGTATACGCTGAATAAGTCCCTTTCATTTGCAGGTTTTATCAACCAAATCAAACTATTCACCTAGTGCTGAAGAGCTAACATTACGTAGCTCATGAGGCAAACTTGTTTTATTCCAATTGTGCATTTAAAATGAATAAGCACAGTTCACACAGACCAAACATAGCCATAGCTTCTTTCCAACACCACACAGGATGGCTGACCTTCTAGAGATGACTTTAAACTAAGAATGGCAGGAGAGGGGGAGAGTAAGCAGTCTTCAGACACTTAAATTGCTGGGGTGTCTCTTTAAAGTGCTGGTGTACTAATGCATACAGCACTGTGAATAAACCTGACAAAATAGACTGTGTGCAGTCACATGGCTATGATCTTTTTAGGATCATGGAGATGTGGTGGCATGGCTCCCATGACTGGAGTCTTACAATGGAGGGATACAGGCTTTAGGGGAAGGACAGGATGGTAAGATAACGAGGAGTTGCGCTTTATGTGGGAGAACAACTAGATAGCATGGAGCTCTGCCTACAGGTGGATGAGGAACCAACTGAGTTTATTGTTCAGAATTAAAGAAAGGACAGGTAATGGTGGCATTATAGTGGGTGTCTACTATATGTCCCCTAACAGGGAAGAACAAGAGACTCAGGCCCTCTGCAGACAGATAGGTGTAGCCTTATATCCACAGGCCCTAGTCCTCTGGGGGGCTCCAACCACTACCCACTGATTGGGGGACAACAGGGCAGGGCAATATCAATCCAGGAGGTTCCTGGAGTGCATTGATAAAGTGACAGAGGAGCTGATGAGGAAAGGTGCTCTGCTGAACCTCATATGCACCAGCAAGGAGGGGCTTGTTGAGGATGCGAAGGTCAAAGGCAGTCTTGGCTGCAGGGACCATAAGATACTAGAGTTCAAGATCCTGAGGGCAGGGATGAGGGTGAAAAGCAAGCTCACAACCCTGCACTTCAGTAGAGCAGACTTTGACCTCTGCCAATCTGTTTAGAAGATTGGATAAGGCCATGGAGGGAAGGGGGGTCCAAGAAAGCTGGTTAATATTCAAAACTCACCTGTTCTAAGCTCAAAAGCAGTCCATCCCAATGAATATGAAGTCAGGCAAAAATGCCAGGAGGCCTGAACAGATGAACAAGATGCTCCTGGACAAACTTAAACAAAAAACCTACAGAGGATGGAAGCAATAACAGGTAACCTGGGAGAAAAGCTAAAAACCCAAATGGAATTGAATTTGCCAAAATGACAAAGACAAAAGGAAGGGCTTGTATAAATACATAGGTGACAGAAGGAAGATTAGGGAAAAGTAGGCCCATCGCCCTACAAGACAGGAGATCTGGTTACACAGGACACAGAAAAAGCTGAGGTACTGGATAACTTCTTCACTTTACTCTTAATGAACAAGCCTGATTTTCAGGAGTCCCAGGTGCCAGAGGCCGGAACAAGACCCTTGGTGAAAGAGGGTCAGGTTAGAGAATACTTAAGCAGACTGGACATATCTAAGTCCATGGGACCTCACGGTCTGCACTCACGAGTACTGGAGAAGCTGACTGGTGTCACTTCAAGGTCACTCTCACTAATCTCTGAATGATCATGGAAAATGGAAGAGGTTCCTGAAGACTGGAGGAAAGCAAACATCACTCCTGCCTTCAAGAATGGCAAGGAGGATCCAAGAAGTTACAGGCTGGCCAGCCTCACCTTAATCCCTGGAAAAGTTATGGAACAACTTATCCTGGAAAGCATTCCCAGGCACATGAAGGAGAAGGTGGTAATCAGTAGTAGTCAGTATGTATTTACAAAGGAGATGTCATCCTTGACCAACTTGATAACCTTCTAAGATGAAATAACTGGCTCAGTAGATGGGTGGAAGGGAGAGGCATTGATATTGTCTGCCTTAATTTGTTAATGTGTATAAATATCTAAAGAGAGAGTGCAAAGAGGACAGAGCCAGGCTCTTTCCACCGATACCCAGTGACAGGACCAAAGGCAATGGACACAGACTGAAACATGGGGGGGTACCTCCTGAGCATCAGGAAACACTGTGATGGTGACCTGATCATTGGCATAGGTTGCTCAGGGAGGTTTTTGAGTCTCCATTACTGGAATTAATCGAAAGCCATCTGGACATTGTCCTGGGCAACTTGTCTTAGGCCTCACTGGTCTTTGGCAGCTACAGGCTCTGTCCCCACATATTTTGTCCAGAGCTCCTCCGAATGTGCACACAAGGTGTTCTAGCTCCAGCAGGATCTTTGGCGTGCTCTTTTGAGTTTTGGCATGGGGGAGAGCAGCAGCTGTGGGCACTGAGCAAAGGCAGACACTTCCAGCAGTCATCTTTTAAGCAGGGCGGTTGTACAATATGGCAGCCAGACATCTCTTCCGGTTTCAACCTTTCTGTGATTCTGTGAATAGGGCAGCATATAAAAATATTAATAGTTACTGAGTGTTCTTATGTACGACTGAATTGACAGTTGTAATCACAAAGTCACTATATTTGCAAAACACAAATTTAAAATGTAACTACTGATGGACAGTCAGTTGTTGGATTCCCATTTCATGGGCATTTTGAAAGGCCTTATTCTCAGGGAAGAACAATGGAGCTACAAGGTGTCCTTACTCTGAATATAAAGTTTAAACAGCCAAATACACATTGAAAAATGCATATATTACAAAATGAGGCAAACTCATATTTTTCACATTCCAAGTGTGAAATCGTGCAAAGAAAAGTAAAGTAATTTCGTGATTCATTAAAATCAGTAGTCAAAAGTTGTCTCTCTTTTCAATGTGAAATGCTACAATAAAAATATATTTTCTTGATCTCCCTCTTACATGTTAACATAGGATTGTCCATGACCACTCATTTACCAAAAAATTATACTCAAGATTCATTGGTGAAAACTAATCAAATTGCCATTTTAGGACAATTCCCCTATGTCACAGCATAGCTAAACCGAGACTCAGGCTTAGGATCTGGACAATAATGTAACAAGTTTGTTTTGCTTTTGTCATGGTTTAAACCCTAGCCAGACAGCTTGTTCACTCACCCCCAGTGAGTGGTGCCGGGCTGAGAGCAATCGAGCCCCCCCTGCCCCGGGGGATGGGGAGGAGGATCGAACGAGTGCAACTCCCAGGGGTTGAGACAAGAACTGTCCAGCAACCAATGTACAACACAAATCACCACCGCTACCACCAACAACAGCAATGACAAGAGAAAATAACAAGGGAAGAGAATACAATGCCACCGGCCAAGAAACCAGTCCCACCCGGAAGCCCGTGTCCTTCCAGGTAACTCCCAGTTACCCCCCACCCCGGGCATGACGTGCTGTGGTATGGAATACCTCCTTGGCTAGCTTCCTCACGGCTTCCCCTCCTCCCTGGCAGAGCATGAGCCTCACAAAGTCCTTGGTCAGGGTAAACATCACTTAGCAACAACTGAAAACATCGGTTTCACCAGCACTGTTCCCAGGCTGGAAGTCAAAACACAGCACTGCACCAGCTACCACGAAGGAGAAACATGACTGCTACTGCTGAACCCAGGACAGCTTTTTATAGTGAACAGCAATCACTGCATGTTACATTAACTGATGACCTGTAATTATGGGGTTTTCATAAAATAGGTTTCTTAGTTCAGTAATGCGTCCAAAGCTCCTGTTATAATTACAAAAAAAAAACAAACAGTAAAGCCCAACACCCTGTTAGTTTTTATAGAGAACCATAATCGATTTTGAAGCATGCAGATAATAAAATGCAAATTACTCTTGTTTACATGAATTTAAAGTTATAGCAAAGGCCAACAACCAGTGAATTCACTGGCAAGGCAGAAGCATCTATTTCTAACTCATTGTGAAGACAAGGTGGAAAGGTTCAAGGCACATATGAAGCTTTAGCTATTATCTAGAATTCTCTAGATTGTGTTGCCTCTGTCACCCTTGCAACTTAAATAGCCACTCATGCTCAGGAAAACAGTCAAGCACAGCATATTTTACACAAAGCTCATTATGCTGCCATTTACTTCTTTCTCACTCTCTCTTTTAATCTATGCTCATTATAGAGGATATTTATGTATAAAACAGTGCCTGCTTCCCAATCAACCTCCTTCCTGCCTCGTCTATTCAGCAATGACAAGAACCCAGTGATATATGCATTGAATGACAGATTATGACATCAGAATCGCCTCAAGAGTGAATCTCACAAAGCAGCTAAAGTTACATGAGCACTCAGAAACACTTAAAATGTTGTGGGTTTTTTTTTCACATTCCAAGAAAATCTGCCCACTTACTTAGATATTTAAATGGAAGCTGAGCTCTCTGGAGAACCTGGCTGTACAGGCCACCTCTGCAAGGCACTGAATGCACTCCTTTCCTCCCCACCACAAGAGCAGCACAGAGGAGTCTTTTTCTCAAAAGCAACTTTTGCTACTCCTCAGCTTAAGTATCAGGTTTCTGTGCACTGGTACGTGTGGTCTCATACAGCATCTGAACAGGGTCCTTAGCAAATGCAAATCATAGCTTCAGTCACACCAGTGAGGCTATGTCTATTTAGAACAGACATGGACCTGGTCCACTTTGTAAAATTAAAAAAAAATCCTTAAAAATAAATAACAAACCAAAAGGCTTTGCAAGGAAATTTCCGGCTTAAGTCAGAATTTTTTTTTTTTTTTTTCAGGCGAGTTATAAACCCTGGAAAGTAGAAGAGTTATAATGGAAATGCTGACACAACTTTAACTATAGCGTTGCAAATGGCAATGCTGTAATTAAGCTTCGATCTTCTTTGGAAAAAAGGAAGAGGGAGATTATTGTTCAATGGACTGCTCTGTCATTTGCTGCAGCGATTCTTAATTGTGTCTCATTACTGCATGATGATCATTACTCTACTTGTCTATCTGATTTAGAGACCACTAAAAGTGTCTTGTAACAAGCAGCCGTCTCCTACGCAACAGTCCTTTGGCTCTCACCCTCATTACTCACAATCTGTCCAATTATTTGTCATTAAAGTAATAAAAAGGACTGCAGCAGAAAATGTGGGAGGTAATTGTTGGAGGCCTGCCGAGGAAAAAAATGAAAACTGTTTTCAACGCACTGGGAAAGTGACATCGTTAATTAAGTGTTAGAGAATATGCAAATCAGTCACAATCTCAAGAGACTGTAATAAAATAGAGAAAACATTATTATCATTTGAGGTAAGAGAAGGCAGTTACCCAGTCAGTGCTGGGTTTAGTCACTTTCTAAGAGCAGCAATGGCAAAAGGGTGCAAGCTACAAATAAAATGAGCAGATGGATATATTTCAGCATAAGTTGGCCTTCTAACATTCTGTAGCTTAGAGCTAGGGAAGAAGGAAGTATGGGATCCAAAACTAGGACTTCCCATAAATGCTGTTTATTTAATCACTGGATATGCACACTCCATTTCCTTCAATAAAAAAAAAAAAATGGCAGAAACAAAATTGAGAAGTGCATGTTCACTGTTTGTTCATGTTATGGAGTCTGCTGGAATTTACACTCCACCTTCACGGGTTCATTTACTTCAGCAGAGAAAGGAACAGGAAAGGGGGAGAGAGAAACAGTCAGAAAGGAAGAGGAATGCAACTAATTAAAAATTAAAACATTGCAAGAGTCTTTTCTGCTAATTATTTAAAAAAATAAAAAATACATCTGTTCTGAATCACATACTACTAAAGAGAAGTTTACTGAAAACAACTGCAATTTGGGTGAATTGTGAGCATACACAAAGTTGTTACACATTACTTCAAAGCAATCAAGCGGAAAAGTTTCAGTCTTTTCTAATGCTGAGCTTTAGATAGGAAAAAGATATATAAATTTAAGAGGAAAACGGTTGAAATTTGAGTTAATTGACTTAACTGAACACAGTTTGATTATAAAATTTTGCCTTCAAGACCAGAAATGCATAAGATGGAGAAGGGATCTGCACTCAGCAAGCCTCTCTGTAGCAGCCTGATAAGGAGCTTGTCTGGACAGGGAAGACAGAGCCACTTTGAAAAGTATCACAGATTTATACAACACATCTTTTGTAAAGACCATCAAGGAGGTATTTGGTCCATGGCCACCCAATTTTCAAGCTTTTGCTGAGGTCTCTCAGGTCACCTGAGAACAAACTAAAAAATAGATTTCCTGTACCTTGTGTATGTTTCTGCTTTCCTGCCTGCTGATACAAGGCCTGATTAACATGCAGTTTTGAGTCTGCAGGAAAGAACCATTCCTTTGGAAGGATATATGTATGAAAGCAAGCTGATAGACAAATTGTGGCCTTGGGCCAGCCTTGGCAAGGTAAATACTGGTAAGCAAAGTGTTGGACCTTGTGTTTTAGGAAAAGAGGAAGGCGTATTTAGATTAACATAGACCAGATGTCTTCCCTTTTTACCCACCCAGGTCTAACACAGGATGATCAGGCAGAAAACACAGGATAACCTGACACTCCAGAAACAGTGAAGTCAATAAAACTGTGTGGAGAACAGCAAAATGTAGTCTCCTTTATGGTAAGTAGAATCATAGAATAATAGAATGGTTAGAGTTGGAAAAGACATTAAAGATCATCTAGCTCCAAGCCCACTGCCACAGGTAGAGACACCTTCCTCTACACCAGGTTGCTCAAAGCCACATCATGCATGGCCTTGAACATTTCCAGGGATGGGGCAGAGACAGCTTCTCTGGGCAACCTGTGCCAGCGCCTCAGCACCCTCACGGTAAAGAACTTCTTCCTAATGTGTAATCTAAATCTCCCCTCTATCAGTTTAAAACCATTCCCCCTCATCCTGTCACAAAATGCTTTCTGTAGAAAGTCCTTTTCCAGGTTTCTTGTAGGCTTTCTTTAGTTACTGGAAGGCTGCTCTAAGGTCTGCCTAGAGCTTCGTCTTCTCCAGGCTGAACAAGCCCAACTCTGGCAGCCTGTCTCCATAGGAGAGGTGCTCCAGCCTTCTGACCATCTTCATGGCCTCCTCTGGACTTACTTAAGCAGGCCCACTTCCCTCTTGTGTTGGGGACCCTAGAGCTGAACACAGTACTGCAGGTGGGGTCTCATGACAGTGAGTAGGTGGGAAGAATCACCTCCCTTGACCTGCTGGTCATGCTCCTTTGGATGCTCCTTTGGTTTCTAGGCTGCAAGGGCACACTGCTGGGTCATGTTGAACTTCCCATCAAACTCCACCCCAAGTCTTGCTCCTCAGGGCTGCTATCAATCCAGTCTCTGTACAGCCTGTAGCTGTTCTTGGGATTGCCCCAACTCAGGCGCAGGACCTTGCACTTGGCCTTGTTGAACTTCATGAGGTTTGCACTGGCCCACTTCTTGAGCCTGTCAAGGTCCCTCTGGGTGGCATCCCTTCCCTGCAGTGTACTGATCTCACCACACAGCTTGGTGTTATCTACAAACTTCTGAAGGGTGCATTCCATCCCACTGTCCATGTCACTGACAAAGATGTTGAACAGCACCAACCCCAATACCAACACCTGAGAAACACCACTCGTCACTGGTCTCCACAGGCCATTGACCCCGACTCTCTGAATGCAGCCAGCCAGCCAATTCCTTATCTCTCAAGTGGTCCATCCATCAAATCTGTGCCTCTCCAGTTTAGAGACAAGGATGTTGTCCAGTGTCAAAAAGTGTCAAAAGCCTTGAACAAGTCCAGGTAGATGACATCAGTAACTCTTCCCTTATCCATCAATGTTGTAGCCCCACCATGGAAGGCCACTAAATTTGTCAGGCAAGATTTTTCCTTAGTGAAGCTATGTTATGTTGGCTGTCACCAATCACCTGCTTACCCAAGTAACCAAGGGAAATCATGCTAAGCAGATAAATCTAACTGTATTCAAATAATTAGAATCCATTTCATGTGTTTTGATTAAAAATAGCTTTAAGAAGTGATCACATTTCTTAATGTGATGTATCAAGTCACACTTCCTGTTTTTGAGAGGTTCCAAGTGATGATACATGGTGTCTGTGTCATTAAGTGAAACTGTTTATATGATGAGTATGTTCTCAGGAAAGAAGAAAATTAGCTGAGCAGAGATGATCAGCCACTAGCTTTTCATGTTATTGGCACATCCTTCTGAAATGAGTTTTGAGATGATTAAATGAATGGAATCCTCTCACCACAATAAGCCTCGTGATCCAAGTGCAACTTTCTGAGTCACAAAATCTGTTTCCCATTGATTGCCTGTGCTGGGGAAAAGGTGAATATTGGCAAGGAAAAAAAACTGTAACATCAGACTCTTTAGGTTTTATGCAAAATGCACTATGTATAGGGATATTTACCTGTTCTACGCTTGGCTACTATTAATTTCTTTAGGTACTGAGAAGCATTTTACAACACTAGCAACACAATACAGAAAGTGCAGAAGAGAGTTTTAGTGAATTCACAAAGGAGCACAATGGGAATGAAAATCATGCTGGAGTGTAGTAAGATTCATTTGATTTTTTAGGACATTAAGTTTCCTTTTCTAGGGTATGCTAATTTACAGGAGGTGGTTTTGGGTTTGGTTTGTTTTTTTCTTTTTTTTCTTTTTTAATTTCCAATTCTCATAGTGTAAGGTTATGATCTCCAGTGTAAATGTAGGCTACTCCAACTTAACACTTGCCTTTTATTTGCCATTTTTCATCCTCTCATGCTTTGCCTTTCTCCCATTTTCCTTCATTATAACACTGTTGTTATTATTATTACTGTAATTATTATAACTATTATTATTAATATTTTAGGCATGGTGCATATTAAAGGTATGGGTCTCCATCCTCCTTCTATTTTCCCAAGACGGCTTTTTCAGCATTACGTGGACACCATGTGAGTACTGGAGCCAATGTCACTTGCAGATTGATTTTTTTGCTAGTGCTTGGAAACTCTGACAGGAGGCAATCTTATCAGGCCTGTGAATTCGAACAGTCTGAATATAAGACTCTCCTCAGTCTCTGTTCTAAGCTTTTCATTAGATCCAAATCCCTGGCTTCCTTCTGAAAATTAAAAGAAGAAAATTGGAAATACTGATGTCCCATTCTATCTTCAACAGTTAAAGTGCAAAGTTTGTATGTTCACTGTCATAGCTCTATAATTTAAACTTGACTAAGCTGGATAGGAGGTTCATTTACTCTTTGTCTTGAATACTTTCGATAAGCTGGATAAGAATGAAAAATATAGAAGCAAGTTCCTATCCATCTAACACATTGCAAACATTTTTCACTACCTGTTGCCCCGTTGCTTTTTCAAATTAACTATATAATTAGTTTGACTATATTCTTTCCTTGGAGATAGGGAAATCTATGACTTGTGAAGCTGGAAAACAAAGAAATCAATAGATGTCTGCTTCAGGGGCAATTTGTAAGTGTGTCAGTGAGAGCTGCCAGTTGTGCTATCCTAGAAGCTATTATATGGCCCCCCTTAGCTTTCCTGAGTTTGTCGCAGATTATCTGTAGATTCTGATTGAAGAATCAGTAAAAAACAAAAGAAAACAAACTCTGCTCACTTAGAGCAGACAGAATAGCACTGGGAATCTACTCAACCATTTCTCATCAGGGAGCTTTGATTCATATTCATCTACCCAAACAAATACACCCCATACTCAAAGGCTCAAGAACACATAGTTATCTATACAATAGGCTACAAATGTAAACTTATGAAGGGGCTGGGGAAGAAAATGCAGGAAACCTTGGGTGAAAGAAAGGCTTTGTCAAAGTATTTGTTAATTTTCAATCTAGGCATGCACCACTTGTATTGTGCATCTCAGAAAAAATTGTTATACATATAGATCTTTAAGATGAAAGTGCTACCTTCCAGTAAGCGCAAGTTTTTTCAGCTCAGCTATGTTTTTCTATAAACTAGTAGCCTAAAGCCAGTAGAGGAAATGAACAATATCATGTATTTCAGTTTTCTTTGATTTACCAGTACAAAAAGTAGCACTCCTGGGTTTTAAGCAGAAGTTCAATCATTTTCTTCTATAGGAAAATGCTATTAATTAATGATAGGGTACCTTACTTCAAATACAATTTTAAAATCTTCTATCAATTTACATTAGAAATTAGCTCAGCTCTGAGATCTGAACAGGTCCAAGCCCACAGGATACATGTACCCAGAGCCAAACTTCATCTGCACAGACATTCTGTTGTAGTTATGTACTGATCCCAAATACCATGAAAGGGATTCTTTGTGTTATATCTGTGAAGTGTATGGGTTAATGACCTGCATTCTTCTTTAGTCACAGTTTTATTTAGTATTTTTCAGATGCAGATGAGCATCTATATGAAAAAGTTTAAATGTCATACTAACTTGGTATGGGAAGACACCTACAGTCATCTGGAAGGGATCTTCTGGATTGTATTTACGTGTTTATTACTCGATAGTAAGCTATATAGTAAGGCTAGGTTGGTGTCTTGTGTGACACAGTCTAGTGTGAGGCATTCCTGCCCACTTCAGAGGGCTTGGAACTAGATGACCTTAGGGTCCTTTCTAACCTTAACCATTCTATGATTCTATATGATTTTGAAAGTAACGTAAGACACTACCCAGCTTTTCTAAAAAAAAATAATATAATTAAAGTATGGTCCTGACGATGGTCATCAACTGGAACACATCTGGATAATAACGAATTTTCTTTAGAGCACATGCATAAGCACCACAACTGAAAATAAGTAATACAGAATAAGATGCAGCAAATAGGAGCAGCAGCTGGATAGGAAGTCAGCAAGATTAAATGGAAGAGGCATATGAGAATTTTAAAAGCTAAGAGAACCATGAAAACTGTGATTGTGAAACAGAGCTGGGATGACTGATAGGAGAAAGATTATCAACCTTCACAAAGATGGACAGCTTCTGGCCCTTTGCAATTATCTTCTAACATTCCCACAGTGTGCAATGCGCTATGTGGGCACAGAAATGAAACAGTCATTGCTATCAGTAGCTATAAATATGTACTCACTCTAAAAAAAAATCCCTGAAAACAGACCCATTTCCCTCTGTCCTCTATTACTCGCCCAGTAAGGTATAGCTAATATTCCACATCTTCAGTTAGACAGCTGACAAGAGTAAAACAGCAAAAAAGCACTTTGGCTGGTTTTAGACCCCTCCACTGCAACACCTCACCACTAATTGTGAGATTTAAACAGTAAGTTGCAGGCACTTACATATGTACTAATTTGATCAGATCCCTATTCTTGTTACAGTCTGCTGTTGCTATTGCATCTTGCATAAGTTAAACAGTAGCTTACAGTCTAATTGTTATACTTTCATGATCTACTTCCATGAGCTCTGCCAAAATAATTTAACCCACGGGGATCTTTTTGTTCACACCATTTTGCAATAAAACAGGAATCATTTAGAAATATGGAAATGATTCTTTTGCACTGTAAAACTGAAGACAACTGTATAGGATTGTGATATGTACTTTTATGTGTACAGTGTTCTGAAAATAGAAATCTGAATAGCATAACCAGGTGTCTTCTATGTATCATGTTGGAACAACTCTGATGCCCTCATGTGGGAAAAAGATATTTTAACACCTGACAACTTGGCTGAAAATTCATGCTAAGAAGCAAATGAAATCTTGAACAAAATCTGGGGACAAGATTTTGCTATTAAGAACAGAATAAATTTTATTTCCATTTCAAATTGATCAAGAATATGCTCAAATACAAACACACAAAATTATTTAATGCAAAAAGCCTTTCAGAAACTTGAAAAAAATCAGGCAACAAACACACAAAATATGCATTATTCCTATTAAAGGCCTTACTTTCTGTAGTTTCTTACTGAAGTGTCAGGCTCGAAGTACCCTGAATTATATTTTTGTTATCTATTTAGCTAAAGCTTTCAGTAGCGAAAGACTTATTAATCTCTCACTGCTTACTTCAATCATCAGATCTTATAAATGTGGTCTTTTTGAGTGGAAGCCCAAATGCTGTTTTTAAGGGGTAGGAGAGTAGTTATAGAGTGAAAAATATATTCTGTTTTCCTTTTATTTTAATTCACTTACATCTATATTCTAGGGTAGAATAAAATCATTTTAAAAACCTTGCATTTTACTGATTATCTGTCTGAAGCTTATTCTTCATGACACATTGAACATGAATAAAAAGCAGATCTGCTGAAACTGGTGATGTCTGGGTTTGGAAATGTACCATTACTACATATTTGTACTGAAATTAAATCAAGTTGCTTCAGAAATAAACTACACTTCTAGACATATTATGAACACCCAGCAAAAAGAATTTCCTATGTGCCTAAGACTTCAGAATTTGTGTATTCTTATGATTTGACTACATCAGAGCCTGTGAAAAGGAAAGATACAAATGTTACACAATTCAAGCCAATGACCATTCCTTGGACTTTGTTCCCCAGATAGCTTCAATAAACATGATTATATTCCCTATGGAACCCTTTTCTTTTTCCATGACAAAATGTGCATGGAAAAAATTACTTAAAGAACTCAGCTGTTTGGTTTCTTTTCTGTTAAATGCCTGTGAACAGTGTTTTCTGAGTATATTCATTATTTCACCATAAACAATTTATGTGACCATATCTGCCCAAGGGTCTACTGCAAACTATTACTTTGGTTACTTACCAAACCTTTGACTTGTTTCTGCTTGCCAGTTACTTGACTGAAGAGAATTTTTGTAAAAGAGGAGGCAGATCACTTCAGCATGAATAGCATATTCTCAAAAAAATGACATTGTGTTTATATGCATACGAATATTCTTCTGAAGAACAGCAATTCCTCAATATTCATATAAACAAAAGTCTTTTCAGAGCAGTTTGCAGCAAAAAACCAAAAGGGTAAAGAGAAACTTACATTTTGGCCAGGCCAAAACCAATCAGGTTTTTAGGCCATGAACATACTTTTTTCCCCATGACTAGCTGTGGTCTCTTTGCTTATAAAAAACAAATACAACACAAGAAAGATACAGTGATTCTGCAAGCAAGAATAAGCTCTTCAATACTATACATAAGTTTTAGATGGGTCATTTCAGTTGTCATTTGTAAGAAGAACAGAGGACCATTAAGGTCCTTTTTTTCCTATACACTATATGATTCCTCATTTGAAGAGATGCTAGAGTTAGTAGTGACAGTAGCAGGTCCATCAGCAAACTGCCTGGGGTAGACTGTAGGAATAGAAAGCAATTGAGTCTACATAATTTAAACTTTTGCAATATCTCCCAAACATTTTTATATTTAGATGCCATTTATCTAATACCATTGGGAGGCACATCTCTTCAAAGGATTGTGGTAGACCCCACCTTCCTGTGCATGCCAAGAAACAGATCTGTTCCAATAACCAGATTCTGCTCCAACAACCAGAAGACTCAGATGTGGCCTGAAAGGCAGCCTTCAAAATATCACACTCCTGGTTTCCACATTTACATAAGCTTGTACGAGTACTGTATGGTCAGGGCTCTGTTTCTTTGGGGATTCATTGTCAGGCAGCAAAGCAAACTATGGACAGTAAAAAACTCCTTCAAATTGACAAGCATCCTAGATCAGTGCCATATGATTATCCCTTTAAGAGTAAATATTTGCACTGCCATAGTTTAATTCCACTAGAGCATTTACTGTGTATCAGGTGGGTAAGGCTAGGGGTGACACATGGACACACAGATCAATGAACCATGCTTGTTTATTCATCATGCATGGTTCATTCATCTCCATAGGTGATATGAAGATTGGAAACAGCCTGGGCTGCAGTGATCATGCACTCATGGAGTTCACAGTCCTGAGGGAAATGAGACAGGCAAAGAGTCAGGAGCCTGAGTTTTAGGAAAGCCAACTTCCAGCTCTTCAAGGACTTACTCAGTAGGGCCCCCTGGGAAATTGCCCTCAAGGACAAGGGAGCAGAACAGAGCTGGCAGCTCCTGAAGGTTGCTTCCCACAAAGCACAAGAGCTGTGATGCCCAGGTGTAAGAAATGGAGTAAGGAAGGCAAGAGGCCAGCATGGATGAGCCAAGACCTGGTCAACCTAAAGGGCAAGAAGGAAATGCACAGGCAGTGGAAGCAAGGACAGATATTCTGGGAAGAGTACAGGCACACTGCCCAGTTGTGCAGATATGGAGTCAGGAAGGCCAAGGCATGGCTGGACCTATACTTGGTAAGGAATGCAAAGGATAACAAAAAGGGCTTCTAAAGGTATGTCAGGCAGAAGAGGAAGGTTGAAGAATGACGAGCAAGACTGGTAAACTTGTAACAATGGACAAGGAGAAGGCTGAGGTACTCAACACCTTTTTTTGCTTTTTTTTTGTGGGCTCTCTCCCCACCTCTGAAGTGGGTGAACTGCAAGGTGGGAATTGGGGGAGCAAAGTCCCTCCTACTGTAAGTGAAGATCAGGTTTGTGACCATTTGAGGAACCTGAACATACATAAGTCTTCGGAACCTGATGAGGTTCCATCCCAGAGTCCAGAGGGAATTGGCTGATGTAGTTGCCAAGCCACTCCCCATGATATTTGAGAAGTCATAGCAGTCAGACAAGGTCCATGGTGACTGGAAAAAGGGCAATATCATGTCCACTTTTAGAAAGGGTAGAGAGGAGGACCCAGGGAACTGCTGACCTGTCCTCCTCACCTCTGTGCTGGGAAGATCATGGAACAGATCCTGCTAGGAGCCATGCTAAGGTACATGGAGGACAGGGAGGTGATTAAAGCCAGCACAACTTCACCAAGGGCAAGTACTGCCTGACCAACCTAGTGGCCTTGTATGGTGCAGTTATTACATCAGTGGATAAAGTAAGGACTATGGATGTTATCATTTGGACTTCTGTAAAGCCTTTGACATAGTCACCCACAACTTTTTTCTCTCTAAACTGAAGAAATATGGATTTGATGGGTGAACTGTTCAGTGGATGAGGAATTGGCTCTATGGTTACGTCCAGAACGTAGTGGTCAATGTCTCAATGTCTGGATGGACACCACTAACAAGTGGTGTCCCTCAGGGGTACGTACTGGGACCAGTACCATTTAATGTCTTCATTAGTGACATGGACAGTGGGATTGAGTGTGCTGTCAGCAAGTTTATAGATGACACCAAGTGCAGTTGGAACACCTGAGGAAAGGGATGCATCCAGAGGGTCTTGGACAGGCTCAAGAGGTGGGCCCTTGCAAGCTTCATAAGGTTCAACAGGGCCAAGGTTCAACAAGTGCAGGATCCTTACTCTGAGCTGGGGCAACTGCCAGTATCAATACCAGCTGGGGGATGGACGGATCGAGACTACCCTGGAGGAGAAGGACTTGGGGGTACTGGTGAATGAAAGATTTGGTATGTATGACCTGGCAGCGTGCACTTGCAGCCCAGGGGCCAACTGTGTCTTGGGCTGCATACAAGGGAGCATGGCCAGCAGGTTGAAGGAGGTGATTCTGCCCCTTTGCTCTGGTGAGACCCCACCTGCAGTACTGCATCCAGCTGTGGGGTCCTCAGCACAAGAAAGACATGGACCTGTTGGAGAGGGACCATAGGAGAAGCAAAAAAATGGTCAGAGGGATGGAGCACCTCTCCTATGAGGAAAGGCTGAGAGAGTTTGGGTTGTTCAGCCTGGAGAAAAGAAGACTCTGGGGACATCTTATTGCAGCCTTTCAGTTCTTAAAAGGGGCCTAAAAGAAAGATGGGGAAAGATATTTTAGCAGTGCCTGTTGAGATGAGAGGTGATGGTTTTAAACTAAAAGAGGGGAGATTCAGGCTGGACATGCAGAAGAAATACTTTACAGTGAGGGTGATAGAACACTGGCACAAGTTGCCCAGAGAGGGGGTGTCCCCATCCCTGGAGACATTCAGGACCAGGCTGGACATGGTTCTGGGAAACCTGATCTAGTTGAATATATCCCTGCTCATTTGCAGGCGCATTGGACTAGATGACCTTTGAAGGTCTCTTACAACCCAAACTATTATACAATTCTATTCTATGCTCTAGTTTTGAAGACAAGCTTTCAAATTCACATTGAAATTCAGAAACTGTCAGTATTCAAGCTGACTTTTCTTTAGCACACTTTTTTCTGGATAGTTATCCAGTTCTAACACTAGCTCTCAAATACCCTCAGAAAAAGACTGTTCCTTTCTCCTACATCATAGGCAGGTGCTCACAAGCTTAGGACAAATTCAAGGATCACAACAGATCTGATCCATAGCATTTCTGTATTACTTTCTGTCAAACCGGAACCTACAGCTCCTTGCTTATAAGCAAGGGAAATGTTAGGCTCCCCATCTGTTAAAACTGGTACTTTTCTTAATGCAGCATTATATCCCTGGATCTAGCATGTTTTATATTTGCACATTTGCTCTTTGTTGCAAGTTGTATGGTTTTATTCTATCTTTGCACAATGCAAATAGTTCAGTGGAACTCTGGACTTTGAATTTTGAGCAGCTGAGTATTATAAATTACACTTTAAGAGCAATAGCAAGTCTTCACACATTTTTGAAGTTACACAATAAAAAGATAAACTGGGCCAGGGGGTTACTCACCAACAGCACTATGTAACTATAAACAAATTAGATCTGAGCAAGAGGAAATTACAGTCTTTTAGACATCTGTGAAATCAAGCATTATATACTGCAGATATTGGATAGCTTACTTCATATTCTGTATGGAGATCCCATGCCCATAGAGAAGAAGCACTTTAAGCACTGTAAGCACCATAAGCTTGACAAACATCCAAAGGACATAGCTATGAGAAAGTTGCATGAAATATTAAATGCAAGATAATTGGCATACATAAAAGAAGAGGGACTTAGGCTAGGACAGCTAAAAAGTATTTTTAATGTGAAATATTGTATGATTGACTAAGAAACTCAAATGTGGTGATAGGAACAGAGTTGTGTCATGAGAATGAAATGTTCAGCTCTTGATACGCTTCAGTATTTTCATTACTAATGGGGCAGGTCGTATGATTAATGTTAATGGTGTTCTCAAGAAATGAGATCTGAAGTTGGGAAAGATAACAAATATTGTAAAAGTCAGTACTGGAGGATACTAAAATGTAAAATTTCAGTAATAGCAATAATATTAACATTTGATATAAAGATAACAAGTAAAACAATCTAGGAAAGGAGAACCAAAAGCAGATATATTGGGAACACAAGCTATTTGGTAGCATTACAGAGCTGTACAGAGCAATATAAGTGGACTAAAAATAAACTAATATGACTATATTATTGCAAAAATGTCAAATCCTACAGTGCTGTATAGTTCTAAGAATTGTATAATAAACAAATAAGCTAACTACTGCATTGTGGACTGGTTAGACCTCAGTCTAGAGCAGTGGATTCAGCTGTCGGTGGTTCATATTTTATTGCCAAATTCTCAGGCAAAAATAAGAAATTTAGAGTATTCAAAGGAAAGTAAGACAAAGCATAAACTATATGGAAAATATGATACAATTATGATGAATCTTATGTCCACAGAAGGTGACAGTGGATGATGCAGTATCTACAAGTGCGGAAAGGAAAGGGAGGTGTGAAGTTGTCACCTGTAGAAATAAGACTCGTCAGGAACTTGCCTATAAATTACTAAATCAGCAAACACATTATACTAGACTCATCACCTGTACTGTGTTTTTTTAATGGCAGTGAGCAATGACAGATTTATGTTTATGATTCACAAATGTATTGTTACAGTTGTAAGTATGCTAGTGTTTGCAGAGTCTGTGTGGAAAACTACTAGAGCAGTTGTTCACAATGACATGGCAGTACTTTAATACACTCTTTTTTTTGGTAAAATAAAGTTAACCTATCTTAAGCTCCATAGTGACAAACAATTCTACTGCAAATAAGCTTATAAGCAACATGCCAAAGAGCAGTAGTGAGTTTGGTTTCCAAAAGACATATACAAAGAAATTAACTTGGTATGGTGCATTGAGAATTAACACATTGTCTTTGATTATGAATGATAGATACTAATTACCTGCTTAACTCCATGTGCTGTGCTGGAAAAATATTTCAGAGCTCACAGAGATAAACTTTCAACAGAACAGGAATATGTATCAGTTCTGGCTCAAAAATCACTTGAGCGCCTGACCAATGATTCTGCTTTAAAGTACCAGCCTTTAGGAAGAAGCGTGTAGCACAAATAAGTTAATGCCTTTCAAAAATAAACAAACAAAGAGGTTCCTGAACCCTCTCAATCATTATTCTGAACTTCTGCATCTAGAAGGGGTTTTGGATCATGGTTCACTTTGGAAAAGGAAGGAAAAACAAATATTACTTAAGTTTCTTAAGGTCATCATCACCTAGTTGTTCACATGCCCTCTTCGGGGTTTTACTGGAGTCTCACTAAACTTCCTCAGAAGCTCACTGAAAATTCCCACTAAAAAAATGGTAAAAAAGAAAGAAAGCAGGGCTTTTCTTGCTATCCAAACCAAGTCTGAGATGAACACCGGAACTAAGCATGAGTACAGAGGAATAGCCACCCAGAAGTCAGCACTGTTTGGAAAACACTATGAGCTGAGATGAAAGCACAAGTGTGCTTGGGCTTTTCAGGGGACACAGAACACAAAACCAGTAACACCCAAATCCATTCTTTCCTCTACTGCTGTATCTGTAAAGCTACATCTGGAAATACAAGTCAACAACTCCTACAGTACTAGCAGTCCTGGAGTAATTTTCTTCAGGGCATTCCATACAGCTAGATACCAGCAGCTGGCTACCAAACCACCTCTAAAACTGCTTATTTGGAAGATTATCTCAGACTGGCAACCCCACTGAAGTTTACAGAAGTAAACCTAATTTTAATTTTAGTCAATGAACTTGTTTTTAGAAATTCAAAGTCAAATATACCCAAAGCTTGAAACAAGGAAGTAAAATACTTTGGTAAATCCTTATGAATTAAATGCTGAAAAACAAACAAACAAACAAACAAATACTAAAAAAAAAAACACACAGAGACAAAAAGAAAAATAGACATAGCATTTTATTTCAAAGTAGCTGCTAAAACTGTGAATAATGCCTATTAATAGTGCATTCATTTTTTATGCTATGCACAAGTGACAATCTGATTTACAATATGACAGTCTGCCCAGTAGCTGTCCCTGGATTCCAGTCTCCCTAGTTGCCACACCTGTTTATGAAGACAGATGGATGAGGCTGGACGGACACACATGGACGCACACACACAGAGTTGGTCAGGATCCCCTTGGTCCGTATCAGACTCCCATGTGCTCTTGTCCATAGAGACACAAGATTACTGTCACACATAGTTTTTTGTATTAGTGCTAGCAGCTAAATAATGGCTAATTATTTCCCTGTTAATATTTCCACAGAGAATATTTGAGTGTTCTGAAAGCTTAAAGTAGTAGTTTAAAGTTAAATATATAGAAGGACAATGTCTATTGTATCAGATGGTTTGTAAATTGTCCTAAAGACTTATGCAGTCTCATTAGATACAGTTATTCCTTTGAAATACTTGACTAAAATCCAGTTATTGTTCAGCTCAGTACTCTGAGTTTGTCTTGAGTGGATCACACCTGACAAACAGCTTATGCTTCAGAAGTCATTCCAAGAGACAAGTTACAGTGATACTGAACTGTTGCTGAACAGTTGGTGGTGAACAGGCACCAGATAGTTCCAGATTTAAAGTTAGACTGTTGACTGCAAAGGCAACATTTCTTTTTTCAAAAGGTCTACAGTTTGATTTGATAGTACCAATGTCAGAGCAGATTCATGTTACAATTTAAGTAAAACTTCAAAAAAAAGAGTCTGCAAATATTTAGTATGTGCTTACATATGCAACTAAAATCTTGGGGAGAGGGACCTGGGGGTCCTAGTGGACGACAGGATGACCATGAGCCAACACTGTGCCCTTGTGGCCAAGAAGGCCAATGGCATCCTGGGGTGTATTAGAAGGGCGGTGGTTAGTAGGTCGAGAGAGGTCCTCCTTCCCCTCTACTTTGCCCTGATGAGACCACATCTGGAATATTGTGTCCAGTTCTGGGCCCCTCAGTTCAAGAAGGACAGGGAGCTGCTGGAGAGAGTCCAGCGCAGGGCAACAAAGATGATTAAGGGAGTGGAGCATCTTCCTTATGAGGAAAGACTGAGGGAGCTGGGTCTCTATAGTTTGGAGGAGACTGAGGGGTGACCTTCTTAGTGTCTATAAATATATAAAGGGGGAGTGTCACGAAGATGGAGCCAGGCTCTACTCAATGGCAAACAATGATAGGACAAGGGGTAATGGGTACAAACTGGAACACAAGAGGTTCCACTTAAACTTGAGAAGAAACTTCTTCTCAGTGAGGGTGACGGAACACTGGAACAGGCTGCCCAGGGAGGTTGTGGAGTCTCCTTCCCTGGAGACATTCAAAACCCGCCTGGACACATTCCTGTGTAACATTATCTAGGTGTTCCTGCTCCGGCAGGGGGATTGGACTAGATGATCTTTCGAGGTCCCTTCCAATCTCTAGCATACTGTGATACTGTGATACTGTGACCATTAGAACAATACCAGTCCCTGTACAACTCTGCACAGTCCTCAAGTTTTGCCATACTGAAGAAGAGCCATGATCTTTTTCCTTCCTTTTTAAGCTTTGTCTTGGTAATTTTCAGCCTTTTAATCCTCAAAATACCCTTTCAGAATCCCACCATACCACACAGAAAAGACCTCACCAAGAAATACAGCCGAGCACTAATTTTATAAAAACAAATCTTCCTCCACTGCTATTTAAAGCATTGTACTCCCTACCAAGTACAGATGAAAGGTAACAGTGATTGGTAGCCATCTAGAATGGCTTTTATATGGGAACATTCTACAGAAGAGATGTTTTCATCTAACACCTTATCAGCACA
The DNA here is from genome assembly GCF_028554395.1 of Pezoporus wallicus. Lineage (NCBI taxonomy): Eukaryota > Metazoa > Chordata > Aves > Psittaciformes > Psittacidae > Pezoporus > Pezoporus wallicus. The sequence continues at coordinate 627,764 of NW_026642992.1, read as the reverse complement.
GTCACAGGTAAAAAAAAAGGTATTCCTCAATAGCATATACAACATCAATTAAGAAACTGCCAGATGCTTAAACGATTAACCAGCTGGATGTGTGTGACATCTGCTTGTGTTTGCACACCTCTGTGTCAGGCAGATTACAGTGGTTTCTTAAGTTGCAGCAAAAACTTCTGCTCAAGCACTGCAAAGGCGTGACTATAATCACAGAGTAAAGTATATTGTTCACATTACCTCCTTTACAACAAAAGCGGTAAAACATTTAATAGCAAATGAAAATCAGGCTTTATTTCACCAATACTGGAAGATTCATATGGTAGACTTTCAGTCTCTTCGGTTTATATTCCCAGTTTAGGAAATAACTAGTTGTCTTTAAAGTCTGTCTATTCTTTGTATATAATCTTTCACTGAAAGCTCATATTATATTTGTCCAAATTAAAAATACTCCTCAACTCATTGTTCTGTTATTTGACAAATCATACGATCTTCGGTAAGGAAACCTTCAAGTCTTGAATTCTGTCCAGTAACCAGTTAAGTTTACAGAAAACCGTGGAAAATTTCAACTACTAATGCAAACAGGTTAAATTCTACTGAATTCATTTTTCATTTAGACAATCAAAACTCAAAAACAGTGGGGAAGGGGGGGGAGTGATATTAAATTTTGTCTGTCTTTATGACCAGTCCATTCATTAACTAAAGTTAAAATGGTTTAAAAAATACACAAAGATATAACATATACTATCAAATGTTAAAAAAAAAGCAACAACAAAAAAAAAACCAAAACAACAACAACAAAAAAAAAAGCAAAAAAAACCCAAACAAACAAAAAAACAACCCACTTTATTTAGAAGGTATGCATTATTGGTCTGCATTTGTATACAGAATGGCAGCACTGGGCAGAAGGCAGGTATCTCTAAAATCATGTGAGAAGTCTCTGATAAAGAGAAAAGAATTTTTTTACACTGCATCCTTGACATGCCATATAGAAAAGACATCATCAAGAAATACAGCCGAGAAGTAATTTTATTAAAAGCAGCTTACTGGTGAAATTATTCACTGCTGAATTAGAAATCTTACACTGATTTTACGCAGTGGTTTGTTACATAGTTGATAATAAAGAAAGCTGTCCCACAGGAGTCTTGAAAGAATGCCTTCCCACTTCTTCATCCAGCCATGGATGAGTTTCCCCTCCAGATTTAAGTACCTGAAAAGGTAACAAGTAGACTCTGAATGACTCAAAAAAAAAAAAAAAAAAGAAATACTTTTTTCTAAATCTATGTTAGAAAAATCCCTCAAAATTAACTATTGGTATTCTACTCTTTAAAATAGGTTTATTTATTTCAAGAACAAAAAAAAAAATAAAATCCTCAAGACAAAAGCCAAAAAGGAACAAATGTAAAAAGTTGGTTGGAAAGTACTTGCTAACCCTGCTCCCTTTTCTGCTTTGTATTCTAGATGATGCCAACAAATGCACATTTGTGCTATGGTCACAGCATCTGGAAAAACATGCAATGGCTCCCAGCAACTTGGAAGCATCCAAAGATATTTTTTGCCATTGTTCTTGTTTAACTATGCAGAGATAAGGAGTTCAAAAAGGCCACATTACAACACATCACCTTAGCAGAAAGCTGTGGTAAGATGTTCACATGCAATCCTTAACAGTAAGTTGAATAGCTCAATGAATTCCTTTGTTTACCTCATACAATTATTATCGTTGTGTTTTTTATGACAGTTTATTAACTTTCTGTAGGAGAATTTCAGGTTCCCATGCAGAGAGATCTGGAAATTCAAATATTTTTCAGCCAAATGACCTCTAGGTTTACGTTCTGTATTTGGTCCACCAGGAACCCAAGATTTTTTTCTCTTCCACAGAAATTAACATTATCAGTGTATAGATGGAAAAACTTAATATAGATAATAAATAATTTTATCCAGGCTGGAAAACCAGTAGAAGATCTGATGTGTTTTCAAAATTGTCAAGTGTATAATTTTTACTTTAAATCCCTTCGCAGAATGAGCACTACAGTGCTATAAAGGTTACATATTCTTACCTTTGCTGGTGTGAAAATTTACATAAGAACTCTCTTCTATGTTAGACCTACAAATTAATATCCACACAGTTCTGTGTGCAGAGTTGGTTGCATCTGGCTGTTTATTCAGGGTCTGCTTTACAGATACGTAAAAGGGGTCAAATTTTTGTTCAATGTTGCAGCCAATTATATCCTCACAATTCATTTGAGAACAGTGAATTTACAACTAGAAATCACTTTTCAAAGATGCATTGCTTTTGAAGGAAAAATCACTCTAATAGTCAGTGATTCTACCACACAGATTCCCAAAGGTTTTACTTGCCAGTTTAGCAGAGATTTTCAGGAAGTCCCAACTCTCCACAAATTCTCCAGACACACCAAAATTAGAAACAGTGTTAAACACTACATAATCCTGAATAACTTTCCACCTCAGACACATTCAACATCTTTTAGTGTATCACTAAAAGTCTTACATAATTTGACCTTTGTTCTTCTTCAATACTGCCAAATATACCAATAACATTTACTTGTTCTTCAGGAAAAGACTAGGGAAGATCAGGGGAGTTTTTGTTTTGTTGTTTTTTTTTAAGAAGATGAACTTACTTATTTTTGTTCAGTGATAACGTGGTACCATGAAAAAAAAATATGTTTAGAAACAGACTTTAAGCTTTTTTCTATTGTACTGATTCAGTTAAAGAGTAGTGCAAATTCAGAAACAAAACCCCATTAAACTGCCTAAGTGAAGAGAAGGAATACTTAGGTAACCAGTAGTATTCTGAAAACAAACAAAAATAATTATTTAAAAAAAGATAAATACCAGACATCCTCTCAGAATCCAAAATTTTTGAGGTTCGGTTTGAACCAGGTGATGTTTGGAGGTAAAACTGAGATTTTTTTCAGGAATGAAAGAGTATTGTGCGAAGGTACATGTTAGTCTTGTTTTAATTACCCAACCCACCTGATCTCTATTTATTTGCTTCTAATGTACTCCATCAAATTATATTTGGACATCTTTTTACTTATCCTTCATTGCTTTTACCCAAGGTAATTCAAGCAGCTGTCCTTGTTCCAGATCACCTGTTGCTGAATCACTACTAAAATTGACTCTTAGGTGTTCCTTCAAAGTTTGTCTGTCTAAAGAATCTCATTAGGCTTCAGCAGCAGCTCCATACTGACTGGCAAGTGTATTCTCTTTCCACATTTACTGCATGGCAGTTACCAACCACAATAATCAGAAATGCAGATTATTTAAGAAGAGATTGTTCATCTTTTCTTGAAATACCAACTCAGAATACTGACCCTTACTGAGACAGTGACTGGCATTTTGCACCAGCGATTACAGAAACTGGGAGCATGAAAGCCTGTGTTACCCTTTCTACTACGCCCATGGATCTGTTTGAATCACACCAACAAGGTATGTATCATACTTTAGCTCTAGAAGCTTCCACCATGCACAAATTCTAATTCCTAATCACATTATTTCTCAGTCACATGGTGTTTTAGTGGTTTGCAGAGATGAAACATAGCTATTATATTTCACCCACAAAAGTTGCACTTCAATACACATCATGATGTCCTAAACACTTGTGATGAGCATTTACTAATCACTTCACTTTCTTTCCTGAGAGCCACCTCTGGTTTCTTACAAAATAACCCTTGAAATTTTGCACCAGCAATTTTGATATTATATGACTTCCTTAAGCAGTTGACATTCCCCAAGTGAAAAATAGTATCTTCTTGGAAAAAGCTGACCTTCTTTTCCTGTAATTTCTCAGTTCCTACCATGTAGAAACTAAGCATACTGATTATACCTACGAGTCTGCAGCTTTTGAAAACTTCAGCTAAATCTCCTTTTGTGAACTGTCCCCATCGACAGTATTTGTTAGGATTCTTTACCTCTCTTACACACCAAACCATTTGATGCTAAGATCAGAAACATTGCCTAGTTTTCATTCTTAATATTGCTGCTTCTGGATCAGAATGTGTACACTTAGGATTTCATTTCTATAGCCATATGTTCTCCAGTATTGCCACCTCTATCTAGCAGATACTTTTATCATTTAATGGCCTTATTTTCAACAGATATGAACTGCATCTTATAGGATCATAGAATAGTTAGGGTTGGAAAGCACCTTAAGATTATCTAGTTCCAACCCCCCTGCAATGGGCAGGGACACCTCACACTAAACCATGACACCCAAGGCTCTGTCCAACCTGGCCTTGAACACTGCCAGGGATGGAGCATTCACAGCTTCCCCAGGCAACCCTTTTACTGCCTCACCACCCTCACAGTAAAGAATTTCCTCCTTATCTCCAGTCTAAACTTCCCCTGTGTAAGTTTTAACTCATTACCCCTTGTCCTATCACTACAGTCCCTAATGAAGAGTCCCTCCCCAGCATTCCTGCAGCCCCCCTTCAGGTACTGGAAGGCTGCTATGAGGTCTCCACGCAGCCTTCTCTTCTCCAGGCTGAACATCCCCAACTTTCTCAGCCTGTCTTCATGTGGGAGGTGCTCCAGTCCCCTGATCATCCTCGTGGCCCTCCTCTGGACTTGTTCCAACAGTTCCATGTCCTTTTTATGTTGAGGACACCAGAACTGCACACAATACTCCAAGTGAGCTCTCACAAGAGCAGAGTAGAGGGGCAGGATCACCTCCTTCAACTTGCTGGTTACACTCTTTTTGGTGCAGCCCAGGATATGGTTGGCTTTCTGGGCTGTGAGTGCACACAGAAGCCAGCTCATGTTCAGTTTCTCAGAGACACCCCCAAATCCTTCTCTGCAGGGCTGCTCTGAATCTCTTCTCTGCGCAACCTGTAGCTGTGCCTGGGATTGCTCTGACCCAGGTGTAGGACCTTGCACTTGGCATGGTTAAACTTTATGAGGTTGGCATCAGCCCACCTCACAAGCGTGTCAAGGTCCCTCTGGATGGCATTCCTTCCCTCCAGGGTATCAACCGAACCACACAGCTTGGTGTCATCGGCAAACTTGCTGAGGGCACACTTAATCCCACTGTCCATGTCAGCGACAAAGATGTTGAACAAGACCGGTCGCAACACCCATCCCTGAGGGACACCACTCGTTACTTCCCTCAAAACAGTCCATAATCATACTATGTGTATAGTATTATTTGGCTACATACTCTCTTTATTTTCTCTTAATCATATGAGGAATATTAACAGACACAGCACCTTATTTTTGCTCAACATGAACATGTTCTTGTATATAGTTTTGTTTTCCTTAACTTTTAAGATTTTCAGCGCTCTCTAGGATTATTTTAATTTAGAGTCTCTAAAGTATGTTTCAAGCTTGCTTTCACCCTTATTTTCTATCAAGGATGTTTTAAATGTATTAAAAAAATAAAAGGCAAACATTCGCACATTTCTGAAATGATGGTAAAAGGTATCTTTTTACTTTTTTATTTACATCTTCCTTACACAGTAAGAGCAAGAAACACAAGCCCAAAAACCTAAATAATATTATGTGAAATTTTAACTTTAAAGGTGCCTTAATCAGTAACAACCAAGAAAATACACACAGATCAAATAAAATCTCAACCACTCAGGCACACATTACAAGACATCTAGAATCCACAATCACTGCAGATCTTCAAGCAAAAAGTCAAAGGGCAAAATTCACAATGATATGTAAGGCTCACACAATGACGATCACATTGCTTAAACCAAACTCCAAATCTACTTTCATACTTGCTTGTTTCACATTAAATTCATTATATGATCCTAGGATTCAGGGCTCAAAATATGTGGAAGAGTTACCAGAAGATATCAGCACTTAAAAACTCACTAGGATGGGAACCTAATTTTACTTCTATAACCTTTCCACAGTTCATTTACAGAAAAACAGGTAATCTCCACTTTACACCACTAAACATAATACTAAGCGAACTGATGAACCTACTTCCTGCCGAAGAATTTCATGTTAGTAGATCAGGATAGATAACAACATGATGGATTCAAAGGCTGTTTTTAAAAAAATGCTGTATCTTTTTAATTATTGTATTTTACAGCAATTTAATGTGTTACTAATGTAATGATTAACAAAAAACTGAACAATATGGGATTTATAAAAGTTTCATAAAAATCAGTCATGTTACTGATAAAAACTTGTGTTCTTCTGCTATACATATGTTCCAAAATGCTATACTACAAATTATAATTTGTTATGGTTAGTTGCAATATGAGGCAAACTAACTAGTTCTTAGTTCATTAGTTCTGCTTTCACACAAAATTAATCAAAATTTAAAGCTGTATATGTAAGCAGTTTAGTAGTCTGATTACAGATCGGCAGTGTTTTTATTCTAATATATGAGTTTGAGTTTAAATCATATGTTTAATCATCTATTAATTTTCAGATTCATAAAAATCTTTCATTTAACTCAAGCTAAGAGGTATTTTTTCCATTACGCTTGTGCTAAGTGCTTTCATACATATGCATGCATATATATGCAAATTTCTGTTGCCTTTCAAAAGCAAAAGCTTCATTTTTATATACTTATATTCCCCTAATATGCTTTACAGGTTTCATGTGTCATCTCACATAAAAGTTTTACTGCATATTTGACTGTATAATCTAGTGAAGGGCCACAAAGATGATTAAGGTAGTGGAAGATCTCATATATGAGGAAAGAGAGCTGGGACTGATCAGCCTAGAGAAGAGTAGGCACAGTGGGGATCTTATTAATGTATGCAAATACCTGAAGGTACAAAAAGGAATGAGCCAGGATCTTTCCAGTGATGTCCAGTGACAGGACCAAAAAGCAATGAGTGTAGACTGAAACATGGCAGGTTCCTCCCCAAACATTAGGGAACACTTTTTTGTGACCAAGCACTGGCACAGGTTGCCAAGGGAAGTTGTGGAGTCTCCATCCTTGGAGATATTAAAAAGTTTTACAGACATAGTCCTGGGTAACCTGTTCTGGGCAGTCCTGCTTGAGCAGGGAGCTTGAAGCAGGTGGCCTCCAGAAATCCCTTCCAATCTTGACCATTCTGTGATCTGGTGATTCTATGACATCATAAGTAAGAATGATTTGTTGCTTCAGTTTGGTCACTAATGTTTATTATCTGCTATGCCAGATGTTGGGATACCTGAGGTTTCTTTTACAGTTTTTGGCCATCCCCATAGCTCTTCTTTAAAGCCTCTTGCAGCTTTCAGTGTCCATACTGAGCTGTTGGTACCTGCCTACGATACATTAGTCCAGCAATAATTACATGGGTGCCAACAAAGCACAGAAATAATGGCAAACTATTAGCAACAGTATTTTTTTGGCCAAAGCAAAAATACTCCTATTCAGCTGCTGATCCACAATGAGTTGCAAGTCTTTCTCAGAGCTACTGCTTTCTGTCACAGGAGGCCCTGACATACAAAAAACTGTGGACTGTTTTATTTCAGGAGGATCCTGATGCCAGAACATTAGGTGTGCCAAAGCAGTCAGCACTATTTGTTTCTTCCTGTACGATGTATATATTGCTGGTTACACACATCTTAGAAAGGACTTCAGACTGTTTGGTATCAGTGCTCTGACTTTTTTTTTACTGATCCTCCAGCTTTCACATCATGAGTGAATTGATCAGTAATGATTTTATGCCATAGATAAAACTGTTGAAGAACACATGGACTGCCGTAATCTATCCAGTGAAACATTCACTCAGCAATGATTCCCCATCAATTGTTTATCAAAGAACATAATTTAGGTAATGTTTTCACCTGACTGATACATACTATATGGAATGGTTTTGCTCCTTAGACAAAATTTGCAATACTGAGTTAAAATACTTTATAGATCTTTAATTGTATTACATCAACACTTTAAGCAACCAGGGTTACATTTTTTTTTTTGTTTTATTTTGGGTTTTTTTGGGTTTTTTTGAAAGTTAGTTAACTTAACAAGGTCTATTGCCAATAAATCTGTGCTTATTTGCATTAATTAACTTAACTGTAAAAAAAAGTTGCATCTATTATCTGCCATTCCAGTTGTCTACAATCAACACAAGACAGACAAGCTTATAATGACTTGAGTCGCTTTATTTCCTCTTTAAATATTGTCATAGCATTAATTTATTTTTGTCCCCAAGAGCTGTCCTAGCATTGCACAACACACAGACAGTCCAGAAAGCTTAGCAGCTCAGATAGGTTATAAAATTCAGAAGCTAAAATGCCCAACCTTAAAAATAAAAATATTGAGTTTATGATCTCATATTTTTCTGAAAGCATTTGATCATGATCTTCACATTATCCAAATACATTGCCTGGCTTTTTCTAAAAGTGGAACAGAAATAGTTATTCCAACATTTTCATCTACTAGTGCACATCAGTACTCTTGCCATGATATCCTTTGATACCCAAACACTCAAAAATTAACTTTTATAAATTCTCCTTAAATTCTGCATCTCCTTAAAAACAGAGAAAAGCCCCACTGGGTCAGATGAAAGGCCCATCATGCCCAGTAGAGGCAGTGACAAAAGGAAATGATGTTTATGGAGAGAAAACAAACCTTTTCTGAAGTTCATACCCTAATAACTCCTCTGGCATCTGTAGCTGCTGTATGAACAGTTCTGGAGGATATATTCTCTGCCAGGAATTAGCTGGGGGGGGTGGGGTGTTACCTTTTTTGTTTGTTTTTTTCCACAGTTCAGAAATGGTATAAAAAGCTAACAACTCTCTTCTTTTATTATGTGTTTGACTCTTCAGATTTTTATTGGTATGGATGCTTACCTTCCATTTAAATAAATAACAAAATCATCTTCTTCTTGACTGTGGCTTTTGGGTATCTCTTCAAAACCTCTTGATTACTCTTATTTTTCTTAGGCAAGATCACTTGTCACTGTTTCAAAAAAGTTCTGTAATGCTACTATCCTTTACATTAATACTCTTACTAACAAATCTATGTTTTATTTTCAAGCATGAATTCATCATTTTTTGTTAGGTGCTGGATTTTTAGATGTATGTTTTTAACTATCAGTGTAAAATCCCTAAAAAAAGTTCTTATTAAATCACTCACACATAGGCAAGAAAACCTAAAATCCTTTATTCTATTTTCTTGAATAAGTTAGTATGTATCTTCATGAGGATTTTAACACAAAAATGTTTAGACAAATTTTCCTCCAGCCACTGTGGACCATATTCAGAAGGCATACCAACAAAACAGCTAGAACCCTCATTCTATGATTCCTCTATATATGTTCTTCATGTGTCAAAAATTGTATTGCATCATGCAATTTTCATTATTTCAAAAACCAAAGCCTTTTAATTCATAATTGTTTCTAAAGGAATGCAAAGAAAGCATAAATGGAGTTGTAATGGGGTAATGGGACTGTTCAAGCTCTAACCCTAATATTGTTGACACCAAAAAATCCTTCAAATAACCTGCCAAATGCTATCAATGATGGTCGTCTGATGATCAGCTTTGGTTAGAAAGCTGTGTTGTAAGGAATATGTACCGAGGGCTGCCTTGCAAGTGCCTGGATATCATCCACATCAACTCTGGTACAACCAAGCACAGACTAACTTCTAGAAGGTGGCTCTAAATTTATGCTACATTTTCATAGCCCAGTGGGACACATATGAGAGCAATGGAGTCTGAGAGCAGAGATATTGAAGTTACTGTTCCTTTCTCCAGCCATGCAATTTGTACCATAAGTCAGGGAAGACACTGTAGCATGAATAAACATTTCAGACACACACCAGCCAAAGCTCCATTTACAGATAGAGTTTATATGTTTCAAAGATGATGTTGGGTACTTCTCAGGCTGACAGTGATGTTACAGACTCCAATGAGTGCATCCTTCCTTATAAGAGAATCAGTTTTGTCTTTGTTGCACAGAATTCTCAGCTGTAGCAGCAAAATTTGTTTTAGAAAGGTTCAGACTCTTGCAACACTCTTCCTTGAAAAAAAAATTGTGTGACCTCATAACAAATGTAAGTTGATAAACTCATTTCCTGTTTCAGTGAAGCAATACCAAGATTTTCACTTGTATGCACACCATCAGATAAATGTACATTACAGTACAGGACACATTTTCTTCTAGATTGATAAATGCTCTTTTGTGGCATTATCTTCTGTGTGTTCCCTTCTGCTTGGTGTGTTCTGACAGTTTTGCTTGGTTACACTATAGATAAAAACAGTGTGTTTTTCCCTAGAAATACAACAATACGGCCACTCAAAATCACCTCAGCTGCAAGTTATTCTTGAGTTTTTCCACACAGTAGTTTTGAGATAGGCTAGACAAGATCACTACAGACAGCCACCTCATAATAACTCTAAGCCTACCTTAGCTCTGTGATCCTGTCCAGTGAATCTTGCAGAGTCTATTTTTTTCCATCTGGAAATGATAGAAAACAGCTACATCTATTTAGCATCTACAGGCATATGTTGTTCTTATGTATACTTGGGATCCTAACAGCTTTTAAATACCACATGTGATAGCATACATTAGCCCTTCAAGATACTGTCCTACAAAGTAAAACTAGGACGTATTTACTTGTCTAAATCAATTCATTCAAATTCAATTTTTTACCTAAAAGAAATTAAGAACAGTACTTAATTCTGTTTTTAGCCACAAAACTAAACCAATGGAGTATCAAGTTTGGGAGGATAAATGCCACATAAAACAATGGATTTTGCATGAGTGAAGTGTGGAATGGGTCAAAAAGCCATGGCTTCACAGTCACTAATGCTGAAAGTGCCCACTACTCGATTTCTGTCAAATCACTCAGAGTTCACAGTAGATATATTCATAGAATCATAGAACGGTTAGAGTTGGAAAAGACCTTAAAGATCATATAGATCCACGCCCCCTGACACAGGCAGAGACACCTTCCACTAGACCAGGTTGCTCAAAGCCACATCAAGCCTGGCCTTGAACACTTGCAGATACGGGGCAGCCACAGCTTCTCTAGGTGACCTGTTCCAATGTCTCACCATCCTCACAGTAAAGAATTTTTCCTAACGTCCAATCTAAAACTCCCCTGTCAGTTTAAAACCATTCCCCCTCGTCCTGTCACTACATACCCTTGTAAAAAGTCCCTCTCCAGCTTCATTGTAAGGCCCCCTTAAGTACTGGAAGGCAGTGTGTCACTGGAAGATGTCCCCTGAGCCTTCTCTTCTCCAGACTGAGCAAGCCTAACTCCGGCAGCCTGTCTCCATAGGAGAGGTGCTCCAGCCATCTGATCATCTTTGTGGCTTCCTCTGGACTTGCTCAAGCAAGTCCACATCCCTCTTGTATTGAGGGCCCCAGGGCTGAACACAGAACTGCAGGTGGGGTCTCATGACAGCGCAGTAGAAGGGCAGGATCACCTCCCTCAACCAGCTGGTCACTCTCCTTTGGATGCAGCCCAGCATATAGTTGGCTTGCTGGACTGCAGTGGCGCACTGCTGGGTTATGTTGAGCTTTTCATTGATCAGCAGCCCCATGTCCTTCTCCCCAGGGCTACTCTACATCCATTCTCTCCAGCCTGTAGCTGTGCTTGTTCTTGCCCTGACCCATGTGCAGAACCTTGCAATGCACTTGTTGAACTTCATGACATTTGTGTTGGCCCACTTCTTGAGCCTGTCCAGGTCCCTCTGGATGGCATCCCTTCCCTCCAGTGTGTCAACTGCACCACACAGCTTGGTGTTGTTGGCAAACTTGCACTTGATCCCACTGTTGCTGACAAAGATGTTAACACCACCAACCCCAATACCACCAACCCCTGAGGAACACCACTTACCACTGATGACAAGCACGTGAAACAGAAAGTACACATAGTACAAGCTTTGTGGCTTAATCGGTTAAACCATAAATATTTTTTTAACAAATCTGAACCAGCAGAATGAGTTTATGTTTCAGAGTTGTTTTGTGTTACATATTCAAAGTGCTTCTATTCCTGCAGTGCTATGCCAAGTTGGAAAATAAGGCATCAGGTTTCTGGCCCTGCCTGGAAGTTCTGATGCTTGCCAAGGTTCACACCCTCAATAGGAGTAAGTCAAATCAAATGCAAGCATTAAACCAAAGATTTTTTTATTACCTTTACATCTACATATGAAGGTGGCCTATAAGGATGCTAGGGAGGGACTCTTCATTAGGGCCTGTAATGATAGGACAAGGAGTAATGGCTTCAAACTTAAACGGGAAGTTTAGATTGGATATAAAGAGGAAGTTCTTTACCATGACGGTGGTAAGGCACTGGAATGGGTTGCCCAAAGAAGCTGTGAATGCTCCATCCCTGGTAGTGTTCAAGGCCAGGTTGGACAGAGCCTTGGGTGTCATGGTTTAGTGTGAGGTGTCCCTGCCCATGGCAAGGGGGTTTGAACTAGATGATCTTAAGGTCCTTTCCAACCCTAACTGTTCTATGACTCTACATTATGATCTCTTTGTATCACATGATCTCATATTAGCTCTCCTAAGGATCTTGATATGCATATGACCAGCTTCAGATAATGATATTAAATACAAGATTGATTGAGAAAAGAGGAGAGAATAACAAACAGGAGCTAACCTAGACCTAAGAGCATAAACAGTCATGTCAATGTAGGACAGATCTTACCCTAAGGCAGATAAAGTACAATTTTTCATATTTGTTTTTCTTCAAGACTTTTATGGATTTTGTATGAATTGATATATATCTCCCCTTTGTTCCTATACCTGCCTACGTATCATGATACCCTGCCAATTAAACTCTATTCTCATTTGACCAGTCACATGAATTGTGGGTTCATGTGCTGTGTTCATGCAGGGCTGATGGTATTTGCTCAGTTAAGATAACCCAGACATCCATTTCCAGCATATGATGCGGTTCATGATATAGTTCTATGCCAAAGAGCAAAGTCTTGCTCTTTGGTTTGTGTTTTCTTCCCCAGTTATCTTTCAACATACCATTTGAATGTTTATATATTTAAATAAGCTATTTACTTGTCTAGACACAGTCATATTTCAGCAGTAGCTACATGTCCTGATATTTTAAAGGATCTTTGCCTCACATGACTTTAATAGACAGGACGTTTTTTTCATTTTGAAGGAACTGAGGCAATGAGGAAGGAAATGAAGAAGGAAATGAGGCAATGATTAAATTTAGGTGACTGTTAAAGAACAGAGTGAAGATCTCTAGCTGGACCTATGCCTCCCATGTTTCAAGTCTCCTTGTGCTGTTGGCCATACCACTTTTTCTGCCCTAGCCTCCAGATTGATATCATACTTTTTCCCCCTCACTGTACTCTATAACCTAAGGAAGGCTAAGGATATCATAGGAAAATGAGATATGTAGCTATGTTTGTCTTCTTTGTTCAAGTTATTGAAGATTATAATAAGACCATATTTCTGAATGCCACCAGCCTATGCCAAGTTTCTTGATGAAATACACCCAGAAGCACAACAGTACACCAAGAGTCCCAAAGAAACCTAGACTTGGTTGAACACAAGGTGATAAATATACACTGAAATTTCATGAAAATTATTGATTCTATACAGTTGCACATAGAAATCTACTATAAAGTGGTTTGTTTGTATGGTTGCAAATTATACACATTGCGTTGAACTGAATAAAATCATGTTTGAATGAACTCTAATAAAGTGAAATGTCACTTCCTACCTTTGAATTAATGTCCAGTCACTTAAATAAATCAGGCTGTGCAAATTGCAATTTTAATAATAATGAACCTTTAATTAGTGGTGTTAGTTGAGGGGGAAAGACTTTTGAAATGAGCATGCACATGACAGTCCTGTCTTTGATTGCTACATTAATGAATGCTGCTTAAAAATGTCCCCTCTCATTTTCACAGCTTAGAGACATCTTAAAATTAACACCAGCTTTAAGCTTTACAGAAAACATCAGTGATACGCTTTTTGCAGCCACCATATAAGAAATACATCGATCTGATTATAAAAATTAAAAACTAAATAAAATTAGACAGCAAATTTATTCCAAGGATATCACTTTTTAACATTTAAAGTTTTTTTAGTTAGAAGATTTGGTTGGGTTTTTTTTTACCCTTTTTTTTCTCATGTCAGGACAGATGTTATTTTACCAGTCCCAGTCTGTGCCTTTAAAAAACTTGAAAGATCTGATGCAGCTTGAAATATTTTAACTACAATGAACAGATCATGACTCTATTTGGTTTAAACTGTCCCTGACTTTCCAACATCTAAAGGCAACTCAGAGACGTGAAATATTTTTATTGACCTGGAAAGGGTCCAGAGATCTAGTTATTTATATATTTATGTGTTTGCCTGTTTGCTTATTTATTTATTTATTTTGAATCTAGAAAGAGTTGGAAGGGCTTAGACAAGATACTGTCTTGAAAGACTGCTATTTCAGCTTTGCCTGCTATTGAATTATTGCAAAAGACTGAATTATTTGGCTCTTACTAACAGATACTCTATTTTGCTGAACAGTGTGCTGTTACCCATATTGCTTTCATTTCTAAAAGCTCCATACGGGACCATGCATTAATTAAGAGAATAGTACAGTGCACGCATAATTCCTATTGGGTGAATTATTTGGCACAGAACATTTCTAGTGCTTTAACATAGTTTTGTTCAGTCTCTGTAACTGAAATACAATTTTTTATCCAAGACGACTTCACCAGAGGTAGGACTTTTCAAGGAACTATTTATTCTTAGCCAGAAAATACCACTTCAGCTAAACAAAATTTTATTGGGAATATATGACAAAGCCATTATCTAGAAAGGTTTCTTGATTTAAAATGATTTTTCTGAATACAATTAGCTATAGCAAAAGATCAAGGATTTGGGATCTGTTTTTAATGCTGCAAGAAAATTACCTGATGCAAACAACCTAAAAATATTTTGTAATATTATCCAGTGATTGTGCATGCTTTTGTTTCCCAGCCTTGAGTACACTGTTCACAGAGGAAGAAACAATTAAGCTTTTAATCCTGCATGAGAAGACAACTTGAGTTCATAGGCTGCTGAGACATCTTTTTGCAGGGGAAAATGCCAGGGCCATTACATGAGCAACAGTCACCACTCAGGTTTTAAGATGTCAACCTGTTTTTTTTTTAAACTCTTGTTAGAGGTGTTTTAAGCAGGTGTGCACATTAATTCACAAGAGAACTGACCATACATCAGCAGAAAATAATCAAATGATAATGACAGTCTTGCTGTTAAAAATCCTGGCTTTGTGCCCTATATGTTTTGGGTTTATAGCAAATGACCAATGCACGTCTTTTACTTCAGAAAAGCTGTCTTTGCAAACTACATATGCCTTGCTGTCTATGGTGCTCCCTTTTTAAAATGTACTTCCACTCAAGAACAGATTCAATCCATTCTTACAAGGTAAGAGGTTTAAATAATGGCACTGTGACTTTCTCAAGTCAGAAAAGAAAATACAAGGGGGTTTGATGATTCCAAAGGAAATTATGCAAGATCATGGCCTAGAGAAAAAAAGATATATTGGTCAACCTTGACTTTAAGTCTATCAGTTTTTCTAGATACTCTATCCCTCAAAACAACAAAAGATCCTACTTCCACCATGACACGAGCAGTATAATTCCTACTAAAATTATTTAGAACTATATTAACTGAGTAAAAAATAACTAATTATGCAGAATGATAGCATCCAAGTATTACATGCATCCTGCAGTTTTCAATTTTCAGTTGTGAGTGCCCATATCACATCAGAA
Source organism: Pezoporus wallicus (assembly GCF_028554395.1). Taxonomy (NCBI): domain Eukaryota; kingdom Metazoa; phylum Chordata; class Aves; order Psittaciformes; family Psittacidae; genus Pezoporus; species Pezoporus wallicus. The sequence continues at coordinate 612,106 of NW_026642992.1, read as the reverse complement.
AGGAATGCAAAAATAATTTTCTCAGAATCAGTTCCTGCATATTTAAAATATATAAATGGAATTAATTGCATTAATATATAAAGAGCATTACCTCACTTCAGGAAGGGAAGGTTGCTTCAGGATCATGGCCTGTAAGTTTTCCTTGATGGGTAGCAAATAGTGTCACCAGCATAAGGAAATGTGTGAGTTACAAATAAGAACAGTGCAGGAGTATCATGTAACCAGACCATAAATATCTGGTGTAGTTTCTGAAGCAGTAATTTTGTCTTTGAGGTGAAAGAAGAGAGAAGAAACACAATTCAGACTCTATGTACAGAATCACAGAATCAACTAGGCTGGAAAAGACTTTTAAGATCATCAAGTACAAATATTGAAAATGTAAATAAATTAGTTTTAAATTACAACACACTGACCTCCTATGTTTCGTCTCAGAACTGACAGATTTGTGGTCATTTTTAGTCAGAGAAATGAGCGTGCGTCAGTTTCATTATTCCCCCTAGCAAGCAGCTATTACAGAGATTAAACCTTTTTTGTATCATATTCTGCAATGAGGCATATGTGAAGTGTCAGCAGGATTACTCCAAAGGGAAAAGGCAAAGAATCCCAAACAATCAGATTACCATACCTTCCAGATAAATATAACCTGGCACAGTTGTGATCATTCAGCAGTTTTCCTGCATGGTGGAAGAGAAGCCAGGTCTCAACGCCCTGAGCACGTGTCACAACCAAAGCAAGTGCAAAGTGTATGAAGGGTGTTTGAATTTCTTTCTCCTTCCTTGTTTTTCCAAATATTATCTAATTTTTTATTCCATTAAAAGGGCCTGATATGTAAATGAAACTTTGTTATAGGCCAAATCTTTCAAAAATATATAATCCCATTCTGATATTCATTTTAGTATTTAATCAAGAACAAAATAAGAGTGAAGACTTTTTCCTCTCTGCATAGGTTCAAAATGTAACAGAAATATAAAAATAAAATCATAATTCATTTTTTTAACTCCTTTAAAAGATTAGGCCATCAGTGATTTAGACCAAAGAAATACATTCACTATGGTATGGAAAAGTTTTCTTTCTGATTGTCAATTTAAAAATTTTAATGACTGCTAAAATAATTTTAATATTTTTACGATAAAAATTTAATCCCTTATCAGAAATAAAGAAAAAGACCAGAGAAAATAAATTATCAACTTATCACACATATTTTTATTTTCTTTAAAAGACCTGGTTTTGACTAATCTCTTTAGACAGAGTTTTTTATAATAGTGGAAAAGAAAGCTAAAGTAGCTACAATATAAAGCATTGAGTCCAACTTGGTTTGCATGCTCAACCAAAATCAAGACAAGTTAAACCAATATTCTTCAGATTGTTCAGTTAAATTTTGTTTGTCTGCATGGATGGAGATTCATGGTACAGATCCTGATGACTGAGGTAAAGGCTGCAAGCCATGCATTTAACTGATTTTTTTCTTAATTACTAAATTCCCCTCTTGTTAACCTCAGTACTAACAGATGCAAAGCTGGAAAATGTTGTAAAATAACTCAGTGACTCATTTTTACAAATTTTTTTTTTTTTTTTAATTGGCATGGGAATCAACCAAGGACTCACTTGCATTTTTATACACTTACCACAGAAGCATAGAATCATAGAATGGTTAGGCTTGGAAAGGACCTTAAGCTCATATAGTTCCAACCACCCTGCCAAGCACAGGGATGCCTCACACTACACCATGTTGCTCAAAGCCCTGTCCAGCCTGGCCTTGAACACGGCCAGGGATGGAGCATTTACAGCTTCTTTGGGCAACCTGTTCCAGTGCCTCACCACCCTCACAGTAAAGAACTTCTTTATATCTAACCTGAACTTCCTCTGTCTAAATTTAAACCCATTACCCCTTGTCCTATCACTACAGTAGCTGATGAAGAGTTCTTCTCCAGCATCCTCATAGGCCCCCTTCAGATATATCTGTTAGAATCAATATTCAACAACTTTTAAAACAAAACCAGGAAAACTAGGCTCATGGAACATAGTAAACAAAACCAAAATAAAATATCCTCTCTGACCTGCTTGTTTCATGAAGTTCCCCTCCCTCAAGAGAACTTTATTTCTTGGAAATATTGTCTGTTTCAACTGAGAAAATATTAAAACAAATGAAACATCCCCACTGGTGACAAGCAAACTTCATAGTCCAAGGTTACGTTAAAATTTCCTAAAGTTCTGACCTTTCATACATGTAGTGTATGTTGTTCATAGGATCCTGGTATTATTCTTTTTCTGTGCACCACTCATGTCACACAAAGGCACCCTTTACACTCTGTTACAGAGTGGTTGTGGTAGTGTCTATAATCTCACTCAGACAGTCTTTGGGAAGTACTTAAGAAAGGCACTTGCTTTTGTAATCTCTATCTTTGTTCTGATGTTTTGGAAATGGTGCACAGCTCAGTCACTGTCCACTATTATACAGCAAGGGCTTCTCCAATAAATCAAAGTTCTCTCATTTATTTAACAAGTGTTAATAGAAGAGTCTTTGATACCGGATGACCTTTCTTCCATTAACTTCAGCACCAACATACACACAAGCATCACAGCACAGGCAAAAATACTGTGCATTGCTCAGTAAAAAGAAAATGCTCCCATATTATGCAATTGTTCCTCCATTGAAATAGTCTCAATTTCTTTCTTTCTCCTCCATTTGATCACATTATAAAAACATTTTTACAGTTTAGCCAGATTTGGGGGTTTTTTGCTTCATTACATTAGCTTTCTCTTTTCCCTCAATTCTGCAGTGAGCAGACTGCATGCACACACACATACACACACCCCCTTTCTCAGTCTCTCTGCTTTTAGCAATAATTTGCACATAATGGAACAGCCAGAGGGGGGGTTGATCAATGACCTCTGTCTCAGAGATGCTGTTCCAAGGGAAACACATCTGCCAACATAAAGTATTGGAGCAATCATAGCTCAGTGAGCAACGTAATAAGCAACTGTTACACTGGAGCCATCAGTCATGTTCAGTTACAGACCTGAAAGGATATGGCACCTCAGGGAGCAATGTCCTTCCATAAATTTGGGCAGCAATGAAGAATGATTTGCAATCAAGTAATAAAAGGCCTAAAAAAGGTCCACCATGCATACTAACATCCAATACAGCTGACAAAGAAAATAAAAAACCTTGGCATTGTTTGCTCGTTATGTAAACTACACAGCTGTCCAAGCAATTAAGATATGATTTTGGGAATTCTCTCATAAAAATTTGCTAACAGCGCTTCCACTTGTGAAAGTGACATTCTTCTTTATCAGTAAAGTGCATTTCATTAAGGTAATGCAATTTCATCTAGCTTAATAGTAGGAATTGCTTAACCTTATGGCAAGAGTACGTAAACAACATAAAATTAATGACACTCTGTGCATTATGGGAATAGATCTGCATTAGTGACAGCACTGATCAAGTAACAGGGAAACTAACATGCACTTCCAATTGTTGGGACTCTAGGGATTACTTACCACTATCTGCAAAGTCATATTTCTGGTCTTCTGGTTGCAAAACTGCTGGAAAAGATAAAATCCACAGTAAGCTTTGCAATTTTTCAGTCCTAACACTAATGAAACACACATGATAAAAAGGGTATAGGTCTGAGAGGATCCATCTTCACAGGCAGACTGAAAATATAAATGAAAGAGAGGAGACATGCAAGAGTCTTTTAGAAGTGATGATTCACTTTAAAAGTGCAAAGCCCCTGATTCAAGAGGGCTTTTTCTTCCATTTCCTCAGATAAGAAAATTTGTAAGTGCTACAGCCACCACTTCATGTTCTACTACTTTTACAGATCCAGCTACAGAAATGCTTATTCGACTTTATGTGCTGTACCTCCACAATTAATGCTATGGCTGTGTGTCGCTGGGCAGCATTACAGGCAGGACGATTCTCTAGTATGTGAGATTATTCACACGCCAAAGTCAAGAAAAAATACAAAGGGGATCTAAAGTCACATCTGCTTTCAGCATAATCATCAGTGTTTTGTATTTCTTTTCTCCAGTGATGATCATTACAGACACACCCAACTGCACAAGCATACCAAAAAACCCTCTCATGGGTAGTTTGATCTCTTTTTTTGTAAAGATATGCTTTTCTCTGGCTCCTCTTGATAACCAAGATTGAGAAATCTATGACTTCTTAGAGAGGTATAGTGACTTCCTAAAATTCCTCTCAGGCCAGCACAAACATGTGCAACCATAGCAGTAGCCTCTGTTAACATCGTTGAATCTTGGCTGATACTATATAGACACAATAAAGATCTGTTTTCAGCTCTTCTTTGTACCAAAGGAATTACTTAATAAAACTTATATCAAACGTGCTTTTTTATTGATTTTAGTACTAAAAGTATGAACAAGAAACCCATTATAGAGATGATGTAAAGCAGGGAGGCAGGGAGCACTTTAGCAGAGATCAGCGAGTCACCTCTGTCAAGCACCAATACTTGCTGAGGCTTTAATTTTGGTTTGTTTTGCCCTTTTTCAGTTTATTTCTTATTTGAAGCTCTTAATATAAAAGGCAAAAACTAATTCTGTCTCTTTCTTCCAGACAATGGATGTAAATGGAATTATTACCCATAAATTCTCTTCACTTAAATAACTTCATGATAGAAAAAGTGTCTTAGGCTGCGGAGATTCCTACTAAAACAACATACACATAGTAGAAAAGCTGAGGAAAAAAACACTATTGGTCTCAAATCTCCTTAGGCAATATCAATCCAAGGTGCCACTTGAAACAACAGTGGGTTTCACTTTCAGATAATGTTGGACTAGACTCCTTGTTCAAAACATCCTTTTCATATTGAAGTCATTTCTCAACACGAAAGATTCAAAGCCATGCAACTAGACTGAAATGACATTTTACCAGCAATCAGCAGGCTCCTGATATAGAGTGGAAAATCCAACAAAAGGCAAACCTGGAGTATTGTGTGCAGTTCTGGTATCCTCAACATAAAAAGGACATGGAACTGTTGGAACAAGTCCAGAGCAGGGCCACGAGGATGATCAGGGGACTGGAGCACCTCCCATACGAAGACAGGCTGAGAAAGTTGGGACTGTTCAGCCTGGAGAAGAGAAGGCTGCATGGAGACCTCATAGCAGCCTTCCAGTATCTGAAGGGGGCCTATAGGGATGCTGGGGAGGGACTCTTCATTAGGGACTATAGTGATAGGACAAGAGGTAACGGGTTAAAACTTAAACAGGGGAAGTTTAGGTTGGATATAAGGAGGAAATTCTTTCCTGTTAGGGTGGTGAGGCACTGGAATAGGTTGCCCAGGGAGGTTGTGAATGCTCCATCCCTGGCAGTGTTCAAGGCCAGGTTGGAGAGAGCCTTGAGTGACATGGCTTAGTGTGAGGTGTCCCTGCCCATGGCAGGGGGGTTGGAACTAGATGATGTTAAGGTCCTTTCCAACCCTAACTATTCTATGATTCTATGATTCTAATATGCTCCAGGATGTCATTCCAGATGGCAGGCCAGACACATTGATGGATTAATGAGGGCAGGGTAGAACAAACATTATAATCTCAAGCCTAAAAAGCCTAAATTGGTATAATTCCTAAACCCATCAAGTGGACAATTTCTAGGTAGAGAACAAGCAGGTCTCTGCATGGATGATCTCTAAACCAAATAAGAAGGGGTTTAAGAAGATGCAATATGCAAGTCCCTAAAGGCATTTTAGTCTTAACCAGTTTACTCCACATCACAGTAGGACTCCAGGATACTGTAAGTAGGTAACAGCGTTAATTTATGACAGCGGAACTAACCCCAAGAAATGCTAAACAACTCCTGCAGTTTTTTGGAAGTCTGAGACTTAGACATAATTCTACAATTACCCAAAGATACTCTTTTTCTCCCCTTTTTTGTAAGTCAGCCTACAGCAAGTCCAGGAAAGCTAGGCAAAGATCTCATTATTTCTATTTGTTATTTTTCATCATGAAGTTCTTTTTAGAGGGGAAAAACACATTTCAGAATAAGTCTGGACAAGAGACTACTGTCTCTTTCACAAATTCACCTATTCTTTGAGAAAGGAAATAAGCCTGACAGTAGGCATTACAGGTAGTGCCAGTCTCCAGAAACTGTTAGTTTCTGGGGTCAGTCCTGGAGATATTGTTCATTTCTAAATATGAAAATGTTATATTGTTTTATAGCTTTTCCAGTTATAGCTCCCAGGGCTTACAATAAGCACCAATATACCAAAGACAAGATCAGGGGAAAAAAAAAAACAAAACAAAACCACACGGATTTAAATAGGCATCTGTTCCCATGCACCAAGAGAGAAGAAAATTTCTGAAGTTTTCCTGGAAAGGATTACTAAACCAGGGGAGGGCCATCATGTCATAGTTCCTTGAACACTTTGATTTCATTAATCTCATTCTTCTATGATTCTGACTCAAAAGCTCTTCTGTGCACCTGTGGTTCTCCAGTTTCTGCAGTATTGTTTATTGCTCTTATATAGTGAAGCATCTTTTTCTTAGAAGATGATCTATCAATACGGGCCTCAGTCATGAATGGAAACCTTCTCATCATTGAATGAACACAGTACATTTGAGAGAAAGGAATGTAGATTTGAACGCTTTGTTTTCCGGTTTTATTTAGATTTGAAACACGTAACTGTTTTCATCATTTTGTTCTTTTTACTCGTACCTTTTCTGTGCCCATAACACAGGGTTCTGATTTCTGTGAATAGTGTTTCTTATTTCCCCTCCTTGTTTCCCTCTCAAACATTTCTTAGTAGAAGTCAATACTGTTGTCATTTTGTAAGTGATGACAAATGGTCCCCTTTGTACTGGCTGACTTTTTGCAGCCCAAAGGACAATACAGCTCACATAATACAAACGATGACATGTTCTGAATCACAGTTAGCACACTGGCCAAAACCAAGTAACCTCTTCTTTTTTATGTTTGACAAAATATAAACACCTAAACAGAGAACTTCATTAATGAGCAGATGACCAACATATAACCCTCTTGGACCTTCAGGCACTCACAGGAAATTGTACCATTTGAAAATACAGCTGAGATTTTTAAAGACTTCTTGCCAACAACCATGTATTTCATGTCATAATGAAAGCTCTAGTTAGACTCTCACTTATCTCAATGACAAATCAGATTCTACACTAGCTTCAAAACCAAGAAAGTTAGTACTGGACTGCTTAATGTCCAGCACTTCGCACCAGAACTATGAAGAATTTGCCTCACCTAATACAACATAACTATCATGAAACAGAAATCAATTAACAAAAGTATTTCTTTTATTCCTCTTTCACCCTCTTCATCTTTGATCATATAAATCTAACATATTTTGAACACTTAAGGTAGAAAAGCACATGAAAAACATATAGAGATAATTAAGTGTATTTTCCTGATGGATAAGATTAAGAGGAGCTCCCACATAATGGAAGATGCTCAAATTTCCTGTATGCTGAATATCCGCTTTACATGAGATAGTGATTAAGCAAGGTTTTGTTACTCTAAAACGTTTGATAGAATATATCTTAGAGCCACTGAAGACATAGCCCTTCTGCCTTCTCCAGGAGAACCTATAAATTGGTCATGCTTAAACTTACAGTACCTTATCTCTGGCATTCATTTCATTTGAATTTAAGACCAATAAGGATTTATAAAGATACTCTAAAGATCTGTCTTTAATAATTCTGTTACTTTGATTTCATTCAAAACAGGAAACAGTCTCCATTCAATCTCATCTCCCCACTACCACAACCACACTCCTGGTCTGCTTTAAAATATTTTATGAGATACAAAAGTGTTTGCTTGCCAATGGTTTACTAGCCATTGGTCATCTAGAAAAGACATTGTTCATTCCAAGTGACCTCATAACTGGATATGCATTGACAGCCAATACCTATTATTTCATAAGCATTCTCTGACTATTTACTATTGAGCTGCAATTAAAAGCTTTCTCTCCCTTTCCCCAAACAATTGTTATTTGCTAGATAATTTGAGCCAGACTCAGCAAACTTAAAGGTTTCAGTAGGAAAAAAAATAAAAGCAAGCAATGTTTTGGCATTAATTTTTGGCTTTCAAATAGCAAGGTTAAGAGAAAAAAAAGCCACAATTAATACATCAGAGAGCTCTGCCAGGCTTTTATAGCATTACAGGATTTTTCAGCTATAAAGAAACATATTGAATCTTTAGAGCACAGCCCATTCTTCACTGCTTCAGTTGTCTTCTTTTGTTTACAAGTCCCTGCCATCCTTCTCTGTGAATTGAATGCTAAACTGTCTCTGGAGAGACGTTATATTGCTTACAGAATGCCTCAGCAGATGGTGCTTCCTATTGCAACAGAAGGCTGTGATTACACCTGAACTCTTCAAGAACTCTAACTTAAACAGAGAAACAAGATAAATGGAAGTCTTAAAGCTCTATCCTTTTTCTCCTCTGTTCTCCCACATTCAGAAAAAAAAAAAAAAAAAAGAAAAGAAAAGAAAAAAAGAAAATCTAGGTTTTGAAACTGCTAATACTTTACCAGAATAGTTTGTCCCAACCTCCATTTCTGATATTGGGTCACTTCATACCTTGTTACAGCACCACTTGTTATAGTTATAAAATAGAATAGACCTCCTCCAGGAAGAGTCCATAAACACAAAACAAAACACCACAAACACCAGCTGGATTCAAAAGTTCAATGTTCTATAGCAGTTTGCCACTGAATGTGAAATGGACCCTTTTACAGAAGATCTATTAAGTCCTTCCAGCAGCATTCCTTCCATCTATTTCACTGATCAATTGGTTTCTGTAAAATGTAAGAAACTCTTACAGATAATTTGAGGACCACATAGTTGAAAGCCAACAACCATAACAGTATAAGAAGCAGATGAATATGTATGCATTCCCTCAATAATTACCAGATAAATATTTATCATTGAAAGGCAACCATCTGGAATAAGGAACTCCTGTAAATTACTGCCCATTGGCTTTATACCCCAGACACTTTTCTGCACAGTTTCTGTAGACAGCCTACAGAGTTCGTATGGACAAGGCAGGACTCAACTCTCTGCATGTCTTAGTCCTACAGATGAATGCCTTTTATCTCGCAGAAAAAGGATGTTGTCAGCTTCATGGCTGCATCAGGCTCTGCCTGCCTCTCCTGTTTGCTATTTTGAGCTTTTATGGTCTAAGACCTCTCACCCTTCAACTAGCTTCCAATCATACAGATGAGAATAGGTCCAGGTCCTTCTCTTAGAAGGAGTTTAATTGCTTCCTCCACTAAGTGATTATTTCATCTCTATCAGAGTTTATGCTAAAGAAATGAAGTAGCCACATTTTTCACAAGGGGTATAGGGTGCTAGAGCTACATGGATCTGGCAACATCTTAGTTCACCGAAGCTGAAAAGGTTGCATTCATTAAGTTCTCATAGTTTCATCACAGTATTCCCACCAAAAATGGTTTCCGATCACAGAAAACCTTCCCAGATTAAACCAAATATGGAATTAAACTAGTATCTGGGTTTCGCAATTTTTTCAGCTTTTCACATTTTATACAGAGGATTTGTTAGTTTCATTGTAAACCCTGGCAAAATTAAGTCATTGCTGTTTTCAGTGAGATTTCTCAAGTCTCTCAATACAAAAATGTTATGAAAATTACTAGTTTAAAAAAAAAAAAAAAAAATTTCACAATCTTATAGGTTTCAAAGTTTATTGATTTCTTACAACCTTTTTTTATGTAGGCATGTTTTCTCCAAAAAGTTGTGACAGATCTGAACAGCAGAAGACAATTCTCAAGTTCATTTCTTGAAATGAGGGCGAAAAACTCTTACCTTATCAGGAGATTATCAGTAAGAAAGTCCTCTTCATGACTTCCCCTGCTTTCTCAGAATACATCTATACAGTGCAACAGACAGACATGTGAGAGACATGAGCTGGTTCACACCAGCTTACCAAACTCTAACCATACTAACCCACATTGTTCTCCTGCTTCCACACGATGCCTTGCTCCCGGTTTCTGCATCCATGTTCCCTCCTGCTCCTCTCTGTAGGTACCCTCTCTCCCTACCTGCCAAACTCAGCTGCTTACTAGCACAGCCTGAAAGAGAAAGGTGTGCTCAGGCCCTTCTGTTCAGCATCACATTTCCTACTAACTCAAGTATCTGGCTGGTGCACCATTTCTTACAGCTCACAGATAATGTGTACTGACTGGTCATTTAACAAGTAGTGTAGCACTTGGGCATTACTTAGCATGACCCTACTCAGCAAAGCCTCTAAAGAAGGTGTGGGGAAGTAATTAAAACTCAGTTCAAATATTTTTTTATTTTAAAAGCAATACTAATTCTGGTTTTAGTTATCGAAATTAACTCCTTTTAGGGTGTCAGTTTTGGGATAGACCTGCCTCTCTATATGAGGACTTAAGCATGGGCAAGTATAGGAACCCAACAGGGCTAGTATTTTTGTTAGAACACAGAAATGAGAAATTAAATCACAATGAATAGATCAAGTGTCACTATGGGGAGTGATGAACATTTAAACACATGAGAACAGATGGCAGCATTTTAACCCACACTAATTAGACAGGATCAAAACCTGATGGTCATCTCAAATTCCTCTACTTTTTTTCTTTTTCCTGTACATCTGGCAAACCTTCTCAGCTATGATGTTTTAAAAATCTCTTCACCACTCATCCTCCCACTGTGGCAGAATAAAAAATGTACATCAGTTCAGTTTCTTCTGTCATCAGTAAAATAATATATTGCACAATTCTGTAAATGTCCTACCTCATGCAGTTCATGTCCTTCTACATTTCCTTCACTGCTCTTCAGTCTTGAAGTCTGCTCATCCGCTGATATCAGTTATATGATTTTATCTTCCTCATATTTGCCGATTGTTTTCCTACAGTTGCTTATATGTTGATGCCAATTTAAGTAATGTTAAGTAATTTCTTCTCTCATATATGCCTATAGTTTTCCTCTCTTCTGTCTCTCAGAAAGAAAGGTCTGTCCCTAAACTATCAATTCAGGTAAACTTCTGTATTAAATTTTCTATTTAAAAACACAATGAAACAAAACAAAAACAAACAAACAACAACAAACCCCAAACCTACTACCTAATGGGAGAAAAAAAAACAAGTAGACAGAAAAATTAACAAATGCTTAGTCACTGTCACCTGTATCTTTACCCTTCTTTTTTGCTGAAAAAAATAGGTGGCTCAGTGGCTGCATAAAATGAATATGTTGCCTTTTTTAAATGGAAAAGGTAAGTCTCATACTCAAGCACATTAAAAAGAGCCCTGTGCTCTCAGACATCACGCCAAATATAGGCTAGGATTTTTTGACATTTAAACTGTTGCAAATTGGGCAGGACAGCTTCAGCAAGCCACTAATCTACACCTAGGGCAATATTATTTTTCCACCCTGGTAGCAGTGCATAGTCACAGCTTACTTGTCTTGAATATCAGACAAGCCCATTTCCTTCTTTCCCCTAAGACTAGTTGTGAAATCTACCCTATCATTTAAAGTCCACTCTTCATTTTCACACATCTTTCTTACTACAATGGAAAATAATTATTCCAGTGGCTCTCCCTAGATTTGTGGCAGAAATCTGAGGCCCCACCCCAAGAATAATGCCACTGCCACCATCAGCACAACTGTCACCATCACTATTTTTTTCTGACATTTTTGTTTATTGATTTCTTAGGACAGAGCTTTATATTTCTTAGAAAATCATCTTAAATATCTCCATGTCCATATATATACCTTAACATGTTCACTGGATTTACAAACTGGTGCTTACTGGAATCTCTGAAGGAGTTGCTGAAGGGCAATAATCCCCTGTGTATTTTTGTCAGATGCGTAACAATGAGTCATCTCAGATACTGCCAAAATGTTTCCAAATTTACCAGACACAATTTTTCACAGTTTTGGTTTGGAATGATCATGAAGTGGACATTAACAGACTGGACTAAGCAGCTGCTGAAGGAGCAGTCCTTTGTGGTGATATTTGGAAAGAGCAATAGATTCAAGCAGTAAAACTCATTTGCTGGATAAATGCAAGATGTATTAAGCATCAGTAGTTCTTCCTGAAGAGGTTTAGAAGCACTTTTTTAAAGGTAGGCAAAAAGATTTT